>NC_067237.1:17905507-18220257 GCF_019924925.1 Ctenopharyngodon idella | reverse complement strand
AGGCAATTAAGTCTCATGATATATGCTAAATTATACAGCAACCAGTCCATTAGCAATTAAGGATCTTAAATATGCAGTATACTGTAGCATTTCATGAAAAATCCAAGCATTTCTGCAAATCCAAGCATTACTGTAGCATTTCATTTAAAAATCCAGTTTAAAGATTTAGAGGCAGACCGATTCATTCAAATATTGTGACCATTATATTTTGCCTCTGGCCATGCATTTCCCTCAAATCCCTTAAAAAAAAAGAGATAAACTTCTGAGAAACATAACTGGTATAAATTGTGGCACTCAAGTGAAGCACGTCTCGTCCAGGGAAAACAGGACAAACTAAATGCATTCTCTCTCAGGATTATTCTGAAATAGCAGCTGTCTCTCTGCCTCTATTTGTCCATGAACTTGAGTTTCACCTAAAAATCAAAATCATCTCAGTACCCAAAAATTACTGGAGAAAAAAAAAAAAAAAAGAGGAGGAAAAAAAAAAAACAAGGAGCAACTTGAGAAGTTATGACCCTGAGAGGATGAGAAAGTAGACAGAAAGAATGAATTGCCTCACCATTCCTTCCATCTTTAATAACGCTCTTATTTAAAAGAAAAAAGCAGCAGCCTGAACCAAGGCCAAGCTTTACTGTGTGCCTTTTTTGAGCTCCGATGAACGTTCGTTTTATGGAAATTGCCAATCACGCCGTTCACCAAAACATCTGGCTTGCAAAATCTTTGCCTTATCTTCCCTAGTAACCAGCAATTCCTTGGTGCTTTCATTTTTATCTCAATTAGAAATGTCAGCAGGGAAACATTTTTGGTGGGGAATCTAAATTCATTTACTGTAACATCCCGTTTGCAAATAAAACTCTTTCCACTCTGCTCTGATTGGAAATGGAAGTGTTTTGGCACTAGAAAGTGTTTCTCACCAGGGATTGGAATCAAAGTATTCAACAGTTCTGGTTCTGATTCCAGTTCATTTTAATTAATCAATATTCGGAAATGAAATGCAATTTCATTTCAAAATGATGATAAATATCAGGAATAAATATATTTAAACCATTCTGGTGTGCTTATTTAGACTTTTTAGTCATTTTAGAGGCTGCATAAGTGACTGTAGTAATAACTAGAAATTATGCATAATTACATGCAATTAACCCTCATCCTAACCCTCAGCCTATTGTAAGTACATATAGTTAAAGTCCCGCTGTGGTGAAAATCAAGTTTTTAATATTGTTCATATGTCTTTCTGGTGTTTTTAACATGCTTTAAGACAAACAATGTGCAAATTCTTAAGTCAACACCATTGCTGAGTATTTTCTCTTTAAAACTGCAGTGATCTAAAGACAGTCTCAAACCCGTGGTTTAAAATCACTGGTGTTTCTGACATCACAAACTACCTTGTAACCAATCACGTCAACGTGCCAGCGGGCTTTAGCATATCATTAACGGTGCAAGGGAGTCTCAAAAGAAGGTTATCCTGGTATATTTTTCTGTTGATATGGAAAAATTGGGTATATTTGCAATATAGCAGATGTACAGTATGATGTATATTACGATGTTATGATGAACTATATGCCTTTCTCCACTGACATTCTGAGTTGTTCAAAGCGTTTCTAAGGACATTGATTTTTAGAAGGCAGCTGTCTGACTCGTGAATGTGAACATGGTTTGTGTAACGTTAGCATTATTAGCTGTTTGATATCGCAGTCAACCAAAACGCTAATCATATTAATTACCGTTATGTGTCCGACGTTGTAAAAAGCGATACCATTGTGCAGCGTTTACCTCAGTAAGTCGACCGAGTGGATCTCGCCTGAGCTTGTGTGAGCGAGTGGAGGCGGGGCTAATTATCATATTCATAGATCCGTGTATATTAAATGAGGCAATGGTGTAGAGTTACATTCAAGCTATTTTAAGGCATTAAAATAAAAAATTTACAGGAAAACAATTCTAAATATGTAATTTTGGTGATTAAAGATGAGTTTTAAGGGATAAAATTATTGACTACAGAGGAACTTTAATTATTATTACTCAGTATTTAAGTGTATAATAACACTGTAATACTGACACCTTAAAATAAAGTGTAACCAAAAAAAAACTCATAAGCATAGTTAAATGTGTAACTACGCTTATTAGTTGTGTATATTGACTCAAATGAAAAACTAAAACGAGCCAAAACTAGTTGACTCACCCAAAAAACATAATTTGCTTGGGAATCACTGTTACACTGTTTTTGAATCACTAAAAAGCTGCTCATAAGAGTTTGGGAATCGGACTACATTGGTTACGATGTTTCATAAGAGTCGCTCATTCATAAATTGGACTACACTGTAGATCAAAACGAACGTCATTCGGTTTTGGTATTTCTTTTTGCAAAATGGAACCGGTCCTCTGTTCCCACATTCTTTTCAGGGCAAGTTAGAGAGCTCATGAGGTTTGTGAGCCATCTTAAACTGTACGTTTTTGACAGTTCAATTTACTCCTATGGTGACAAGAACCAGACATGCTTCAACGTCTACGTAACAAACGCAGAACACCCAATGCAATACTTCACACCACTCACTTCCTGTGGGCATTAATTTTAAGCAAAAGCACAGAGTGTGGCGCTCCCTGTCCCTCTATTTAAGTGGCTCAACCGTCAGCCTCCCTCACCTACTCTATCAGTGGAAGCCCAGCTGATGTAGGGCTCCAAACTTCTAGCACTAGGTAAGGCATACATCAAATCTCTTTGTCTGACAAATCCCCTGCGGCCATGCTCTCCCTCCTGTTCCGAAACAGTTCCCGCTGCTTATTTATTTATATGTCCCTTACAATCCTATTAGAGTGTTTATAAGACATGGTTTTATGATTTCTGCTATAATTCCACTAAGAGGTTTTGCATATTCATTCATGTCCCTTCATAGAGGCACACAAAGCATTATCATATTCTGAAGTCGACCAAAAAATACAAAAGGTTATGCACACCCTCCTCTGTCTATACATTAAGACCACCAATTGACCTCATCTTCATGCCTGTATGTTTACTAACCAATGGTGGACTTCAAAAATGAGTATTTGATATTGTCCGCACTACTTTATGAAAGGTAAATGAAAGGTTTCACCAGGTAAAAATAGCCTCCTGCAGGAGGAAGCAGGAGTTTTCATGCTGTTCGAATGTGTTGCTGTGTGTTCGCTGAGGTTGTGGCGATTTTCTCTCCTGCGCACAGCTCTCAGACCAGCACCGCTCCCTATGTGGATATATATCCACCGACATACAGTACTGCAGTGTTACTGTTAAAAACTTTGTTATATACTGTATCAGATGAGATTTGAACCAAGGAAACCTTTGCACTCACAGCAAAAAGCTTACTTCAAATCCAACAGTGCAAGATATAAAGCTGATGTTATCGAATAAAAAATGTCACTAGCTCACTGGAGCATTTGAGTTTATCAGAAAGAACGATGTCAACCACAACTCCATTAATTTATGTTTTTGAAGCTAAGTAATTTCCTACATATTAGGCCAGAATTACTAAACAGGGCAAATTAGCGAGAGAGCGCAATCCCATAAAAGCGTCAATGGGAGTGGAAAGTTCTGCGGGTGATTTACTGATGACGCACACATTAAAGAATACAGATGCAGATAGATCATTTCCATAATGACCAACCCAATCTACCAAGAGCAGCATAAATGAGAGTCTAGTTTAAGACATGCTTTTTTGGGGCCGTTAAATAATGCCACAAATACCAGAAAACTGACTAGAGCAAACCTTAAATAAATTGCGTTACGTGATTCATTTAAATACTCTCCTCCCATAAATTTTGCGTCTAAAAGGGTAACTCCTACAAATGCTTATGCAGTAAGGTCAGCCGCAAAAATAACTATGTCCACACCTTTTTGGCACAAATTTTTCCACTGTGTGTCTTTAGTAAATCCTGACAGTAGTTTTTTTTAATGCCAAAAGAGGGTTTGCCCTGGCACAAGCTGGCCCTCAGTTTCTAATCAATGTTAATAAATTGTTGACATTCTGATTTGACTTGGAAATGAGCAAATGCTACAATAAAACCCCATCTTGCGGTCACAATGTTATTATGTTCAAATATATATAAAGCTGCTCTGTCTGCTATTTTTTCCTCGATGGCAAGTTGGCACAAATGCTATAAAACTGAAGCCAGTTAAACAGAACATGAATTTAAAATCCTACAATTACATTATGTGTGACTGTCCCAAACACTGCATAAAACAATGTTTCAGTGTTTTGTTTTGTTTTTTCTTTGTTCCAATGTAAATTTGTTCCACAAGATGTTTAAATAGTTTCTGGGTTAAATGCACACAGAACACATTTACCTTACACTTTGGACTATTGACATTCAACTAATACTATAATATGTTGTATGTTTACATTGTACATGTATGTAACATAGCCTACCTTTAGGCCCTGTTTCCACCTGGTATTAAGATGCATTTTGGTTGATCGGATCACAAGAGGACGACGCTAAATACAGATGTAAATGGGGTCTAAAACGTTTTGAGCTTGTCCACTTTCAAGCACTTCCAGAGGTAGTCGAAAACGCATTCGACCGGATTGCTTTCATAGTGTAGTGTAAACGCTCATGCAGTCGAATGCGTTCGAACAGACACAAAAGTCTCTCCGCCTACTAACCTAATGCATAAACATAATGGGAAGCGCTCTAGCCAGATGGGATTTAAACTTTGTCAGCTGAAGACCCAAGTTTGGTCTGAAGACGAAAAATGTACCAAGCACAATGTTCTCTCACCATTCCTGATTTCGAACACACACTCACAGCATTCGCTGTGGTCTTGTGGCTGTCAGAGCAGAAACAAAAGCTGCTGCTCTACGTGTGTTTTTCCGTCGTGTCCTTTTGTGTTCATATGTAAATTGCGTGAGCTTATTTTGTCAATTATATCAAAAGATCTGAAAAAGCCCATACATTTTACCCACCCATAGACCCTCCCCTTGACAGAAGTGGTTGAAAGTGGACAAAAGAGACGGATTAAAACACTAGGAGTAAATGGGAATGCTCCAAATATAAAAGCATATCATGTATCTTTTATTCATCACTAACTGTTCACCCTCTTTTCAGGCCATTAGTCATCAGGTGCTCTGTAAACACCAGGGGTTACGAAGGTTGCAGGCACGGAGGTGTAGCTTTAATTTAAGGAGCTTGTGTTGTGTTTTTCAAAAATCATTTTAAGTTTATTTTGATTCAATGGTGGTTTGTTAGCTTTTTTGGCACATTTTAGGCTGATTTGCGAACCGGTTTACGTACTGCCAAACATTTGTCATCGAATTCAAGGAGCCACTGCCTTGAAAAAAAAAAACTCCCCTGACACCGACAAACCCACTGGAGGAAGGAAGCAGTTATAATGCTGACGTTTCTCATAAACAGTCCAGGCGCTAATCGTCCTCGCAGATCACCAGGTGCCTTAATTAGTTTTATATTTGTCGTGGCAAAGCAAGGTTCTGTTTATTGCTAATTTACTTTGTGACTGTTTGACAGCCTGCTTGGTTGCCATGGCTTTCTGATTATGGTATGCCTCTTGAATTTCAATTTTCACTCTCTGTCAAGACAAGAGCACAGGACAACACCTCTCTCCACTAATGTCCAATCTACCCCTATCTGCATGCATATCCTCACACTTATGACATTGTCTATGCATTCAGAACATCTCTGGAGAATCTCTCATTCTGATTGGCTTATCTCATGGAAGCCACAATCCCACTTCAAACATCACACTTGCATAAAGAATATGGTTAATTCTACCGCAGAAAACAGCAAGTGCTAAAACCTTCTATTACTTATTAATGCATACTATGTAGGTCAAGCTAAACAGTAATGCCATTTCTTTAGTTCACAAGTTAAGCAATATTACAGATTCAAGCCAGATTCAAGCCAAGTTCAATCAACAGCATTAGGCATAAGGGTTATTACCATTAAAAATAAATGATGACTTTATGGGTTTTTGAGGTTATGGTGATTTTTGGAGGATTTTAAAGCAAAAATGTGAAGCATATCTTATAAAAGCACATACATTAGTTCACCCAAAAAATTTGCTGTTAATTCGCTCACCCTCAGGCCATCCAAGATGTAGGTGACTTTTTTTTCTGAAACTGTGGGCCTTGGTGATTTATATAATGCAAGTCAATGGCAACCGTCACTTTGGGAGTCAAAAGCACTTTTGGGAGTACCTTTTTTTAACTTTAGTTAGAGCGTAATGTTGCTGTTTGAGCATAAACAACATCTGCAAAGTTACAACGCTCAAAGTTCAATGAAAAGGGAGATATTTTATTTTACAGAAATTGCTGTTTAAGGACTACAACAAATGGCTGGTAGGGACTACAACAAGCTTCTTCATGGGTTGGTGACATCACAAACCCTAAAATTTACATAAACCCCGCCCCCAAGAACACGCAACAAAACTGTTAAAGCTCCGCCCTCTTCTGAAAAGGGGGCCGGGAACAGCAGCACATTTGCATTTAAAGGGACACACACAAAAACTGTTTTTGCTCACACCCAAATAGGGGCAAATTTGACAAGTTATAATAAATGATCTGTGGGGTATTTTGAGCTGAAACTTCACAGACACATTCTGGGGACACCAGAGACTTATATTACATATTTTTAGTGCTTACAGCACTACGTTGTCATGGTGGTGAAGTTTGAATGGGATATAACTGTACACAGAAAGCTATTTAGTAAGCATTTTTCACACTAAAATGATGCTAACACACACATTGTTTGTCTTGTGGCTATAACAACAAATAAAGCAGTGAGTATTTTAATTTAGTTTACAAATTCCATTGTAAGTGCTTCACTGTAACCCAGATTTTTTGGACAAGTCCAAATTCATTTTTATGGTAATTAACATTATGCCAAAATTCTGTCGACTGAGCTTAACTTGCATAATACGTCTTTAATATACATGAATCATGCTCCTTCAGCTGAGTAAAATTTGAATTAAAGCAATCTCAAATCATAAAGCTAAAATGCAATCACAATTTCTAATAGAAATCTCCCAGTGCACAAAACAGATGCAACCTAAGGAGAGAAAGAGGTCTGTAAGGTGGCTGCCATGCATCACGCAGGTGAGCACAGAATAATGTTGGACCTTTTCCATTTACTACTCACGATGCCAAGCACTCTGGGCGCGGTCACGCATGGGCACCTCTGGATCTGCCAACAAATCTGTTCTATTCTCCAGCCTGGCACGTGCTCCTCTCGACTCTGAACGCAAGATATAGCCACAGCAGTTCCTTATTCTTTAGAATCTATCAGTGACACATACAGGGAGAGGCTGTCAGATTAAAACGATTGCATCAGGCTGGATATTTTGAGAAAATTTTCAGATTTCAGAGGTTTAACACCCAGGATGCTGCCGAGGTAGAAAAAAAAGACAAGACAAGGAGAAAATGGGAGCAAAAGAAACATTTCTTCTCAAACCACAGTCTTTTGAAAAAGTTTCAATCGCATGCAACTGGGTTAACCTGAATTAGAAACTACATTGTCTTTTAGTTCGCCAAAGGAATGAAGCACAAAGCGACTCACTACTAAACAAATCACACAAAAGCGCATCACTCCATCACTGATCGGTGTGTTCACTGCAAATTCTGCTAGTGCACTCACAGACGAGAGCGATTCCTATCGAGGGAACAATCACGGTTGCCATGGCAACCAAAAAGCATCATTCAAGGTCATTATTCACACAAAGCAAGAATGGAATATTTTATCGCATCCCAGTAGCCAGAGCGCAAGGATATCAGCGAGAATGTTCAAGCCATTAAAACACGAGATTTATGGGTAATGATCGGGCCCATAGAGCACAGCTATGAGACATATGACCCCCTCCCACCAGCCACAGTGTCATCGATCCACACCGCAATGAGTTTGTCTTCCCAGTCATTTTCCGACATGACACCGCTGCCTCTGAGGCTTCGCCCGATAGAAACAAAAGACGCAGGCTTCTGCAGGGGAGGAAAAAAAGGCACATGAGCAATTACATGAACTATCCGCCATTCTTGATCTAGGTTTAAAATGGGAGTTCCCCACCTTTCCTCTTACATTTATACCTTGGCAAATGCTCCTTTTTGACATTTCAGTCACTTCACTGGAGGCAAAGTTTTGGCAGAAGAGGCTGCCACGGTTCCCTACATCAAAGTTTGAGTCATCAGAGAGAGAGACTACGATCCTGAGGGAGACGCTGCAGGCATGCGAGCGGAACTGAAAAGCACTGACAGTTGTAACAGTGAACTAAGCCACTTGAGCCGGGAAACCAAAACCCAGAGCCACAATATAGAGGATGTGATAAAGAGACGTTTAACAACTTATCCGAGCAGATGTGAAAACTTTTTACGGACGTAATCCGGAATTGATCATTCAAACAAAGCATAAAAGAACACGTTAAAGGGGAAGGTCATCTAAAAATGTAAATTATGTCATCACTTACTGACCCCTCATGTCTTTCGTTTTCTTCTGTGGAACACAGAAGACATTTTCAAAAAAAAAAGTTAATGAGGTTCAGTGTGGTTTTGAACCCCAATGACTTTCATTAAATGTTCAAAAGCTGTTGAAACATTCTTCAAAACATCTTTTTGTTCCTTACAATAAAGGCATACAGGATTGAAAATGGATAAGTAAATGACTGAACTGAATTTTCATAAACTGTTCAAAAGGGGGTTTTAATTTTTTTTAAATAAGTTTCTTATGTTCGTTTATGGCTGCATTTATTTGATTAAAAATACACTAAAAGTAGTAATATTGTGAAATATTATTACAATATAAAATATATACAGTTTATATATTCATATTTTAAATATATTTTAATTTATTCTAGTGGTAGCAAAACTGAATTTTCAGCATCATTACTCCATTCTTCAGTGTCACATGATCCTTCAGAAATCATACTTATATGCTGATTTGCTGCTCAAGAAACATTTCTTATTCTTATCAGTGTTGAAAACAGCTGTGCCACTTAATATTTTTGTGGAAATCACGATATAACTGTGCTGAATATACGTTGTGTATATATATATATATATGTCATTTTAAATATAAAAAAATTAATAGAGCGGTTTAACACCGTGTCCTAACCAGACGTGATGCCATAAGATTCCAGCGACAAACAATTTGTCCACACCAGACGCGACTATGAGACGCGATAAAAATCACAGCCAATCAGAAGAGCGCGTGGGCGGGCTCTCTCGAAGCTCCCGGCACTCGCAACGAAATGGATATATAATCAAATTCATGAATATTACACCAATTTAACATTATCAAAAATACATACTGAGTTACTCAAACAATCTTTGTTATAGAATACACTTGTCTGTTCACAATGAGTTGACAGTTTGAACGTTCTTGTTTCCTTTCATTTATCTGAGGTGAATTGTCAATTGTTGCTTTCAGTACGACTATAAAACACAGATAAAATTATATTCAAGCTCACATTAGACGCTTTTAACATCAATTAAAGCACATAAACAGTACATGAGATTATCATTGCCATACTTTGTGTTGTTGTTCCAGCCGCGACGTCGCAGAAAAATAGAAACCGTTTGTAAAATAGAGTCATCACGTGTCGGCGTCGCGGCTAGTTAGGAAAAAAAAAACTCTGATTAACATGGAAAAGATACCTTTTATCGCGTGTTGTGCGTCGCGTCTGATTGGGACACTGTGTAATAAGAATATATGTAAAACCTTATTTTAACAAGAAAATACCTAATGCAATATTCACAAAGTACAAGAATTCCATGGCCTTGTATGAATGCATAAAACATTCTGACATGTACAGTGATGTATTACCAAAGCAATGATGTATAGAGCGTAACATGCATACACCGCAATGCTTATGTAAACCTACAGGGGTGAAAATTTATACATGCAGGAATGGTAATTTTCTTTTACTGTCCAAGATTTACTATGTTTTATGAGTGTGTGGCAAGGTCATGGTTACCCTTTCAAATGAAGTTTCCAATTCATTCATCAGCCATAGCCTGACCTATTCATCACCCAAGTGCACAGGCATGCCATGCACATATAGCTGTGGAAGAATTCAATTACTTCAAATAAGCAACTCTCTCACCTCATCCAGCCATTTTTGCGCTACTTAAGAGGCTCTGATGAAATCGCTCAGTACAGTTCTGTTTGGAGTAGGTTTCCCCAAACATCAAATGCTTATGCAGCATAATGTAATCATCTCTCTGTATAAAATGCTGAATAGTACAGCTTTGCTGATTTATACATGTGTAGCTCAATGCACTTGTCTGTTGAGCTTTGCAGACCAGTAAGCAGAATTGATGAAATGTTGGTGTAGATTGTGAGAAAGCGGTTTTGCTGTTGGCATGAAAGCGGTTTACTGCTGAGCTGGGATTCTGGATATCTAAATGAGAGCCACGCAAACATATTTTATGACCATGTTTTTAACCGAAGTATCTGAAGGAAGTCGTTTAAAATTGAAGGAAACATCAAAAATGTAGGTCTACACTTTTAAAATTTAAAAACTAAAATTTCTAGACTCATAATAAGTGGGAATGTATGATTTTTGATATTATGATCTCTATGCAACTGTCTCTTCTACTGTAACATGGTATGTTTTATGCACTAGAAAACTCTTCCAATTTCTGATATGCGATTTTATGGACCATTTCTCTCAGAGTCCATGATCTTTGGAAAGGTAAAACTGGTCAAAAGTGACAGACTCATGTTCATCTTATACCACTTACTATAAATAATGTGCTAGAATATGATTAGCAACAAAACACAATATAAAAACACACAATAGATGACAAGTATCACCAAAGACAACAATAGTATGACTGAGGAACACACAAGAGTCCTAATGATGTGAAATTAAGGGAAATTAGGGTGTGTAGTTTTTTTTTTAAACCACTTGAGTCATTGTAGGTTGCTGTTTTTCTGCTCCACTGCACTGTATCTCAATGGCTGAGAGTGTGATCTTCTGCCAAATGTCTGGCCCAAAAAAGAAAAAAGAAAAAAAAACTGCAGAAAGCCATTTTGAAAAAGTCTTTGATGCCTTTAGTGATAAACCAACAAACAATAATAAATAAATAATAAAAAGTTATTTTCTCATCAATAAGAACTGAAAGCAAATGATCTGTAGAATCACTCAAAGTAGAAACGGCAAGGTCATGGGTTCGACTCCCAGAGAAAGCAAGAACTGATAAAAAATATGTACCTTGAATGCAATGCTGATAAAAGTGTATTCTATATGCATTAATGTAATGTAAACGCAAGTAGGAAATGTAAAATGAATATGTACTAAAAAGTGTTTTGATAAAAAAAAAAAAAGATTCTCTGTACAGTAAAACATCACAGACATCATCATCCAGTGTCACTTTCAATGCAGTCGCTTCTGGGTTTGTATAGAAAGATTCATTTCAGAATTTGAATTGGTAAGTCAAATGTGTGTTTGACATTGTCCTAATGAGAATCTGGAGATGTGACTCACAGACACTGGCCTTGATAAATGCCTTGCATTAAGGAAAAGCAAGTGAGATTAATTTCTCTTCACATTATAAGATGACCATATTTACATACTTTATTCTGGCCAGGCCTTTGATTTAAGTGTATAATGTTTGAGTCTGATTAATAAACCTTGATCAGAGATCTCATTTAAAACAAACACAAGAAATGCAACTAATTTTAACAGGGGAAAAAAACAAAAAAAAACAAAAAAAAAAAAAGTGTAAAAATGTTACAACAAAAACACTGTAAATGTTGACTTACAACATAAGAAATTCTATACAATTACAAAAATATTACAATATATATTTAAAACTATTTTATATATTTTAATTGATTTTTTTTTTACTATTATAAACAATGAAAATACTTGTTTTGGCTGTAAAATGTTTTGTAATAATAGGTGGTTATTATATTTTAAATAAAAAGCAGATGTTAGTTGTTCAAGTAGCTTGGTACTCTCTAAAAATGCTGGGTTAAAAAACCCAAGTTGGGTTGAAAATGGACAAACCCAGCGGTTGGGTTAAATGTTTGACCAACATGTTGGGCAGTTTTATTTAACTCAACTATTGTTTGAAAATTACTGTATGGCTGACTTAAAATAAACCAAAATAGGTTGGAAATTAAAAATCAGACACATAATTACTAGAGGCAACAATAATAATCAAAATGTGAACATTTATTAATATATTAATAAGCAATTTAATACACGTATGTTGTTTAAGTATTATTTGTTAAACATTAATAAATGTTCATTTATTAAACATACAAATAAATGTTAATTTCTAACATATTTTGGGCTTATTTTAGGCAAGCAATACAGTAATTTTTAAACAATAGTTGAGTTAAATAAAACTGCCCAGCAGAAACAAAACAACCCAATCGCTGGGTTTGTCCATTTTCAACCCAACTTGGATTGTTTTCAACCCAGCATTTTTTAGTGTATATTAACTTTATATTGGTTAGCAAAATATATGGTTATGAACTGTAAGATATACAGGCACCTGAAGGCCATACCATACTGACAAAACGCTGGATATCTGGCAAGCACATCTGCCAGTTTTGTTTTGTTTTTTAATTAATACACAGATGATTTTAAAATAACTGTTACATACTAGTGGCAAAGTGTGTTAACAATAACTATATCAATGTTTGTATTGCAAGCCTGTGCACTCTAGGGCCACTCCCTGGACAAGTCTAAAAGGCAGAAGTATTTGGAGAACAAATAAGCTATTAATACGCAGTTTAATTCACCCAAAAAGAGTATAAAAATACCCCAAAGATGATAAAGTCAACGTTCAAATCTTGGCTGAATGCTCACTGACCTTTCCCGTGCTCTGGGTTCAGAGAGGAAGAGGCACGGCTTTATCAGTAGTTAAATTAATGATCAATCCTTGAAAACTCCCTGACTCTGCAAGACTCCACCTGGCTTAGCCTTTCTTCTCTCTTTATTCCTCATCTCAGATTCTTCCCCTCACCGCATAATACACACACACACACACACACACACACATTCTGCAATTGCACAGGCATCCCAAAGCTCTGCCTGCCACAAAACTTGCTCCTTCCCATGAGCCACAAGCCCCTGCCACATTTCACTCACTCTGTGTGCCAGAAAGCGAATGTCTCTGTTTTGTCTGCAGCACTAGCCAAGCCCAGAGCAGAGGCAGGAAAAAGTTGAGCTGTTAAGCATCCTTCACCTCCGTCTCAATCACTGTGCTTCTCTCTTCAGAGGTTTTTAAAGCTTAAACAGTAGCACACATCAATGTGGTTGTCACATACGAATATAATCAGCTATTGTGTCCGCGGCAGACAGACTGATGTGGCTGAAGGATAAAGCCGGAGATGTAAATCTGCTCTTACCTGCTGTTGAAGCTTAAAGCAGGAAGGAGGAACAGAAGGTAAACGGCTCCGATGAATTTCATTGCTTTGTCTTGCTCTCATGCACTCGGTGTCTCTTTGCCCCTTTTTCTCTCGATCGCTCGCTTTTCCTTTCTCCCTTTCTGTCTCCCTCTCCTCGTTGGCTCGCTCACCCCTTCTCGCTCTCTCTCTCTCTCACGCGTTAACGCAGGCACACGCCGAGGCAGACAGATGCAACGCTGCGAGCGGTCTGTGTATGTGAAAGTGCGGGGCTCTTCGGCTTCAAATAGCAGGGACAGGGAGACGGACGGATTTATTAATGGCCAGAAAGCAGGGGGGGGATCCGGAGAGGAAGACTGGAGAATGATTTGAGGTGGTGAGGTGATGTCAGCATCAATACAGCCAGTGGCTCCCTGTCTTTCTCTTCTACGTTCCACGGCGAGATGAATACCTGCTGGTGTGTCCCACATGATATCCATCTGTCTGCATTATTACCGGCAGCCTTGGGACGGGGCAGGGCGATTATCTGGGCTCGAGGCGAGCAGGGTTACTCCACAAAGACCAAATTAATCAATTTTCGTGGAGATTACACTTTGATGGCAGGGTTCATTAGTTTGACATTTTGTTCTCTGTTGTCCGTCAAAGTAATTGATGAGACATTTCCCTGCTCACCATCTCATATTGTGAGATTAAGAGGGTAAACCGATGATGATAAATTTAACAGTCATGGAGTCGCTTCGCTTTACCTTTCGGCCGTGCTGCATCTGATGTCTCCATTCGCCCTCTTAAAACGGGTGGTCAAATTCTGGACAGAAGGAAACAAAACATCAAAGGTATATGAAAATCAACAACATCAAATGAAAATGAAATTTTCCATTGATTCCAAAGTCGCCATGAGATGAAAATTCACCCGATCTATTGTCTAAATGCATGTTATTGATCTTATTGTGAACGATTCATCCATGCATATTTCATTTTTTATTTTTTAAACTGACCTGAGGTATACCAGATTTCTCCAATTATTTTTTATCTGCCTAAACCCCGCCCCCTTTCGGATTCCTCCATTCAAACAACAACCGATGGATAGAACCAATTCCCACCTTTTTCTTTTTTGATAATCCATTTCACACAGATGTGCATCACAATTCAGAAGAAAAGATCTGTCGCTACTTCCATTACATCACGACTTTAAAATACTTTCTCTAGTTGATTATAGTTGAACACTGTGGTTTGTTTGAGCACCCTGACCAGCCCGACACAGTAACACTGTGACAACTCATCCAAAGGAATGATTTGGGACCATCTATTAGAATCCAACCAATTCATAGATTTCACGTGATGCCTGGAGGGCAAAACAAGGCTTTCATCCATTGCCCGCCAGTCATTTTTACCAGGTTTGTACTAAGTATTATTGTAGTAAGGCAGTGATATTAAAAGACAAAATTCAATACACAGCTTATTGATGATGCATACTATGTTATAGAAGCTTGTTTCCGCCATGAAATAAAAAATTAAAAAAAAGGTAATTGCAGTTTTTCTCTCACAATTCAATTTTTTTTCCCCTCGCAATTGCAAGTTTATATCTCACAATTCTGACTTTTTTGCGAGTTAAAGTCAATATTGTGATATAAAGTCATAATTGCAAGTTATAAAGTCAGAATTGTGTGATATAAAGTCAGAATTGCGAATTATAAAGTCAATATTGTGATATAAAGTCATAATTGCAAGATATAAAGTCAGAATTGCGAGTTATAGTCAGAATTGTGTGATATAAAGTCAGAATTGCGAATTATAAAGTCAATATTGTGATATAAAGTCATAATTGTGTGATATAAAGTCAGAATTGCGAGTTAGTGTCAGAATTGCGAGTTATAAAGTCAATATTGTGATATAAAGTCAGAATTGCAAGTTATAAAGTCAGAATTGTGAGTTTTAAATTCAGAATTGCATGATATAAAGTCAGAGTTGCGTGAAAAACTCGCAATTGCGAGAAAAAAGTCAGAATTGCGAGTTCATCTCTAGCAATTATGACTTCATATCATGCAATTCTGACATTATAACTCACAATTGCAAGTTTAAACCTCACAATTCTGAGAAGAAAATTCAGAATTGTGAGATAAAAAGTCACAATTACCTTTTTTATTTATTTTTTTTTTTTTATTTAGTGTCCATACTATGTGCAGGCAAGCAGAAGAACCCAGAATATAAATGCAACATACAGTTTCTCATTAAGCACTTTTCCATTAAAAAAAATTATAAAGAAAATGCTTAAACATTATAACATGTTGCATTCATATTCTGCTTGAATGTATATAGTATGCATTATCAATAAGGTGTATACTGAATTTGATCTTTTAATTTCACTGCTTTAGTACATTAAGGCACTTTAACTCTTTCCCTATCATTGGCGGAATTTTCCGGCAATCCATGTATTTAGTGTTAAATGGTAGGGGGCGCTATTACGCATCTTCTGAAAGAGTACAGAATTTCTGGATCAAAACACAGGCAAAGAAAAAGCAGAAACAAGCGAGAGAAGCATCGCTTACGCACATGTAAGCTAACATGATCACCAAACATTCAACAGCATATAACGTGAAACGTCAAACCCATGAAGAGTTACAGGACTGTACAACATAAATGAAGCTAGAATAAAAAGCAGAGGCTCTGTTCTTTCTTTTGATATATTGTACAGTATGTTCAGATATTCATACAACAAAATATTCTGGGGGCCATTAAAGTTTTGTGAAAATGATCAAAAAAGGCTGGCGCTTGCTGGCAAACTTAAGGCGAGACACTACAGGCTAAAACACTGTTTTTTCAATTTTGAGATTTTGGGATTTTTGGCTTTTAATAAAGTGTTTTTCAGACTAGTGGTAAGAAAACATCCAAAATCCATCCATTTATTTTTTGGCACTTTATCTATTTGTGTCTATAGATTTCAACTACAATACATATTTTTCAAGGCCATTTTCTCAAAATGAGTTTTTCACCTACACTGAGCCATATATCTCCACTATCACAACTTTACAGTTTTATTCCTATCTATATTCTGAAGGTTTTCAAAAGGATTTGTTCATATCTAATTTGCCAGTTTATATACAACATTTTATTTCCAAGAAAAATTGTGGAAACATTTTTTTCTGACTGTTCACAGAATTTTCTGAATCATGGAGTGATAAAAAGAGAAACCCAAAATCCCCTCTGTAAAAAAACTTTGACTGAATAAAAGGTTAAAAGGCTCTAATATGTCCCAAAAAAATTAAACCGGAATTCTGAACCTAATTTCATCCAATGTTCAGTTTTTTGTAGGCTACTAGAAATTTATGCAAATTAGCACATTTTTAAGCAAATAATACCTCATTTGCACATTTAAACATAACATTTTAGAAAACTTGTAATACAAAAAATGTTTGCAATTCTTATTGTAATCAATCCACTGGGGAAGTATGGTGATAACTATTTGTTAATTTTTTTAACCTATTCACCTGCAGTGTCTCGCCTTAAAAAAGTTTCACTATTCCAAGAGCTTTATGTGAAAACTGACTAAAATTTAAATAATTGTTTACTGATAATCTCCTCCTCCTGCAGATAACTGCTGAATAGGGACCAGAGCTGAACTTGAGAACCGCATACATTTGATTTGTGAATAAATCATTCAGACCATTACTGTAAACTGGATCAACCAATTCATTTAAAAGATCTGACGCAAAAAAAAAAAAAAAAGATTTGACATTAAATTGGACATTGCAACTCCTTTCATGAATGCACCAAGGAAAGTTAGAGCGGATATCAAGATTTTTAGTGAATAAGTTTTTGGTTCTTTTCAAATACAAAGCAATCAAATGGCTTTGGCAAATAATAGCACACAACTCTTTTTATGGTGCCTTTGCCTAATTTAACTTAAAAGCTTAAGCGCTCATTTAGTGTAATTTCATGGAAAAAGAAAAGGAAGCCTTCAAAACTTCTTTTTTGTTCTGCAGAAGAAAGTCATACGACATTTTCTTTTTTTTTAGGTGAGCTGTCCTTTTAATACGAATACTTTGTTTTTTTCTGAAATGTTGTGAAATACTCTGAAAAAGGCAACTTTTAAAACAAAATGCTTTAATGCGAGAGCTAGAGCAGAATCAAAACAACCAAAACTCATTAGGAAACCGAAAAAATGGAGGGCCTGAAGTATCCATCCCTCTTTTTACCTGTCTCTCTCGCACTATTTTTGTCTTCAAAGGGAATAAAAGATTTAGGGATAGCCATTGCTTTTAGCCATGGAAGGCTGACTGATTCAAGTTCTATGATCAGAACAGTGGAAATGGAAGAAAGATGTGTCGGCGGTAGAGGTCGTGTTATAAAAGAATGATGAATGGTTTCCATTAGACCACTAATGGAGTTTGGAGTCTATTGTCCCTTAGTTCTACTCCCTGCTCCTAATTCCGCACCTATTTGATTTGCGTCTAATTAGAGCGTCATGGGTTGCATAGGCACTCAGGGAGTAGTCACAGATGAGTGGGGTCCTGGCCCTCGGGACTGCAATACGCATCTTTAGTAATCTGCTCTTATTTGTCTTAGTCACACCTCCAGCAGTCTGTGTCACAGTAGACAAGGTGAAGGAAAACATGTCTCCTGTCAGGTTTAAGAGAAATGAAGAGTGCTTTTAGATGAACAATGTGAAGGCAAAAGAAGGATGGTTTGGGGGGTTCTTGTTTTCTGGTAAAAACATTTAAACCACCTTATAAAATAAAACTGTTTAAGATAATTTGACTGGATGTCAAATAAATATTGAATTAACTTGTTTTAAGCATCATTCTTATTACTTCCTCATCCATTATGTTAAAATCAAGGGGAAAACTGACAATGTGGTTAACCTAATTCAAGATATATTTTCTGAAAATGACTCGTAATATCTTATGCAATTCTTAAGCAAATGTATCTTAGGGATGCTGATATATTTTTAATAAATAACATTAAGACAACTCATTAAGAAAATGATTTTAGCAATGTGCATAAATAATGTTTTAGTGCATATTTATTAAGGCATTGAAAGTGAATATGTTAAATATGATTATTTGAAGCAACTGTACAAAGTAAAGCACAAAGTATATTGTGTATATGGGTCAAATCAAAGCCTGCTGCCTGACAAATAGACTAATGACTAAATCCATTTTAAACACTATACTCGGTTTTCTCTCTGCCTCTTCCATAAAAAGCAATATTATATATGCTTTATAGACCAAAATAAACCAAAATATTTGGTCTGTTTTATCTTTAAACATTTTGGATGAACTGAGTGGAATAGTACTAATTAAATGATTTCTTGACATGCGCTTTATCTTTGTGTGTTCAGTTTCTTGTAGGCAAAATATGTGAAGATGACGAGTATCATACTGTATGTCAGTGAATGTATAAAAGGAAATGTGGAGTACAGGTGTAGTGATTAAGTTTTTAATCTAATTACATTTTCTTAAGCCTTATGAAGCAGATGACTATATAGAAATAAGACTTTCTTGATTGAGGGATTTGCTTCTATTCCAAACGAACAAAAATATTTCATTACACAAAGACATAAGAAGCTGTACATTAAAAAAATGACTGTCTGCTGCAGTGGCTCTCAACCTTTTTGACTCCAAGGCCCTCCATTGGCTCCATGACTTTTCACAGTTGTTCATGATTTACTGGATTAAGGACAAAGACTTTTCAAAGACAAAGTATTTCTACCTGATCAAATATTTTAAAGCTTGACATAACTAGATTATTTATCCATTTATTTATTTTATAAAAATGCCCAATGGAGTTATACGATTTTATTAATTTACATAACATTTCCAAGTCTAGAAGGTCTAGACCAATTCATACCAAGAACGATAACTATAAAGATAACCATATTATTGTCCACATCAGAGGACAATATTGTTCTGTTTATTCTATGCAGTCCGCCTCTTTAAATGCTTGGGCTCTTTAAAGCAGAATGGATTCTGATTGGCTGTCAATGTTGTTATTGTTCACTAGCTGGAAAAAAAAATGATTGTGGAAGTAATTACAAAGATATTGTATCTCTGTGCCGTTACCATTATTGTAGCGGTGTTGACTGTGCTATTCTCTTACATTTACGTTATATATATATATATATATATATATATATATATTTATATTTATATTTTAGGGGTGTAGCGGTACATGTACTCGTACCGAACCGTCACGGTTTGAAGATTAGAGTCAGTCACAGGCCATCTACACTCCAATCCAATAGGGGACGCGAACAGTAATGCAACGCTGTTTGCTAATCGCACAGCGTTTCAACCACAGAAAGAAATAAACCAGCTTGAGAATAATATCTCTTATAGCATCACATTTACCTCAGGCAAGTCATTTAGTGTCCACAGCATGTTAGTTCACTAGAGAAATGAACTCTAGAGGGGAGCATTTCACTAAATATATACACTATATTAGCTTATATATTCATTATATTTACCTTACCTGTTAGTAATGTCTTAATTATTTAATATATGTTTAAATAAATTTGTCATGAAAACAAGTTATGACTGTGTAAATGATTATATTTCAAAATTTATATTTATATTTATTATATATCTTGTGCAATTTACTTTTTTTATTATTATTATTTGAGTGTTGATTATTATATCTAAAAATAAAAGCAACTGAATTTAATAGTTTGGGCTCTGTCATTAATTGTAACCTTTAATATTATAGTGATGTGCAAGAAAGGACTCCCTGTATATAGTTTACAGCATTAGCTGAGATAGATTTTTCTTTATCCTTAAGAAAATGTTTATTATAATTGAATTTATTTAAAGAGAGAGACACAATTTGTTCAATATACAACTGTTTAATAAAAAAAAAGAAGAAAAAAGAAGCAATTTTGTGTTTAATTTTCACCCCCTGCTGTACCGAACCTGTACCGAACCGTGACTTCAATACCGAGGTACAGTTGAGCTCGAAAGTTTACATATCCCTTGCAGAATCTGCAAAAAAAATGTTAATCGTTTTAACTAGGGATGCACCGATCGGGTCCGATACCAAGCTCACATACTTGTACTCGTACTCGTAAAAATGCTCCCGATACCAAAGACCGATACCTCACATGACGTAACTGAGTTTGAGAAATTGTGATACCTCACAATTTTCCGTGCACAGAGACACCGACGGCAGCAGCAGAAACAATGTCAGCCTCAGAGGTGTGGAAATACTTCAAAATTAATGATGACAACACACACATTGCGAACTGCATGCTTTCAATCACAATTCGTTATCAATTAGTAAAGGCGGGATGGCGGGATTGCGGAATCGCGCTGAATGACAGACCAGAAGCGCTCTCTCTTTCTTGCGCGCGATCCCATTTCTCTCAGACAGCGCGCAATCAGTTCTCCTCGCGCCTGAATGGTCAAATGCACACATAGTTGTCAAAATGTCCATTGTGTGGTGTATCTCATGTAAATACAGTCGGTTATGGTCGGTTAAGTGGACATAAACATTTGGGTGAAAACAGGATGTGTGTCAGTGTCCATGGACACTGTCCGTAGCCTATATTTGTCATTAATGTTAATAAAACAACAAAATATGTTAAATGTATACATGGTAAATAAACCTACTGTATCTGAAAAACAAGTTTATTTAATTTGTATCTCTATAGTATTTGTTGTATTGTTTGTAATTTGTTTGTAAATTTCTTTTTATATAACAACAATTATATATATTGGTAATTATGCCCTTTGAAGGTTATTGGACACTGTGAAATTTTTGTTCTTTAAGTTTGTGACAAGCACATAAAAATTATTACTTTTTTCATTAGAGTAATAATAAAGAAGCTGTCCTACATTCATTAGTCTCACTGTTTTGTGCTTGGAAAACTGCCACATCACCAAAAAAAAAAAAAAAAAAGAGAGAGAGAGGGTATGTATAGGCATCGGTATCAGCGAGTACTAGAAAAAAAAGTATCGGTACTCGTACTCTGTATCTGTGCATCCCTAGTTTTAACAAAATATGAAGGATCATAAAAATTGCATGTTATTTTTTTATTTAGTACTGTCCAGATTCTTTGATTTTCCAGCATCTTCTGCATATTTAAACCCTTTCCAACAATGACTGTATGATTTTGAGGTCCATCTTTTCACACTGAGGACAAAATCATACAGTCACTGCTGGAAAGGGTTCAAATTTGCAGAAGATGCTGGAAAATCAAAGAATCTGCAGGACCTGGAGGATTTTTCTGAAGAACAGAGCTCAGTTTAACTGTTCAGGACAAACAAAAGACTCATGAACAACCATCACAAAACAAAAAAAACAGTCATGGATCATCCAGGTAACCACACACAGTATTAAGAATCAAGGGTATGTAAACTTTTGAACTGGGTCATTTTTATAAATTCAGCAATTTTTTGTCTTATGGACTTTATGTAAACATCTGTTATGTGAAATATTTTATTCAGGACAGTACTAACTAAAAAATAACATGCAATTTTTATGATCCTTATTTTGTTAAAACGATTAACATTTTTGCAGATTCTGCAAGGGGTATGTAAACTTTCAAACTCAACTGTGCATACTGAATCGTCATGTTTGTGTACCGTTACACCCCTACTATATATGATTCTTCTTTATTTCACCAGTTGCCTGCGACACGTGAGTGCAGCGGTATTAATAAACAGTTAAATTTCCTTCTTGTCTCGCGTGTCCTTTTTATATTACTTGCCCCCTTCCCTAACGAGCACTTTGAAAGTGGGGTTCGTAACAATATATATATGTATGTGTGTGTCTGTGTCTGTGTGTGTGTGTGTGTGTGTGTGTGAGAGAGAGTGCGAGTGTGAGATATATATATAAAAAACATTTGTTGAGGAGTTGAATTAAAATGAGTAATAAGTAAATAAGTAAAATAAATATTTAGCTTATTTTAATGCTTGTTTTTTCTTGTATTTGGGTAAATCATCTTGAGGCCCCCTGGCTGAGAACCACTGGTCTAAAAAATGCACAAATGTAGCACAAATTTAAAAACTATTTCCACAAAGAGATGTCCTCCACAGTCAGCACAGAAAGATTAAATCATCTACATGTCTCCGCTTATTCTCTTCTCATCTCGTCTCCTCTCCGAGTGTCAGCAACTATAAACTCTGAAGGTATCTAAAGTGGCTCCCTCACTGCACTTTCTGCAGGCAAAAAAATCACTGTGACTTCACACTGTTTCAGGCTCATCTTCAGACCTGCATGTGTCACAGATCATTAGACATGGGTCACCTCAATCAGACCCCCCGAAAAACTGGCACATGGCACATCCAAAAGAAAAAACTGGACATGCCCCGAGGGAGAGGAAAGCAGCATGACTAAGACATGAGTAAGAGGACAGCTGAAAGCTGCTCGGCCACAAAAGCTTGTAACAGAGGAACTGTGAAGGCTGTCAAAACAAATCCAAGAAGGGAAAAATGCCAATATGCAGAAACAATCCAAAAAAGATAAGCAGGAAATAAATAAACATATGTTGTTTAACTGTTCCAGATCTCCTTCATATTAATTACCAAGAACAAGCACCAATCACGGGCCAATTACTCCTCTGGCTGCTCAATTCCAAATTATATTTTTATTGCTCGCTATTAGGCAGTAAAATTACATCCATCTTTGTCCAAGGGAGAATTAATAATTCATTGGAAAGAAAGAGTCAATGATCCTTGCAAAGGGAATTCAAATGACCATTAAAGAATATGACTACCGCCACAGCTGCTAGCAATAGTGTTACTACACAACCTTTGTTGAGAGTTATACTGCCTGAACACTTCCCACAAATCCCTTCCACAATAAAGATGATCACTTAATAGGTGTCGGTATTGAAAACAGGTATAATATTGGGTTAATGTTAAGTGTCAACAACAAAGAAAAGAAAAAACATAAAAAAAAAAAAAAAATATATATAATTTAATAAAAGTTCTTATGCACGTACTTTTTGTATAAATGTTGGTTTCATGTGGTTTTGAAAAACTTTTAAATACCATTTTCCAGAAAAGCATTTTCCTGTTAGCTTGAGCACATGTGAATGTACACCTCTTCATTATTTAAATTAAATTTATCTTTGAATGCAAAAATGTAACAAATAACAAATAATTAATTATATATATATATATATATATATATATATATATATACACATACACATACACACAGGAAATGTGTCAAGGTCAATGTCAATGTCTTAAAAAATAAATACATTACACATAAACAGTGTTGGGGTAACACATTACAAGTAACTTAAGTTACGTAATCAGATTACTTTTTCAAGTAACAACAAAATATCTGAGTTACTTTTTCTCAAATAACATTCATTGACGGACAGCTCTCCTCTCCCCATGTTGAGAGAAATAAAGTGCAGAGGTGTGCACTGTGCAGTTGTAGACTAACTGTGAACATGCATTTACTCATCTCACTTGCACAAAAACATTCAGTATTCCTTAAAATGAATAAGAACAGTGAAATGCAATCTCAGAATTTTACGCAAACATGTAATAATTAACTATATTAAATTACACAAATATACTTTATGTATTTAATCTGCCTTTATTATCCAATGTCTTTGCTGCTGACCTTCAATGATCTAAGCAAAAATGACTTTATATTAGATTTAGAATTAAGTATGGAAGCTCGATTCTGCCACTAAATAAAAAATAAAAATAGAAAAGGTAATTGCAACTTTTTAATTTCACAATTTTTCTTCTTGCAATTGCAAGTTTATCATCACGCAATTCTGACTTTATAACAGAATTGCAAGATTTAAACTCGAGTCAAAGTCAAAATAGTGAGAAAAACTCGCAATTCTGACTTTATAACTCGCAATTCTGACTTTATATCTCGCAATTCTGACTTTATATCCCACAATTCTGACTTTATATCACGCAATTCTTACCTTATATCAAGCAATTCTGACTTTATAACTCACGATTACTTTTTTTTTTTTTTCATGGCGGAAACAAGCTTCCATAAATAAGAGTGTTGAACTTCCGTCTCCTGTATCCTATTCTTCTTCAATCCAGAATGGCAGCACAGCTGAAAGGTTTGTTTGAGCTGCGCCCTCTACTGTACAGGTGTAAATATGCATTTCCTTCAGCCTGAGGCTTATTCATTTCACTTTTGGTGTGAAAGGGCCTTTACCTTTGCCAAAAATAGAACTTTTTTGTTGTTAATAAAAACAAACAAGCAAGCCCAGCCCAGGAGAGAAAAAGTAATGCAAAAGTAATGTATGCATTACTTTTCATAAAAAGTAACTAAGTTGCGCAATTAGTTACTTTTTTAGGGAGTAAGGCAATATTGTAATGCATTACTTTTAAAAGTAACTTTCCCCAACACTGTATATAAAAATAAAATAATAGTTGAAAAATGAGCATCACATCAATGACCCTAATATTAATGGCAAGTAAGCCATATGCAGCCGCTTGCGGTCTAACTATCTATAGATTGCAAGAATCTGTAATAAGCCGCAGGGTTGCAAGCACAGCCAATAGCACCTCGTTCTTTCGGGAAGTGTGCCCAAAACGGGCTGGCCTCTCCTACTACAATTACTCATATTTCCCTCACAACCCTCAGAGACGGTGGAAGACAGCAGTCATCCATTCTACCTGCAGAAAACAAGTGCTGTGCATCTCTGCCATAATCAGAAGCTCTGCTCACCCACTCCTCTGGGGTGTAAGAGGTTTAAGATGGGCATGAAATGTAGTGATTATGACAGCAATAGAAGATGATGGGTTGATTGTGTTAAATCTGGCTTTACCAGACACAGCCCAATCAAAGAGGTTATCTGGCATTTAGGGAGATCCGTGCAACAAAATGACATCAGATGAAAAGAACTCTAATCCTTGCAAGAGAATTAAACAGCTCTGAAAAGGGTAACATGTCATCGCATGGCTGACGAATGAAAGAATGTTCTCAAAATAAAACAAACAAAACTTCTGTAAAGAAGATGTCAGGGAAGCAGGATCTCTGTCAAATGTAAGTGGTTCTGTCGCTCAGTAGGGGTTCTAGAAAAAAGGAATAGGCCTCTTTCTAATGTTTGCCTTGAATAAGTTAGAATTTAAATTAAAAGTCGTGCTTGCAGTTTATTCCTTTGCCCTTTTCACTTGACTGCAACTTTCTGCAACTACATGACAAGAGCAGACAGGGAAAAAAAACTCAAATGTTCCTTGTGAGATGGAGTCTCTGGACTCCTGTGCAATTAAAACAACCGAGATATTAGGGTGCACAATGAATAGCATGTAAAAAAAAAATCATGCAAATTAATTATGGATTTAATGTCAGTGAAAAGAGCATCTTGGGATGCAGCAAGCAAAACAGCTCAATAATCCTCTTTTCACACTAAAACCTTTCGACCTTCCAGTTCTCCTTCCCAAACTCAACGAGCTAATGGTGAAAGCCCCACAGAGCAATACATTAACCTGTTTGTTTGCCCCTGAGATATGTGACCTTGACTCACGAGGCAAAGGCTTATGGCATAAAACTCAGTCCCTGACTGCCATAGCCATCTGCGCCCTGAGGAGGAGGTCTCTCTGTGACTTCATACTCTCTCACTTCACCCAAAAATGTGGGCCGGAGCTGTTTCGATCTATCTCACTTTCCCCAGGATAGTTTTTTTTTTTTTTTATATTTATTTATTTATTTATTTATTTATTTATTTATTTTTACAAGCAGAAGGGTCACTTGATTATTATTAAGGCACATAAACACCTTGTGAAAAAGAAGAACATACATTAAGAATATAAGTGGGAACTGAATGTACTGTAATTTGCATGTTATTTGCAGTTGAATGAAAATATATTACAGTGTAAATTTATATTAAAGGGTTAGTTCACCAAAATATTAAAATTGTCATTAATTACTCGCCCTCATCTCATTCCACACCCGTAAGACCTTCGTTCATCTTCAAGACAAATTAAAATATTTTTGATGAAATCCGAGAGGTGACTACAGTGTTTAAACCTTAATGTTATGAAGCAACGAGAATACTTTTTGTGCGCAAAAACAAAACTACTGAGCCGGTGTTCTGACGTAGAACCTGGAAGCTCTGCACTGTGTTTACAATGTCAACAGCGTAGGAGACTGACATAGAAGAGAAGAAATTGTTGAATAAAGTCATTATTTGTTTTGTTTTTGCGCACAAAAAGTATTCTTGTCGCTTCATAACATTAAGGTTGAACCATTGTAGTCATGTTGACTATTTTAACAATGCCTTTACTACTTTAATGGACCTTGAATGTGGTAATTATGTTGCTTTCTATGGGGGTTAAAAAAAAAACTCTCAGATTTCATCCAAAATATCTTAATTAGTGTTCCGAAGATGAACGAAGGTCTTATGGGTTGAGGGTCATGAGGGTCAGTAATTAATGACAGAAATTTCATTTTTGGGTGAACTAACCCTTTGAATGCAGTTAGCTGACCTTTGGTTTTTTTTTTTTTTTTTGACCCACTTCAGCAGGACTTAAGTACATCTTTATATGTCATTTTATAATTACTTCTATTTTCTTTGAAATATGGTTAAAGGGGTCTTGACATGAGAAATTTTCCTTGATCTTAGACCTCCAAGGAGGTACTTTTACCATAAAAAACATTGCAAGTTTTATAGTCCTCTTCAGTACAAAAAGAGTGTGCGAAAAACTTTAATAACATTATAAGTGAACCTCAGGAACATATTAAATTAATTTTTAAAAAAAAAATCCATGTTAAAGTGCACTGCTGAATGTACTGTACTGATAAGAATTGATGTTTAACTAGAATATCATTTAAAGGTGCAGTATGTAATATTGACAGCTAGTGGTTGAAATGGGTACTGCAGTCCAAATTTAAAATATGTAAATTTTTAGCCACTTGAGGTCACCTATTCGAAATAAGGCGTAGCTTGATGACGCCGAGTTTGAGCGTGGATTCTTGGGAGATGTCTTCACCTTACAGTCAGTGGAAAAGAATCGGGACAGGACTTGGGCAGAAATCATATTTATGGATGAGATTATTAACATTACTGTAGTATGAAGCAGAGCAGGAGCGAGTGCTGTGAGAGCAGAAACGAGGCCGCTGGAGTGATTTCTAATGAGAAACGAGTACAACACACATCTCGAGAGCAGTGGAGATCTTATTATGCCACAGTTGCCGCTTCCGCTTCTTCCGGTCAAGAGTATGAGGTCACACAGCGCTGTTTATCATATAGATATATTTGACTGTGTTGAAAATGATGTTATAATGTTACTCTGTGCGTTCGCTCGACGGCTGCTATGAGACACTTGTTGCACACTGCAGTAAGCTAGATCGATTTTCGAATATCATTAATAAATGCTGGGTGGCTTGTGTTGATAAATGGCATGCAATTAATTTTAAAACATATTGTATGATGGAGAAAATGCTGTATTACTCAGCTACTTTGGTGTTTTTCTCCGAGGCATGGTACACTCGGAAAATCAAGAAAACTAGATTTAAACAATAAGACTTAACGTGTTGAGCTATATAACAATAATTTGTTTTCTGTCTATAAATGTAACCAAACTGTTGTTTCCTTGTCTAATAAAACATGTAATATATTAAAGCGTCTTTGGTGTTTCTAAGGTTTCTACAAAATAAAACCAGAAACTGAGTTAAAATGACGCCATTGACAGGCGACTCCCAGACACATCCCATATCCTTGGTTAAAATCACGATTTTTTCACGATTTACAAATAGTTGGAAACATTTAGGATATTGTAAGTACTCAACTGAACAAAATATATATAACAATGGCCTAGTGGTTTTTGGATATTTTACTGCAAATATTTTACATATTATGCCTTTAAATTAAAAGCACACTTAAGTGTGTTAAGAAACAGTCATGAAAGTGTCATGACTATTTAATTACACTTAAATGGCCTATTTATTTCATTAATATCATCTGCAAGTGCAGTTTGTTAAAAATATAAGATTTTGAAGTATACTACAAGTGGTCATTCAATACATTTAAGCGCACTTTATGCAGGGGGAGATTCCTGTCAAGACAATTATATTGAGACAATGGAGGAGTATTTAAGTCAGTTCTGCAATGTCTGATAACGACGAACGCTACTATTTGTGTTCTCAGCACTGCCTTGTTGTACGCTTTCTATTTCTGAAGCCATCTGCTGGAGCCTGATACTGAAGTACGCGACAGATTTCACTCTACAGATACATCAACACAACCAGGCAGCCATACAAATGAAAATAATCCATTCCATCAAAATCTACTGCTGCAGACAAAGGAGATGTCATCCGTGTCAGAACAAAGTGTGAAATGTTTGTTTCATCACGCTGCAGGCCTTTCGAGTAAGACAATAGACAAAACATCAGGATGTAGCCGTTAGTCAGTCATGATACAGCCGCAGAGAAAAAGAACAGACAAATTACAGCTAATTGCAAGTTGAAAAATCAGGAAGGGTGGGAGGGGGCTGCAATTTTGTTCCGAACCTAGTGCATAAAAGCCTTTGAGAGGGCTGGCGGATGATCGCAACGAGCCTGTGTGCACCCCTTACGGTATCGGCAACACTTTTTATGGAAAGAGGAAGGCTGTAACTGCCTGTCACTCTATTAACAACACAGAGAACGCTCATTTCCCAGCAGCAAAGCATATGCTAAGACACATTTAATCGCAGACAGCGGGGAGCTATTAAAACATGTTAAATGACGGGTCAGTTTCAGACGCATTCATTTCATTGTTAGAGAAATCCTTTTGTGAGTGAGAAGTGACATTTGATTGACTATTTTTATGTGGATGGAAATCCAGCATTAAACAACTGGAAAAATACTTACTTCAAGTTATCACATAATAAAGGAAACTGAATGTTTATGACTGGAAATGTAGAATGAAAATGAGTCCTAGGATATAGAGCTGGAAAGAGGATGAAATGAGTAAATAGTGCTTTTAAAAACAGTCCAATTTACCAGTGATATGTCTTCCCTTCGAAACCGAAATGTCATTAAATGTCCAGTGACAGCGGAATGAGAAATATATATAGGAATCAAAATACTGCTGAGGACTATAATCAGCCATGACAGGCAGGCAGATGTCTGCATAAACAAATTACAATTTATGTGAGCAAAAATATCCTGATTTAAGCATAAAGACCCTTTCACACCAGATGCAAAATGAAAAAGTGAAACAAATCGCTGACGATTGGTCTATTCACACCAAAAGCGAAACGAATATCTGTCGGGCAAATGCATGATGGCACAACAACACCTTTCAGCTGGTCTGCCATCCGGCTCTCATGACGATGATTATAGCCCGCCTCCTTGAAGATGACAGTTAAGCAGTCTCAAAGAACTGTAAGGCACAAGACAAGTAAGCAAGACCAAGACTAATGTCTTGTGACAGCGATACATAGTATAAATACATATCTGATAGTGAAAAAAAAAGCAAAATATAAGCATATATGAAGCATCACACAGGAAACCTCATTTTACTGTTTTGCTGTGAATTATAATATAGCTCATTTAAAAAAAAAAAAAAAAAAAATAAATGTGTGTATTTTTTGTTGAATATTACATAGATTTAAACTGTAAATTATATGGTAATTTATCCACCTTATTCCTGACAATTATTTGAATTATGGGTGGCGCTTCCGGTTTGGGGAACTTCCATTCAAAAAAAGACTGAAACAAATCACTTCAAATCAAAAGGTTGCTCTACAAATAAAGCTTATCCGTCAGTTTGACTGAATGAGCTGTTAATTTTTTACATCATGAGAATAACGTAACGCTTGGTATTTTAACTTGACATGTCAAGAATATCTGTGGCAAGAGCTCTTTTCAGTCGCTGCATTCTTTTCCTCATGATTATTTTCTTTTTTCCCCTTTGCATTCCACTGTAATAGTATGAAAAAGGACAACATATACTGCACATTTGTGGTCTGTTCTCCTGATTTAATTAATGATATATCCCATTAATAATTCACTGGAATGCACAAAGAATCTCTCGTTTTTCTCCTTAAATCCTCACGTCTCTTTACAGGTTTGTTTTCAAAGGTAAATACAATTTATTATCTGTCAAAATGACGGAAATCACTTTGAAATAGCATCTCGCAATGCTGAAGTTAATGAAGATTTTTGATTAAGGCAACATGTGTTACATAAATTTAACCCAGTTACTGCTGTGGAAAGAATCACACTTTTGGGGTTATTCATGGTCTGCTGAAAATACCTTGTTGATGCTTTTACACTTTTAAAGGGTTAGTTCACCCAAAAATGAAAATTCTGTCATTAATTACTCACCCTCATGTTGTTTCACACCCGTAAGACCTTCGTTCATCTTCGGAACACAAATTAAGATATTTTTGGTGAAATCCGATGGCTCAGTGAGGCCTCCATTGCCAGCAAGACAATTAACACTTTCAATGCCCAGAAAGCTACTTAAGACGTGTTTTCATGTGACTACAGTGGTTCAACATTAATGTTATGAAGTGACGAGAATACTTTTTGTCCGCCAAAAAAAAACAAATAATGACTTTATTCAACAATATCTAGTGATGGGCGATTTCAAAACACTGCTTCATGAAGCTTTATGAATCTTTTGTTTCGAATCAGTGGTTCGGAGCACGTATCAAACTGCCAAAGTCACGCCCCCCAGTGGTGAACCATTGAAATTTTAAAAACACTTATGACGTAACGAAGCCTCGTTTACTGAAATCACGTGACTTTGGCAGTTTGATACACGCTCCAAACCACTGATTTAAAACAAAAGATTCGTAAGGTTTCGAAACTTCAGTGTTTTGAAATCGCCCATCACTAGATATTGTTGAATAAAGTCGTTATTTTGTTGTTTTGGTGAAAAAAAGTATTTTTGTCGCTTCATAACATTAATGTTGAACCACTGTAGTCACATGAACTGTTTTAAATATGTCTTTAGTAGCTTTCTGGGCACTGAAAGTGTTAATTGTCTTGCTGGCAATGGAGGCCTCACTGAGCCAACGGATTTTATCAAAAATATCTTATTTTGTGTTCCGAAGATGAATGAAAGTCTTACAGGTGTGAAAGGGTGAGTAATTAATTTTCATTTTTGGGTGAACTAACCCTTTAAATGTCCTTTTAATGTTCAATGGTTGAAGGGTGAGTGGAATAATGTCATCTCATTGAACCCTTTTCACCAAAAAAAAAAAAAAAAAAAGAAACATTATTGTGTTCATAGAGCAAACCTTTCACTGATTGTTTACAGCTTAACGGAAGTTACACCCATAATTTGTGCAAAGCGCCATGGGGCGTAGGACACGCTACTTTTATTTTTTACTTCCAAAAACCCCAGTAGTATGCAGTATGTAACTTTATTTGGTTAATAAAATAACAAAAATCAGTTATTGAGCAAGTACATGAGATAGTGTCACTACCGTATCCCGATTTGCAAAGGTAAGCTTATAAAAGTGATTTAAATATGAGCTGTCAGGTCCGATTTAGCTAGAAATGTCAGTTTGATGTCTTCGCATGGTTAGGTCACATCCGTAAACAGAAAGAAGGAGGCCCGGCTACTATATGGAGTGTGCTGAGGATGCAGTTGCTTAATTTAAACTTGTCATCTACATGGCTGCTTTTAATCTAGAAAGGTCTAAATGGCAATCATCGTTGACATCTGGGGAAATCACCTGTTGTCAACACCAAGAAACCTCAAACTGCAGAGAGCCTGCAGTATAAAAGGGAAAGTGACAGAGTCCGTGCTAAAATGAAAGTAAATATCAGCATAGCTTTTGAGAGGTGGCAACAACTCAGAAATCTGAAGGAATTGAAGACTGACACAGAGGCGGTTTCCTTTCTGCTGAACAGGCAAGAGATTTCAGTGCCTCAATAGGTATCTAGCTAATGTGCAATGTGATCTGACCATCTGACTGAGCAGTAGTTAGATCTAAACTGAAGTAACGTGATTTATTTAAAAAAATTTACATTGGGTCAGAACAAAAGCGGCAGATGTATTACTGACATTCTTTCAGATATATGCCTAGTATGACGTAGTTCTTATTGTCATGTTGATGTACAATGACAGATCTACTCTGATGAGGTGATCACAGATTGGTGTGGAGCTAGACGATCCAACCACACCCTAACCCTACATAACCTTATTGCTAAACATAACTCCAACCACTAGGTCCATTACACCCAGAGAGGGGGAGCTGGATTTCATTTGTCTCTGCAGTGAGCACCTCTTGGCAGAAGCACAACCTATGCAAAAAAAATAACTCTGCAAGTAACTTGCGATTTTATGTTTTAAACAGAGATGGCGATAGAGAGGCAAAAGTTCCATACTGCAGTTACGAGGTTTTTAATGTAGGATTTCTACAATTTTTATTTTTTTTCCCCCACAAAAATGACTAGCATTTCTTTTTTGTACAGTAAGGCCATGTGTCCACCAAAGCATTTTTTCCAATTGTTTTCAATGGGAGTGCTGCATTTTTAAAACGCCGGTTTTACTTTCCAAGTGCGCGAGGGTCCGCGTGATGTAAAAATCGTCATCGGAGGGTGTATGTGGAGGCTCTTTGCAGACATCCACGTGCGTCCCATTTTTTGTGACCGCACGGACAAGTAAGCGCAGTCACTAGGCTACAAAAACACCAACTGCGCATGCGATGGAAAAACAACTGTGTGAAGAAGTTCGTCGCTACCTGCACCTCTACAATCCGTCGTTAAAACAATTTAAAGACAGCCAGATGTGCAAGGATAATAATGTGCAAAAATCCATGTTTGTTTACCGTTCAAGCCGATCTACTGTGCATGTGTGGAACACATCCACCTAGCGGACCCCAGCATACACTTTCAGTAGGCCCTGATATACTTCAAGTGAACTGATGTCACGTCATTTCGAACAAAATCAGGCCAAAAAAATAGTTCTTTTGTAGTTCGTTTTGGGAGTTCAAAACAGCTTGCCAAAGCGAACTTTCTGGAAAAATTTGATATCGCTGCACTGTAAAAAACAATGCAATGAAGTGCAAAATTCTAAAAAAAGGTAAAACACCTGTAAAAAATAAATATGGGAAATTCTGTTGTACCCTATACCCCTATTGTACCCTATTTTTACAGTGGTAAACACCTTTGTACTACCATTGGTCTGTGGTGATTACGTAATAGGTAGGTGAAAACATGAACACACTGGAGAGCTGCTTTATAGAAAATGAAGTTGTACTTCTGATGAAACAAGTCACTGACTCTGTTTTTCATGTTTAATATGGTAAAGCTGCTTGATTTTAAGCAATTTATTGGAGAAAAAGTGCTATAAATAAACATGACTAGAGCGCCGAATTGCAGAGCTTGTGCAAACATCCATGTTGCTATAATGATCAGATGCTTTATTAAAAAAAAATTCTTGCTGTTTTCTCAATTTTGTTGTGTGTTTATTTTGTTATTGAGAGGAAAGCACGCAGCACATATTTATATATTCATCTAACCATCGCTCTCAGCAGTGTGGGCGGCTTCGGATATTATATCACTGGTCACGTATTTCGAACTTCATTTTACCCCTAAACGAAGAACAAAAAAAAGAACTCTGCTGTGAGTATATTGGGGCCTTAAGAATCCACTACCAAGAGATATTCAAAATCCTTTTTGCAATGAATATTCGTGCTTGGTGTAAATAAACCATAAAGGCCTCTGAGCTCCACAAAAGTATTTAATCTCCAACTGTGAGGTGATACTTCCCTGGATTTTCTGAAACACAATACTAGTTTTCAGTCAGGTTTCCAACCTTTGAGCACCACTAATGGAGAGAGATGCATTTCTCTCACAAATCCCATTTTTCAACATGGCAGTATTTTGATCGGTGGGAAAAGAACAGTTCTAGTTGAGCAGTAGAGGTTGTGGTAAGCAGAAAGGTCCCTAAAGAAACCAAGCAAGAAGTAAGACTGAAATAAAAAACACAATGCCAGTGTGTCTTTATCAGCAAGCAACTGATGTCCCAAAAACTGTAATGACTGCAATGATGACTAATGAATCATTAGGCAAATTTATAACCTTGCAGAAATCTTACTTCTTCTAAACAGCACGAGAGTGTCAGTGACGCAGGGACAGCAGAGGCAGCAGAATGTTAAGTGTTGCGTGAGGGCATGAAGAGGAGGAGGTGAAGAACGTCCCTGAGAGAGACCAAACAGCTGGTGCTGCAAAATGAAGAGTGGAGCATTACAAGGTTTTGTTATGAAGGCACAACAGTAAATGCAGTTGTGGTGCATGAATTATGCGATAAAGAATTTTAGATTAACATCTCAGAGGCAAGTTTACTAAACAATTGCACAATATGTCAGTGCAAATAGCAACGTCTTATTCTCTAACCACATGCAATCCAGTTTAACCGAATGCTAAATGGACTGAAATAGCGTGGGACTGTGAACACTGAATTCCATTAAATTCCTTTTTATACTTTGAGGCTGTTGAATGCTTGATTTTGTCGGGTTGATGAATGCTCTAAGGTGTGCAAATACTTTTGCAGGAAACGCACGGCTAAAGTAGTTCCAGGCAGGTTTTGACCACATTACAGATCCATATCACTTTGCCAAACTATTTCAGTTATTTCAAAGCCTACAACAGCAAAAGAACCAAAACCCACAAAGACACTGACAAGCAAATAAACAATAGGATAAAAATGAGTGACTGAGCACAATTTTACCATGTTTTTACCATGCTATTACTTAATTTACCCCGTTATTCATTAAAAATTGAGAAATTCTTTGAAATTTAAAACGTTACAACTACAGCAAAAACCAGTGTGATGCAAGAAAATATATATTTTTTTATCATTATTTATGATAAATTTTATTTGTATATTTCATGAGAATATATAACATGAGAATAAACTCCATTGACTTCAATGGATTTAATTAAATTCCTTTAAAACTCATGACTGCTCAAATCTAATAAATCAACATAAAAACAACATCAGTAATGCATTGAAATGTTCATTTTACTTGCATAAACTTTTACTTTCACATGAAAAAAAAAAAGATATTTTTTCATGCCGTATAGGTTCATCAATAGGTGTCAGTTGGACTTCTTTTTCGAATCCACTTTTCTTTTTTAAAACTGGACTTTTTGGTCTATGAAGTTTTGATATAATTTAATTTATTATTTTATTTTAATTTCAGAATTATTGTGTGTGCACGCGCGCACACGTTTTTAAACAAAATACAGTCAGAGTTGGAAGGAAAAATGTGTGTGTGAGTGTAGGAAAGAGGCTAAATGTATTTTACAGAAGTAATCAAACAAATAATCTAATCTAACAGCATAATTTCATATAATGCCACAGTTAACTTTTGGGTCAAACCGGACCCGAATGCAAAAGGTCTAACAATGTAGTTTAAATGGTTATATCTTTTACATTTTTTATTTAAAATAGAACAAAATAAAATAAATGTGTTTTGTTTTTGTATATTGTATTTGTATTCATGTATTTTGACAGTCTTAACCCAAAGTTTCTTTCTATTCTCTACGGAAAAATATATACACTGAACAAAATTATGAACGCAACACTTTTGTTTTTGCCCCCATTTTTCATGAGCTGAACTCAAAGATCTAAGACTTTTTCTATGTACACAAAAGGCCTATTTCTCTCAAATATTGTTCACAAATCTGTCTAAATCTGTGTTAGTGAGCACTTCTCCTTTGCTGAGATAATCCATCCACCTCACAGGTGTGGCATATCAAGATGCTGATTAGACAGCATGATTATTGCACAGGGGGGGGGAATCCAAAAACCAGTCAGTATTTGGTGCAACCACCATTTGCCTCATGCAACACATCTCCTTCTCATAGAGTTGATCAGGTTGTTGATTGTGGCCTGTGGAATGTTGGTCCACTCCTCTTCAGTGGCTGTGTGAAGTTGCTGGAAGTTGCATTCAATTCACGGGCAACAGCTCTAGTGGATATTCCTGCAGTCAGCACCAATTGCATGCTCCCTCAAAACTTGTGACATCTGTGGCTGTGCTGTGTGATAAAACTGCACATTTTAGAGTGGCCTTTTATTGTGGCCAGCCTAAGGCACACCTGTGCAATAATCATGCTGTCTAATCAGCATCTTGATATGCCACACCTGTGAGGTGGATGGATTATCTCAGCAAAGGAGAAGTGCTAACTAACACAGATTTAGACAGATTTGTGAACAATATTTTAGAGAAATAGGTCTTTTGTGTAAATAGAAAAGTCTTAAATCTTTGAGTTCAGCTTATGAAAAATGGGGGCAAAAACAAAAGTGTTGCGTTCATAATTTTGTTCAGTGTATATGTACCTCTTCCGAGTCAAAACATATCCGAATACATTAGCAGGGTTAAGGACAAAAACCTGACAAAAACATCTGAACGTTGTCTTAAGGTGTGGTATAACTGTAGGAATAATTGACGATGCTTTGCGTCATAGCCACATTATTATCATTCAGTGGCCTTAAATCTTGTACGCATTATGAATTCAGGATAAATGTAAAGTATTTAATTTATGTAATAATTAGAAAACTCAGCATTTTTTTAAATTAATACTTTTTAGCAAAGATGCATTAAATTAATCAAAAGTGACAGTAAAAACATTTATAATGTTACAAATGATTTCTATTTCAAATAAATTGTGTTCTTTTAAACTTTCTATTCATCAAAGATCATGGTTTCCACAAAAATATTTTCAACACTGATAATAATAAGAAATGTTTCTTGAGCAGCAAATCAGCCTATTAGAATGATTTTTGGAGGATCATGTGACACTGAAGATTGAAGTAATGATGCTGAGAATTCAGCTTTGACATTACAGGAATTAATTACATTTTAAAATGTATTCAAATAGAACAGTTAAGCCTATTTTAAATTGTATATTTCGGGTCAGTAAGATTTTTTCAAAGTATTACCTTCTAATACAGTACTATATCACTGAGTCATGCAGGGCTTCTATGAATTTCTGATTGTAACCTTGTAAAAATGGGGTTAGGCAAATCTCCGAATGTACCTAAGCTTACAGTTAATTCAACAATAACAAGAGGTAATAATGATCATATAAAGAAAATCCAACAGCAAACAATATATAAATAAGTCTACATCCTAGTTACTGAATTTAAAAAGATAATTAAATGTTCAGTTGGCAACAAGAAAACATTGTGTATAATATACACAGAATATTCAGAAGGAGCACAAGATAAACACAACAGCTTCACTTTGAAATAATTATATCACAATTACAACTGCAGCTGCAGAGATGAGTCACATTAATTACTTTAGGTTCATTTGCAAATTAGAAGTATGTGTCAGCTATTTAAAAAAGTGTGACAATTAACACTTTGATATGCAAGTTTTCAAAGCCTCATGAGGCAACTATGAAACTTCTTAAGAGCACAAACAATCTGTGCCTGAAATGCTGGTTATTTCTCTGTTAAATAGAACAGTTTCATAAATAATGACATCATATTCCAGCCAAATCCATTTTATTTGTATAGAGCCTTTTGTAATATGTATTGTTTCAAAGCAGCTTTACAGAAAATCATCCCTTAATGCCTCCAGTGAGAGAGCCAAACATGGAGAGACAACAGTGGTGAAAGGCAGCAGTGGTGGCTATCCAAAGCTCATCAATACAGACAGACAGGCGCTTCACAGGCTGGTTGCTAAGTGCCACAAAAGAACAGCCTCAAAAATGACCACGGGAATAAATAAGCTCCTCTGTGACCCAATCACCACAAAAACTGTATATTGAGCTTCACAAAACTGACATTTATGGCAGGGCTGCCATTCAGAAATCACTTGTATCCATGGAAACGAACAAAGACCCATAACTTGCTGTAAGAAGCTTGCAACCCCAGAGCAAAGTAATGGTGTCATGGGTAACCCTATTTGCTACATCTACGATCAGGAAAAACAGGTTCAGTCGGGTTCAATATAGAACCCTAGGGTTCTTGACTCCATTCCAAAGAATGCTTTATGCCAAAAAGGTTCTATATTAGGAGATATGTCTTAAAAGACTGCATAATTTTCATGTTTAAAAGGAGTTTTCAAATTTTTTCCACTGATAAATTGCGTACAAACTGTTTAATTCATAAGATTTTATTAAAATGAAAACAATATTAATTAAAACTACATCCAAAACATGACCCACCCCATATATTATATATATATATATATATATATATATATATATATATATATATATATATATATATATATATATATATATATATATATATATATATATATACATACACACACACACATAAATATATTTATATATATAAGTATAGTATAGTATAGTATAAATAATATAAACATTTTTCCATGTGGCACAGATCGGATGACGACACACAAATGTGTAAGCGGGGAAAAAAGCACATGGATTTTGAATATTTTCAGTTCGGTTTCATTCATAATGGAAAAAAAAAAATCTGATATGAATTGGATACGTGCATTTTCGTCTGACGTGCAAGCGAACAGATCGGATATTCCCGTCAATGCGAGTCGTATGTGATTGAAAAAGCAACTGTGGGGAATGACATCAACTCAAGTGGACAGACACCAACCGCGATCACATGACTCTTACAATGGGGCAATGGAGGACGAAGTTTCAACCCAATGTTTTGCTGACCTTTAAAGATGATGTGGAAAGCAAAAGCTTGTATTATCATTTCCGTTTTTATTTCTTTTCGGCCTAAGTTTTTCTATCTTGGGTTGTTTCGCCTAGTGTATATAGTGTAAATCCAGATATCTATGGAAGCTTGTTTCCACCACTAAATAAATAAAAAAAAAAAGGTAATTGTGACTTTTTATCTCAAAATTCACTATTGCGAGAAAAACAAGTCAGAATTGCTAATTATAGCCTCAGAATTGCGAGATATAAACTCACAATTGCGAGAAATAAAGTCAGAATTGCGAGATATAAACTCACAATTGCGAGAAATAAAGTCAGAATTGCGAGATATAAACTCACAATTGCGAGAAATAAAGTCAGAATTGCGAGATATAAACTCACAATTGCGAGAAATAAAGTCAGAATTGCGAGTTATAAACTCACAATTGCGTGATATAAACTTGCTATTCTGACTTTTTTCTCGCAATTTCAAGTTTATATCTCGCAATCCTGACTTTTCTCAGAATTGTGAGATATAAACTCGTAATTGCGAGTTATAAAGTCCAATTCTGAAGAAAAAAAGACTAATTGTGACTGAGAAAAAAGTCGGATATGGGTCACTTTTAAAAGAGCATGTAAGCTGGTCATCAAAAAAAAAAAAAAAAAATGGATGTAGTCAACAAATCGGATTTGGGCATCAAGACCTGCAGTGTAAATGCGGCCTAAAAGGTTCTATAAAGATTTTAGAGTGTTTTTTTTTTTGTCTGAAGAAAACGAAAGGATGCCCTCAACCAACCATTGTTCATTGTTCATTGTTCTATATCAGGGATTTCCAAAGTTATGTCAACCAAACCCCTTTGACCTAAAATATTTACTTGAAGTGCCCCTTGATTTGAAGTTAACATTTCAATAATTTAGTAACACATTTGCATGTTCACAGTTCTCTGATGGTGGTTAATGGTCACATGACATGCAGGTAAACAAATAATTTCATATTTTTTTTTAGTAGGTGTTTTATTTTGAATGTTATTATTTTAGAATTACTTCATTGACATATTTATGATTAAATTACTTATTAGCTTTTTATTAAACTGATGAACCCTCAGTTTTCTATATGTTGAAAGCGGATCTGTAAGGGTACGAGAAAGCATGTTGTTTTGCTTTTTATAGAAATAAAAAACATTTAATTCAGTTGGATAATGGTCGCTTCAATTGTAAACTGTTGTGAACGTCTGCTCTGCTCATCCAGCACGAGCTGCAGAGTCGCACACAGTGCAGCAGGAATCAGAGTTCACTGATCACACGGCGAGAGTAAGGCGAGATGACTGACAAGACCATGGTGGAGGATTTGTTGCACATAGCATCTGATAAATGTCTTATCTTGTAGAATGCCCGCTTAGCACCGCCAATCCCTATTCACAGAGTACAAGCGATCACGAATTCGAAAGCAAAAGTAAAACGCGAGCTCCCTGATGAACGCAAATAAGGCTACATACAATAGCCTGTCTCCCAGTATCAAACCTATCTTAGGCTGGGCTGTGTATTTGTAACCACCTCTTAGCTCTGGTCTCTGTTTGCACTTTGAATATTGAGAAAGTACTTTGAATATGGTTGCACTTATTGTTTGCATTTAATAAGACTAAGAAAAAAACTGTTATTTATTTTTGTTATTTATACTGTTTTTATTTCTCTGTCCAATTTGTGGAAAGGAGTTGAATTAGGAGGTCACACACAGCCTCAGTCAGAAGTTCTGTAAGCTCATAATTCATGTACAATAAGGTCTGAAGAGACTCATATGAAATCATACAGAAGAGAAGCCAGTCAGTTGAGTTTGTGGCAAAACCTTTTACAGTTCTTGTATATTGTTGTCTTTCAATGCATATGATAATTCATACTCAACATTCATTACAAGATGATTAGTTAAACATTTCAAAATGCACCTGCTGACTATTTAACCAGTCATGAACTTTGTCATTGAGGATTTCTTAAAAATACTGTGCAAAAATCTTGTCTCATCTCATTCTCATGAATCCAATCTCGTGTCTCGTTTCGTGAGCTAAGCGTCTCGTCACAACCCTAGTGGTTGTAGCAAATGGCACCTGACAGTTTCAAAGTGAAAGTAAATAATATATGGGAAAGTAAATGTCACAAAATCAGTTTTTTCACTGAAATACAACAGAGCACTGCACTTCAGCCACTTTAAGCATTATGTGTCTTAAACTCACAATTGCGTGATATAAACTTGCTATTCTGACTTTTTTCTCGCAATTCTGACTTTTCTCAGAATTGAGATATAAACTCGTAATTGCGAGTTATAAAGTCCAATTCTTATGTGTCTTATCCTCTAATGATATATTGTCAACATGATACGATACATTTAATAATAATAATAATAATAATAATAATAATAATATGATATATTACTGATATATACTGTATTGTCACCTGCAGCATGTCATATTGTTGTCAGAGGCAACAAACCCATCAGACTGAATGAAGTTACGGTTGCTATATTAATTAAATTTGCAAAATAGGATCAGCTGCAGACATTTAGATGAGTGATCCTGCGGGTGTCACTATCACCTTGTCGCTGAAGAGCTTGTATTCACAGCTATCTACTTTAAGCTTCTTTTATTCATTTGGTTGGCATAAAAATGCTATTTGGGATTCTTGGCTTTTTTAAGGTGCAAAAAAAAAAAAAACCCTACACAACATGTAGGCATGTTATTCTTTCTAAAAATACCTAAATCTACTGGAAATCCTTGATAATGCCCTATTAAATTTGGTTAAAAAAAAAAATAGTCAAATGCTTTCCTGAATCATTAAATAGATTCCACCTCATCATTTACTCAAGATATATTTAAAAAAAAGTGTCTCCACACAATGAAAGTCAATTCTTCTTTTTTTCCCCCTGAACAATAGTTTAGAATCTCAACACACAGCAGAAACTTTTCTGACTCTTCAGCTGGTTGACTTTAATATATTGTTAGAGTATACTTTGTTTTCCTGTGTACATTGTTACTTCCAGATCCATTATTGATTTTAAACACTTGGTATGTATGAGTAATTTAAAAACACTAAACTATTTTTCGTTCAGGGGCTCATGACTGCTTGGGGGTCTAAGTTATGCTTGTTAAGTTGAGGGTAATCACATATTGATCACTGGCTATGTAGCATTTCATTAAAATTGCACTTGACACTGCCATTAACCCTGGATCCCTCAGCAATCTGTGTAAATAGGCTGGTGAAGTGCTGTACTTCTGTTGAGTGGCATTGTGCCCGGATAGCTACAGTATGTTGTCTGTTTTTTGTTTATGTAGGTGAACTGCTGCACTGGTGAAGAAATTACTTAAAGTCCCCCTGAAATCAAATTTTAAGTTTCTTAGCTTTTAGTATGAATATGTTAGCCTTAAGGTTATGAATAAGCTGGTCTGTTCCAAAATCTCCATTTAGGAGATATAAGCATTCAAAACTTACAGTCTCTCACTTTCGCTAAAATGGATCACAGATTTTCATGACGTCACCACGCACTTCAGCTTCTCATCAAATCTTCTGTCCAATCAAATGCTCTCTAGAATCTGAAGTCCCGCCCCCTCCTACACTATCAATAGACACTGAAGCTGCGGCTGAAATCGGTCACTTGTTCACACATTTACTATATTTTTTACATGGTGAATGGCACATAGTGCACTATAAAGAGAATAGGGAACGATTCAGACAGTGTAAATATGCTTTCCATTGACGCAAATGAAGTCTGTTTTCGTGTTAGTGTCACGTGAACCGCCGCAGCGCCAGCACAGTCAGCTGTGGTCCAGAGACACGAGAACACAGAGCGGATCATATCTGCGAGTCGGCTCAGACCACAAATGGTATCGGATCCATTTGAATTCTGCACAGAATGCTGTATTTTAAAGCGATATGGAGGAGATTAGGAGGAGAAACGGTTAGAGATTAGAAGGAAACTGAGGTTTTACCGAGTTTAACGGCTCTGGCCGAGCTGTAGTATAAGCAAAACGCTGTTGGCTATTTAAAAAAAAAGGGGCGGAAAGTGGTAACTAAATACATTTACTAAATACAATACCATCTCATGCCAACTTTAAGTAGAAATCAAAGAGCGATGCCTCGCAATACAAAAGATTTTTTTTAGCTGGGCAAGACAGCCAACTTTGTCCTCAGTTGATTTTCTGACAATGAAACATGAACAATTTACAATTATATTATGTTTTATCTTGTAACTAATTACCCTAACTTGACCAGATTGGGTTATAAATACTGAGCTGTTTACGGAGGAGGGAGATAAAGTTCTAATGGTGGCAGTAAAAAAGACAGGCAGAGTGGGCAGAAGAAACAGATGGTTAGTGCTTTGGAGAGTTGGAGAGGAAGGTTGGCATGTCTGAATCTAATGCCATGCAGTAGAGAGAGGCGGCGCGTCAATGATTTAATGAAGTCCTCTCCTCACCTACTCTAGAGAACCGCTTTAATCTAAAGCCATCGCTGCACAGCTCTTCTCTGACAGGTGCAGGAAATGCAATCAGCATTACATGCTGCCCCTGAGAGTGCTCCACTAGAGTAAAGCCATGAATTAAACGCCTTTTCCACTGTTTCCATCTGAGGCCTTTCCCCGTCTCTCAAACTCAACATACATGGCAGATTACAGTAAAAGAACATGACATCCTGAATAATTAATTTCCTGAAAATAACAATTATTTTGAGTGGTTTTCAAGAACACGACTGCTAGAAAGGGAAGAGTAGAGTAATAATCTATCCCAGCTGTGAGCACAAGTCATTTGGCAGTGTTGATATTTTGGCATTTTGAATAAATATTAATTCTTTTGCATGACTGTATGCACTGACTAAAACAAAGACGAATAATGTGCCATTATGCTTAATGCACTGCTTGCAATTTACTAATGGGTGAGAATTTTAATAGAATAAATGACTCAGTTACTCATTAATTTGTTGTGAAACAGTTTGTAAGGAGGAAGTCAGCATTCTTCCCTCTTGCATTCAGTGTGCATTTACTGATCACAGCTATAAATACAATCTTTTTTGGCAGCAATTGGCCAAAGGCAAGATTTATGCGGCCGAAATCAACGGATGGTGTTATCTGTGCTGGACAGTGGGGTGAGTTGGCCAAATAAGGTTATGTCCCCCAAAATAATGAGCCATTTTTCCATTAAAGTTGTTATATATTAATGTTTTCTGTCCTCCTCGGTTATGGATTATGGTTTCCTTTTAAGTTCCATTTCAGTAATATTGCATATTAATGTTATTTTTATTATAAATAAATGTATGCATAAAATGATATTTATTTGTCTGTTGTTGATCCTCTTTTGATTTTACAACATGTCTTCCCAAAGGGAAACACTTATTTTCTTAAAGTAAAAAAGGTTTTGTTAGTGTAACCGTTTGTGGAATTTAAAAGCTTCCTTCACCCGTATGGGGAATGATCATCCTTCACACTAAACATGTTGAATTACCTAAGGGAGTATGAAAATCACCAAAAACCTGGGGATTCAGTGGTCCAATGTAAACCTCAGTTATGCTATCTTTCATTGCTTTAAAGGCTCTGAAATGCATGAAATATAAATTGTCTTGGAGTCAGAGATACACACGATGGAAGGCTATAACAGTCAGGGCTATTCAACTGAAAACCCAGAGGAAGATAGAGACAGGGATAAAGCAGATCACAGGAAGAGCTCTCTCCAAACAAGTGCACTGAAATCCCATTATCCAGTGTAGATGGTAACCAGTAGCAACACATTTACTTGGTTGTAAAACAGTATTTGCATAGGATACAGTGAGCACATTCCACGAAAGAGCACAAAATAGAGCCTGAAATGCATAAAAATGTTTCTTTATTTAATAAAGTTTGATCAGTGCTTTTCAAAAAATACCAACTTCAAGAGGTCAAACAAACATTATCCATTTTATGTTCTATATTAATTTTGTCACAAAATGCAAGGCCAAATCTTATTTCTCTAATAAAAGATAGTGAATAAGTCCAAAAAAAAAAAAAAAAAAAAAGTGTGAAAAGTGTTTCAATAATAGATTATGCATAAATTCTAACATTAATTATTTTATTTATCTAATAGGTCTTTCAAAATAACGGAACTGTGTCTCAAATATTTAAAAAAAAATTAGTAATAAGTACCGTATTTGTACTGTAAACATACTAGCACCATTTGACCTCTGATACAGTGACCGGACTTTGGCCCAAACTGGCCTTTAATACACCAAGAACGATAACTATAAAGATAACGATAAAGATATACTTCTAAAAATTGCACTGTCTACACCACAGCTATAACGATAACGATATAGAGAAACGATATCGTGGGGATCTCTTTCAGAATTTTTTTTTTTTTCCAGCTGTTAACAATAAAACACTGACAGCCAATCAGAATCCATTCAAACTTAAGAACTCGCGCATTTAAAATGGTGGACGACATTGCAGAGAAGTTAATTGCCAAGGTCCAGAAAAAGCCACCACTGTTTGACAAGTCAAAACTCGTTTTCAAAGATATTTTAAAGAAAATGGATATATGGAAAACAATTGGTCATGCCTTTGGAATAAATGGTGAGAAGTATTAATAATGAGATCATTATGCCAGGCTAGCAAACAGTGTAACATAAAATTACCTCAGGTATCCAGCACTAGTTTCGGCAACATTATTGTCTTGCTTCCTTTGAAGTTGAAGTGAAAAGGTCTAGGCGTTGTTTTTATTACACTATATTGACTTCATCAGCTAAATTCACTGTTAGATTAGATCGATTACACTAGCTATTAACTCGAAACATAGCATATTGAGGACATCTGCTGGTTAAAGCCGTGTAAACGCAACAAGAACTGCAAAAACATGTTGTAAACACTATAAAACCGCAGCGCTTGAGCTTAGAATAAACAGACAGTTATTGTTCGCTGGTGTGGACGCAAATATAGTTATCATTCTTGGTGTGAACAGGCCTTAACACAATAATTGCTCATTACGATTCAAGAAAATCCCTATTTATATCGGCTCCAGAGTCCAGACTGAGCCTTTGAAAGTTCCCCATTTTGTTTGAGTCCATCAGTTTCAGTCAATAAATCAATGTCAGACTGAGATTTGTTTGCCCCAGGAGAATGGGACACCACTGACGTCCTGTAAATTGAATGAAAATAAATTCACAGCATGTCAGAATTTTCTAGATTAACTGCACGAAAATTGCATGCCAGCAGAATGCTATATTTTCAAACACATTTTCGAGTACGCTGACTGAGCATCATACAAAGATAATTTAAAATGATTCATTTATGAGTCATTAAGTTTGATCAATTATTCATCTATACAGTATTTCACATTTTCCACTTCATTCATAAAATATGTGACCCTTATTAGTCGCAATAAAGTATTAAATGAAATTGTCTGCCACTTTACTTGAATAACATTGACTAATAATTGTATTTGGGTCAAGGTCTGGTCACTGTAGGCCCATCAGAGGTCAAAAAGGTGCTTAAATTTGACTGCTCAGTCAAATAACAGAGCACGCTGTATGGTTGATTACAAAAAGCTCTGCTCGATGCAGGATTGTTTGTGCCATGTCAGCTTTGAAGAGGAAGTTTAATTATATCCCAGAGGAACACTCACAGTATCTCCAATACAGTGAGGTCAGTTCCTGCGTTCCACTCTTCCTGTTATACTTGAGGTAAAAGATCATTAGCATTCAACTCAGCACAAAGCAGCAAAAGCACAGGCTTATTTGGCCAATCTTTCGTATTCTTTTGAGCAAGAGTCAAGATGGTAAGATAGATTCATCGGCATTTTTATTGTGCGAGTTCTGAGAAAACAATTGTGTGAGAGATCCAACATCCTGAACTAGGTTTTTCTAATCATAGCGGGATACACTGTACAAACATTAGATTTGGTATTTTATCCCAAATGTCACTGCAAACATATTTATGCCATTAAAATTCTCTAGCAAGAGCTGACATGCCGCAATCAACTCTCTCAGAGAAGTTGATGTCACAGAGCATCAGTTACGACTGCTAAAGCGAGACGTATTTCAAAGACGTCTGAGTCACTTCTGTAGCGCTGGGACTTGCAGCATTCGTTCGGCTAGGGTCAATTGGAAAATCGTGTTAGGTTTACGTCTAGATTTGAATGGCCCTGCTTACCGTGTCCTTGCAGCACCCTCGATTTATTCATCTGTAGTATATTGTCACCTCCTCCCCCAAGGTAGTTAGAGAACTTTTGTTTACGTGAAGTCAGAGGATCTAAAAGAACATTTTGCAAGTGCTAATCAAACAGTCTAAGAGGTTGTGATACCTACATATGAAACTGTATCAAAGCATGAGTCCGTGTCTCTGTTCTTCAAAAAGACCACTGGCTACCAACGGCACCTCATCAGCCAATATAAAGTGGAGCTGTACGCATCAGTTCACATTTAGGTATTTTAATTAACAGCATCGCTGTCAATTAATTTTTCATTCTCTAATTAGCACAAAGGAACTGCATAGGATTCATCACATTTGACAAATTTATCAAAGAGCCTGTAATGACCTATAAGGTAGTGCCTTGTATGGAGAAGTGGGGGGGGGGTATTATACATTTAAAAAAAATAATCAGTTTCAGTGTTTTAATGAGAGCCTGTTGGAGATGATGAAAAATGTAACTGATCAGGCCCACACAGAGACTGTGAAATCTAAGCATTCATTTTTTTTTTTTTTTTTTTTACACATCCTCCACATACACATCTTTCTTTCTTCAGTCGAAAAGATATTAAGGTTTTGAAAACTAAAATAAAAATGTATGTACTTTTTAACCACAAATGCTCGTCTTGCACTGCTCTGCGATGCGCCACGCATTACGTAATCACGTTGGAAAGGTCACGGGTGACGTAGGCGGAAGTACCGATCCAGTGTCTACAAAGCGAACGTGCAAAGACTAAGTCAAACTGCCTTTACAAAAAAAAAAAAAAAAAAAAAAAAAAAAAAAAAAAAAGGTAAAACAACAGTTAGATGATTTTGAAGTTAGAGGAGAAAATGAGAGTTTTTCGCCCTACCGCGGTACTTCCGTCTACTTCACACATGATCTTTCCAACGTGATTATGTAATGCGTGGCACATCGCAGAGCAGTGCAATATGAGCATTTGTGGTTAAAAAGTATACAGGTGCTGGTCATATAATTAGAATATCATCAAAAAGTTGATTTATTTCACTAATTCCATTCAAAAAGTGAAACTTGTATATTATATTCATTCATTACACACAGACTCATATTTCAATGTTTATTTCTTTCAATTTTGATGATTATAACTGACAACTAAGGAAAATCCCAAATTCAGTATCTCAGAAAATTAGAATATTGTGAAAAGGTTCAATATTGAAGACACCTGGTGCCACACTCTAATCAGCTAATTAACTCAAAACACCTGCAAAGGCCTTTAAATGGTCTCTCAGTCTAGTTCTGTAGGCTACACAATCATGGGGAAGACTGCTGACTTGACAGTTGTCCAAAAGACGACCATTGACACCTTGCACAAGGAGGGCAAGACACAAAAGGTCATTGCAAAAGAGGCTGGCTGTTCACAGAGCTCTGTGTCCAAGCACATTAATAGAGAGGCGAAGGGAAGGAAAAGATGTGGTAGAAAAAAAGTGTACAAGCAATAGGGATAACCGCACCCTGGAGAGGATTGTGAAACAAAACCCATTCAAAAATGTGGGGGAGATTCACAAAGAGTGGACTGCAGCTGGAGTCAGTGCTTCAAGAACCACTACGCACAGACGTATGCAAGACATGGGTTTCAGCTGTCGCATTCCTTGTGTCAAGCCACTCTTGAACAACAGACAGCGTCAGAAGCGTCTCGCTTGGGCTAAAGACAAAAAGGACTGGACTGCTGTTGGGTGGTCCAAAGTTATGTTCTCTGATGAAAGTAAATTTGAAAGTAAAATCAGGGTCCCAGAGTCACACAATCCACGTTGCTTGAGGTCCAGTGTAAAGTTTCCACAGTCAGTGATGGTTTGGGGTGCCATGTCATCTGCTGGTGTTGGTCCACTGTGTTTTCTGAGGTCCAAGGTCAACACAGCCGTATACCAAGAAGTTTTAGAGCACTTCACGCTTCCTGCTGCTGACCAACTTTATGGAGATGCAGATTTCATTTTCCAACAGGACTTGGCACCTGCACACAGTGCCAAAGCTACCAGTACCTGGTTTAAGGACCATGGTATCCCTGTTCTTAATTGGCAAGCAAACTCGCCTGACCTTAACCCCATAGAAAATCTATGGGGTATTGTGAAGAGGAAGATGCGATATGCCAGACCCAACAATGCAGAAGAGCTGAAGGCCACTATCAGAGCAACCTGGGCTCTTATAACACCTGAGCAGTGCCACAGACTGATCGACTCCATGCCACGCCGCATTGCTGCAGTAATTCAGGCAAAAGGAGCCCCAACTAAGTATAGAGTGCTGTACATGCTCATACTTTTCATGTTCATACTTTTCAGTTGGCCAAGATTTCTAAAAATCCTTTCTTTGTATTGGTCTTAAGTAATATTCTAATTTTCTGAGATACTGAATTTGGGATTTTCCTTAGTTGTCAGTTATAATCATCAAAATTAAAAGAAATAAACATTTGAAATATATCAGTCTGTGTGTAATGAATGAATGTAATATACAAGTTTCACTTTTTGAATGGAATTAGTGAAATAAATCAACTTTTTGATGATATTCTAATTATATGACCAGCACCTGTATACATTTTATTTTTTTTAGAAAATGACAGATTGTTTCGCTAGATAAGACCCTTATTCCTCGTCTGGGATCATGTAGAGCCCTTTGAAGCTGCACTGAAACTGAATTTTGGACCTTCAACCCGTTGGTAACTGTTGAAGTCCACTATATGGAGAAAAATCCTGGAATGTTTTCCTCAAAAACCTTAATTTCTTTTCGACTGAAGAAAGAAAGACATAAACATCTTAGAATACATGGGGGTGAGTAAATTATTAGGAAATTTTAACTCTGAAGTGAATTAATCCTTTAAGGCATTGGTTCTCAAACATTTTGACTCCTAGGCTTCCCATTGTCCACAACAATATTCAAAGGCCCTCATGTCTTTTCCAGTTGTTTGATTCTCTGGATAAGGATTAAGGGTAAGAATTTAAAAAATATTTTTATTCAAAGTTTATACCCTATAAAATATTTCCATTATATTCATAAAATGCCCCCCTGGTTGAGAACCACTGCTTTAGTACCATCTCTTTAAAGGGATAGTTAACACAAAAATGAAATTTCATTCCAAACATGTAGTAATCTCTTCTTTCTTCTCTGGAACACAAAAGATGATACTTTGAAGAATTTTTTTTTTGTTTTGTCTATACTCCTACAATAAAAGTCAAAGCATTCTTCAGAATGCCTTCTTTTGTGATTCACAGAAGCACGAAAGACATGCAAGTTTAGAACGATATGAGGGTGAGTAGATGATGATAGTTAACCATTTAGGAGCTCATGTTGACATGAGTTGCCACACACATGTAGTGATAGCAGAGCTTTGTGCATAGTAATGAGCCAAAGTTCATGTCTTGAAAATAAAAAAGTACAACAACCTAAATAATGTTACTGTGAAATGTGCAGTAAACTGTTTCAGAACACACACACAACGCACACAAATTCTAATACCCAACTATTCAAACTCTCGGAGCTCTATCAAGGACTCCAACCAGCATTCCAGTGCTTTTTCCAATATTATTATAAGCACTTTTTTGTTTCTCTCATTCAAACTGTTTACCATTTTTAATTTCAGATTTCAAAAGGAGTATTTATCCATCTTACTATACATTATATGTTTGTTATGTTGTTTTGAGTGTTTTAATTCAAGTAATATAAATTTATATCAGCTCTTTTTCCAAGTATTTGCTATAAAAGGAATATTATTTGATTTGAATTTGTACTTTGAATATAATTTGAAGTATATTCTTGAATCCTCAGCTGTCATGTTTAAGTCCAGATTTTCCCAGAAAATCAGCACAGAATAGTCCTGTTACCCTTGTAAGAAAAGAACTGCACTTAATTGTACTGATTGTGCAGACAGTATAATATTAATTAAATAAAAGGCCACTTAAGTGTTCCTAAAGACAGTACACTTTCACGACTGTTTTAAAAAGTGCACTGTTTAAAAGACAATAGAAGCAATTATGAAATTACATATAAAGATGCACTTCAATCATTTACTCGCCTTCAAGTTATTCCAAACCTGTATGAATTTCTTTCTTCTTTCAATGTGTAATGTAACTGTCTGTGAATGTAAACGGTCTGCAAAGTTGTGAAGCCGAAAGTGCACGATAACTAAAGTTATCGTTTCTCAAAAGAAAGAATCGACTCTGAACAGCTTAAACGAGTCATTAGGACTTCGAATCCCACTTGGCTACACATCACAAAGTAACACATTTGCCTAATGCCCGCCTATGGTCTTCATTGGCTCCCTGCGAACGACATCTACTCAAACGCTGTAGCTGTTGGTGTTGTATACATGTCGAGAAGATGCTGTTTTCAGCTCAGCAAATTCTCTTTGTAAACACTTCCAAAGGATGAGGATGTGAAGAGTCAGTGGTTAAAATTACCAACAGCAGAATAATATTTTCACGATTGATTCTCAAATCTCCATGAAGTCTAAATGGGATTTACAAAATGCCATTAAAGATAGGACAGTAGCCACTTTATATGGACCTACTTGCTCCTCAGAATCACTACCTGTAAGTATGATTAATTATTGATGTATATATTTTCTACTGGGTGTTCAAAATACGTAGTTTTGTGTTTTACATTGTGCTTGGTCTCCGGCTAACCAGCTAACTCACGTTATCACTGTCTTACTGAAATACTTCTGCTAATCATCTGTGGCTCACTATTACCTAAAATTGTGTCCATTAATACAGATTGTCTGTCGTTCTTACTACTCTGAGTAACGATAAAGGATGGAGCAAGATTTGTTTTACAAACTTTAATGTTAAAGGGATAGTTCACCCAAAAATGAAAATTTGATGTTTATCTGCTTACCCCCAGGGCATCCAAGATGTAGGTGACTTTGTTTCTTCAGTAGAACACAAATGATGATTTTTAACTCCAACCGTTGCAGTCTGTCAGTCGTATAATGCATGTCAATGGTAACAAAATCTATGAGAGTAAAAAAAACATGCACAGACAAATTCAAATTAAACCCTGCGGCTCGTGACGACACATTGATGTCCTAAGATGATCGGTTTGTGCAAGAAACCAAACAGTATTTATATAATTTTTTACCTCAAGGCAGTTTAAAGGATTAGTCCATTTTCAAATAAAATTTTCCTGATAATTTACTCACCCCCATGTCATCCAAGATGTTCACGTCTTTCTTTCTTCAGTCGAAAAGAAAATAAGGTTTTTGATGAAAACATTCCAGGATTATTCTCCTTATAGTGGACTTCAATGATCTCCAAATGGTTGAAGGTCAAAATTACAGTTTCAGTGCAGCTTCAAAGGGCTTTAAATGATATCAGACAAGGAATAAGGGTCTTATCTAGCAAAACGATCGTTCATTTTCTACAAAAATACAAATGTATATGCTTTATAAACACAAATGATCGCCTTGCACGTGCTTCCGCTTTCTGTATTCTTCAAAAAGCTTACACTGTATGTCCTACGCCTTCCTTATTCAACTTACGTAACGAACGCGGCGCCAGTTTGGAGAGGCCAGTCCACTATAAGGAGAATAATCTTGGAATGTTTTCATCAAAAACCTTAATTTCTTTTCGACCGAAGAAAGAAAGACATGAACATCTTGGATGACATGGGGGTGAGTAAATTATCAGGAAAATTTTATTTGAAAGTGGACTAATCCTTTAAATTACGCCAGACGCCTCACGCACCGGATGCCATGCGCTCAAGGCAGTTGGACATAGTGGTGTATTAGAGGTAAAAAAATTATATAAATACTGTTCAGTTTCTCGCACAAATCGATCGTTTCGTGTCTTAGGACATCAATGTGTCACGAGCCGCAGGGTTTAATTTGGATTTGTCTGTGCATGTTTTTTTGACTCTTATAGATTGTGTTCCCATTGACATGCATTATACGACTGACAGACTGCAACGGTTAAAAATCATCATTTGTGTTCTACTGAAGAAACAAAGTCACCTACATCTTGAATGCCCTGGGGGGGGGGTAAGCAGATAAACATCAAATTTTCATTTTTGGGTGAACTATCCCTTTAAATCAGTCATTCACGTTAGAGCTTGGATAACATTAGCACTATTATTGATACAGTTAATGATACAGTTCCCACATGTGCACCTCAATAAATTAGAAATATACACATCAGTTTGTTGATGGACATGCACTTGTTAATGCTGATGCAGAGGAATTACAGTTGCAACATCTCATAATATATGTCAAACTGAGTAGTGCATCACTGAGAAACGTCCTGCTCAAGTCATCCTTGTGATGGAGGTTTGGGTTGAATAACTAGTTCTTCCAATATTTCATCATCGGACTCGCACTCGATTGATATGGTAAAATCGACGCCATCATTACTGTCTTTTCAGTGTGTACAATCGCTGAGCTCCGGAAGCCTCAGAGCTGAATCAGTTATGATAATGGCCATTTGTTTCTGTACGCGGTGTAAGTGGTAGACTAATCACAACAGACTGGGCCATCTGGCCAATCAGAGCAGAGCAGACTTGTGGAAAAGAGGGATTTAGAGAGACTGATTCGACGAGTTGTTTGAGAATCAGTGAAAAATGTTGTGATGTGCAATGTATATTACGAAAAAATAAAAGCATTTTTTGACCGTGTTTGCATGTAAACCTGTTATAGGAGACCTCCAAAACAAAATTAAGAACCTTTAAAAAAGCATAATGGGGCACTTTAAATTAAAATAGCAGCATATGACCCCTTTAATTGCAAATGGCATGCAATGACATGTCTGAAAACATTACATTAGGTTCGCCCTTAAGCATATTCTTTTAAAGTATATTATTTTCATAAATACTGTTAATGTGTACTACTTCTTCCCAAGGGTGGGCATGCTGATTGTCTGCAAACTTTCTCTCACAGATGAATTACTCACATTTATGAACAGAACTACTTTGGATGAACCAATATGTGGAGTTGACGATGTCTCGAGTTTCCTAAATCAAACTTGCGACTCATCTGCACCCTGACTATGACAAACTACATCCCTTGAGAGTTTCACAAAGACACAATGTAATTTTTTACACATCATTAGGCTACCCAAGCAAACCTCCTCAACAATAAACTGTTGCTCTACTGTCATTACAGTCTTCCATTTCGTCCCCCTCCACGCAGGAGAGCACACCCATTCCCTGTGCATTTCAAAACAGATGGTGAGAGACGGATATTGATACAGTCATGTGAACTGACTCATCATGGAAGTAATTTATCTTAATTGAGAACGGAACCTTCCCGGGGTGAAAAATGACATTAATTTACTATATGATTAAGTGAATAACCGACTAAGGTGGAATGAAGATCAAGAGCCACGAATATGAGCCGTGAATATCATTTTTAAAAAATGTACTATGCAATGTAGGCCACAGGGCCTGTTACAAATTTGCTTTCTACCATCACTCTTTTATACGTTCCTCTAAAGTTCTGCCAACCAGCAAAGTTCTCTGATAGAGCTTCATAAAATTACATGTAGATTAAAAAGGAAACTTAATTAATTACGGTGCCTGCCAAGCTACATTCCCCTTATGCTAGAACCACTCTGGTGTTCAATGCAACTCAAAGCCTGTTCAAACGGTCAGTTGGACAGCCAGAAAAGTGCACAGGCAAATTGCACTGGGCAATACTGGCAGTGCAGGAGAGAGACTAGAACATGGCCTCCCATTTACGAAGCCTGACCCTATTTTGTAAGCTGACTGGCTGTGTATGAAGGGAACGATGTGAGGTCGGTGTTGTTTTTGTATGGAATAATAATGAGCGGAGCTGTGACCGCTACTGCTGATCCTGCATGTGTTGCCAGCATTTGGGAGGAACAATAATAAATAGAACACAGGTGTGTGTTCGTGTATGTAAGCGGCCATGTCCGCCGCCCTTTACCTTGGCAAATGGTTTGCAATTGTTTTATTGTCTGGAATAATCAGGATTCACGCTGTGATGCGCTGCGGGTCTGAAATCTATTTCTAGAGGCTAACAAATAACTAACACGGAATAAAAGCACAGCCAGACTGTTTAAGAGGCCTGACCCATTTCGAGAGGACTTAACAATGCACATGCTCCCTCCGTCTCGCTCTTCCTCCACCCACTGCTAACACTGCAGGTCTAATGTAGCATGAGTCAAACGTTACAGTCGGTGCTCTAGGGCAGGAGAGCTTCAGCCCATTAAGTTAACAGAGAGCCACACATCAAGATGAGGGGTGATAGAAAGCATAAAATGTTGGACAATTTGTTGAAAGGATCAGACGACGTATACGCCATGACAATGCTACAGAGATTTCTCATTGGAAACACAAGCAACTGCTGTATTGGTGTTAAATGGTGCTGAAATTTGGGTTTATTTATTTATGCACTACTTAAACAACAGTCCATTGACCAAAGTGCTGTACGTTTTAAGAACCACATACAAGGACAATCAACCATAAAAACATAACAATAAAACCACAGATAACATAAAATAAATAAACCCCACAGATGGAATATACAGCCAGTTGTGATTACCCTGCCGCATCAAACGCTAATGCGAGGAGATATTCTTTTATCTTGCGCTTAAAAGTGCTTAGTGTGGGTGTCAATCTGAGGTAAAGAGGTAAATCATACCAAAGTTTAGGAGCTGCCACTGCAAATGCTCAAACGTACTCATTTTTCATCTGGTCTTAGGAATTGTTAAGCCGAAAGTATACTTCATTTTTTTACGTGTATGCAAAAGCACAGCCTTGCAAAGTATACTTCATTATAACAATCCATGTAAATATATTTGTATTCTTTCATGCTAGAGTTGTACAAGTGAGGGTACTTTCTAACCTCTTCGCACAATCTCTCGTCTATGTAGGGTGGTCCTCAAGAGAACACCAAAACTAAAAAGTGGACTTTCTTCGGGTGCTTTTTGATAAAATAAAATGGTCACGAGTGCTGCAAATATTAAACGAAAAAAATAGTCAAAGCTGGAGACACCTGGGCCATAACAGATAAGGGAAAACAACATACACGTATTAGAATGTCACTGTTCGCATGTCTACAATCCCAGATCTCCGATGAGTGAATGACTCAAGTTGACTGTTGCTTTTTCGCATCCGGAAATTGGCGATGATGCAACTCAACCACTTGGGGTAGATATTGGAATAGTGCAACAGTGAAACCAACAAGTTATGACCATCCATCTTCCTAGAGTTATTCCCGCTCATTTGCAGGGTCTGCTTAATACACAAACATTTGATTTGGCACAAGTTTTACGTCAGATGCCCATCCTGACACAACCCAGCACTGAGAGTGCTGGGACACATTCACACTCACACTCAATTTGACATATCCAATCCAGCTAACCTTCATGTTTTTTGGACCGGACAACCGGAGGAAACCCATTACCCAACCGGAGGAAACCCATGCTAACACGGGGAGAACATGCAAACTCCACACTTAAATGACTCCTGGCTCAGCCAGGGCTCGAACCGGGGACCTTCTTGCTGTGAGGTGACAGTGCTACCCACAAAAACACAACTGAGTCACAGGAAATTAATTACTTACTACAATGGAAGAGAGTGAAGGTGCGTCATCCATCTTTTTTTTTTTTACAGTCTATATGAGAAAGACGTGTTCTGACTGCTGTTTTCAAGTACTCAAGTCACTTGCACATGCGCTATTGTACGCAGACCGTCCGCGTGGCCTCAAAAAAAAATGGGCTGTGCGGACGTCCGCAGACCCACCTATTGGCGAAAATTACATCATGTGGACCGTGCACGGACGTGGAAAGCCGAAGTATACTTTGTGCTTTAAGAGTACCTGTTAAGAGCCTCACAGCAGCATTTTGTATCAATTGTTAGTGGTTTAATAATGATTTGTTAATACCCACGTATAGTGAGTTACAGTAGGCTAACCTTGTAAAAAAGCATGAATGACTTTTTCTAAATCACGTTTGGACAAAAATGGTTTTACCTTTGCTATTAATTCCAAGTAATAAAAACAAGATTTAACCACAGACTAAATCTGCTTCTCAAATTTAAGATCATTGTCAAAGAGCTCCCCCAGATTTTACATACTGGCTTGCAAAAGGGAGCTAAGCTGCCCAGATTAGAAAAATTACTTACTCCTGGTTCTCCAAACCATACTACTTTTAATAAAAAATAAATAAATAAAAACTACCCACACAAACACAATAAAACGTTGCACATGAGCAGAAAGGCAAAATTACATTCGCCTCTTGTCTGACAAAGCGAACTGTCAGTTGGAAAAAGGGTCAGACTATTTTCCTACCAATTTCCAAGTGAAATCACTCTTCAGCAGAGTGTCAAGGCATGTATTTGAAATGCACTGCGGTCCTTTCCTGGAGAGCAGAATTCCAAGTCACTTGAATTTTATTTGAAAGCCAAGTGCCATATTTGAACAGTGACACTTCAAAAGCTTCTCTGTTTTATTGTAAGACACCAGATCTTTTGGGAGAGTCTTTGATATTCTCATTGAAGCTGTATAGACACCTCTCTCGGCTCCACATGATGAATACTAAGGTAACTTGGAGACATCGATATGAGAGTTTGTTCCTTTCATCCAATCATGTCAAGTCATGAAGGGTAAAGCTTCATTTAAAGGGTTAAATAAAGAAATCAAGCACATCTTAATGTACTTTTGTAGATTTGAACTTTTTTGTTGAAGTTCATCCAGTTCCTCCAACATGATAAAACTTCTTATCCTTGGGAATCAAATGCAAGATCATGGGTTCAATTCCCAGGGAATGCAGAAACTGATCAAATGCAATGGCGTTTTAGTGCGTTGTTATGCAAGAAACACATTCACGACATGACTTACACGTTCATGTAACATTTACTTGTGTATTTGTGTCTTTTTGCGCAGATGCTAGCTGTAATATTACGTTTATGTTGTGTATATATCTGATAACTTAATCTCATAAGATGTTTCTAACCTGCTAGCAAAGCATTTCAGGTTACTGGTTTTCATGGTATGTTTACTGTTTATTGCCAGCTTTTTTCACAGTCTGCTGATTAAGCAGCCTAAAATCAATTACCTCAAATAGTCAATCATGGGTTGGCACAAACTGAAGCAGCAGCATCCACTGTGGCTCTTGTATATTGAGTTTGACTTGTTTAAGGTATCGCTTGGGAAAGCAGAAGTGGTGTACTTTAAAGGAACACCAAACAGAACAGCAAATGCATGATGGGAAAACAGACCTGTTGGCACACAAAAGAAGTCCATTAAAGACAGAGACCCCATTTCATCACAAGAAGAGCTCTGCAGCACTGGAAAATCTAGACGCTGAAAATTAACATCCGTGGCTCTGTGAACACACATCAAACATCAAAACACCTTCTGACGCCTGTACTAATATAACAACACTATACACACACCAACATTCACAAACCAAACCGTATTGAAAATATAGAAAAATAAAAATGAAAAAACAGTCTCCTTCACCAAACACACAAATTTTAGGGGGTGCTTTGATTAAATGACTAACGATATGGTGTATCGATGCAATGTGTATATATATATATATATATATATATATATATATATATATATATATATATATATATATATATATATATATATATATATATATATTTTTTTTTTTTTTTTTTTTTTTAATATTTAAAATTTTAAAGATGCACCTTTATTTTGACAGTCTCATAGCCACATCTGCACACTATGGAAGCTTGTTTCCGCCATGAAATTAAAAAAAAAAAAAAAAAAAAAAAGATTTTTTTTTTTCCTTGCAGTTTATATCTCACATTTTTTACTTTTTTTTCCCCTCAGAATTGCGATATGAACTCACAATTGGGAGTTATAAAGTCAGAATTGGGAGTTATAAAAGTCAGAACTGTGTGAAATTAAGTCAGAATTGTGTGATATAAACTCTCAATTGTGTGTTATAATGTGCAATTGTGAGGGAAAAAAGACTGACATTTTTTTCTCAGAATTGCGAGTTTATATCACGCAATTCTGACTTTATAACTCGCAAATGCCGGTTTAAATCTCACAATTCTGAGAAATAAAGTCCGAACTGTGAGAAAAAGTCACAATTACCTTTTTTATTTTTTTATTTAGTGGTGAAAACAAGCTTTTTTTATAGTTCTTCTTCTGTATAAATGTATTTTTTCAACAACTGGAGTACTTAAAAGGTACACTATGTAAATTTTTAAAATGGTTAAACAAAACTGCATGCATTTTGCAAAAGAACATTATTTTGGCTATGCTCCGGCTCTGCGTGACTGTGCGACTGAATATGGTTATCCCTGAAGACATAACTGTAGCTGAAGACATTACTGTATCTTTACCCATTAATAGATACGGTACTTCCTTGAAAATAAATTCCAGCACAGCGCTACAACAACCTTAATGAAATGACCCTTCACAATAGATAATGCTTTACGATGAGCTCTGTTAGAGAGAAAATTTAATCTGTTCAATAAAATATCTTACTCACCTGTTGAGTAATAAAAACACCATCTACACGCCACTTTTACAACATTTCAAAACCCTCAGTTCTCGCCATCTCTGAAAAGCAAAGCCAATGTTGATTCTTGTTTTATTACGAGCTCTGTCTTGTTCTCTTTTTGCCAGCAGACTCTCCTCTATTCGGCATTTGTTTAAAACGGGTTATTCTGCAGAGGTTTGAGATTTAGCTGCTCCATGTCAAACTTTCTCTGTGACAACTAACCTCTGCACTCTCACACCAGACTTTTCTCTATTTACGGATATGACGCAGACATGCACAGACGAGTAACGTATTTACACAATTTCCCACGATAACCATCCTGACAGGTCTAAAATATCAAATATAAAACACTTATAACAGACTTAGCATAGTGAATCAGGGTAAGACAAATGATGTATTGACTCATTATTTAAATGTTGTTCTTTTTTTTTTTTTTTTTTTTTATAAATGTTAGGCCTAGTGTACCTTAATTTTGTTTTGTATGTATGTCCTATTGGGGATAATAGATTTGCACATTTTAGAGAGCACAGAAGAAGGCTAAAAGTGTGTGTGTCCTGTATCTCTTCAGAGAAGCTTGGGGGGAAAAACAGTGTTTGTCACATCAACCATGGAAATCAAATCAGAATCCATAAATCTCACTCATAACAACACAGGATCCACATAAGCGCACACACACAGACATAAAGATGCACGGTCTCCTCTCAGGACCTATAAATCAAAGCCGAGCTGAAGCAGTACTCCTCCTCTATCCATCTGCATTGTGAAGTTCTTGCCGGCCGTTTGGCCCCACAGCCTTGTCAGCACTTCACACAGAAGTAGGCCTACTCCTGCGACTCCTCGGACCCACATGTATATATTCATTCCGATCACAAAGGCTTATGCCTTATTTATACGCCTGCACAGACGGCACCTTTAGCATCTGTGTGGGGTGTTTAGTTGTAAATTGCTACAGCCATGCAACATCACAGAAGCCGCCTAGCTATGGAAATATGGGTTGATGCCTGCACCTTAAAGCACTGGAGTGTTACTGCAGGGATACGCCACACTTTTTGATCTTCGGTGTATTAGTAAAGTATGTCAGAACAGAGACTTAAACCTTCCCACTACTAAACTCTCACTATTTTTGCTCTTTGGTTCAAAATGTTTAAGAAAATGTTTGAAGGACTTTATTCTATTCATTTATAACTGGTAGATTTCTGAACTTCTGAGATGCATGATAATCATACATCACTATATAGTCAACAATACAATAGGGTTAAAAAAACAAACAAACATGAGATTAAATTAAAATTTTGTGACATCTAATTTAAAAAAAAAAAAAAAAAAGTTTTAGGATTTTGAACATTATTAAAACTGTTATGATATGAAATATTACAAATATTTCAGATTCTGCATTGTTTTTCACTCAAATTATTATACTGAAAAATGTATATACAAGTGGATATAAAAAGACTTTTTGTAATGTAAAAAATGAAACAAATATAAATCATATCAGAACTTTCCACTGAAAACCAAAGTGAGCCCCCACAGATTTTCTATAGGATTCAGGTCTGGGCCATTCCAAAACATTCATCATGCTATAAGTTCTCATTTTCGATAAATATATATATAGTATTCTCTTGTCTCTCGTTATTTCTTGACTTTTTCAATGTTTAAGTGCTATAATCAGGTCCCCGGTGCATCTACCAACCTTTCTCTGCAAGCCTTTCTCTGCAAGCATGTGAAAAAAAAAGCTGCTCAGATTTAGCTGCCCTAGTGATGTAGGAAGGGGATCTTATTATAATATTACCGCCCCTTAATCTGTTTGTTTCCACCCACAGTGCCGCCATTTTGTTTTCGCAAGCGACAACGGTGTACCAGTTCATATTTTTTATGAACTGGTCCATATTATTCTCTATATCAGTAAGCACTGTTTCTGAACTCCCCGAAATGCATTGACTGTAGTATTGAGTTTTCTTCCGGGAACAAACACATCACAATATTCCTCATTTAAATAATTCCCACCCTAGGCATAAACAAAAAAGGGGGTGAGGGTTGAGTTGCATTAGTAGTGTGTTGAAACTCATGGTTATGGTAAGAGGCGTGATATTTCCAAAACATGCTCGAAGCAGTTGACCAATCACAACACACTGATCCAGCCAACCAATCAGAGTACATTGTGCTTTTTGGAAGGAGGGGTTTCATAGAGACAGGAAATAAACAGAGCAATACTGACAGACTGGGAAGAGAGGTGAAAAATAATGTGCTTTTTGAACATTCAAACATGAAAACCAGTGGTGTAGTCTATGTGACATGCAGGTATACGCCGTATACCCACTAGGAAAGGTCAAGAATTTCAATATACCCACTTAAAAAAGCATGAGGATACGTAACCATCCAATAAATCGCAATGAGCATTGTGCTTTGTTGCTTCTGACCTGAAACAAAGTCTCAGATTTCAAATTCTGCCCATTTTACTATGGGAAAAAAAAACAAAAAAAAAAAAACATAAAAATCGTTTTGGCACTGTTTAATGTTGCGTAGTGAAGCGCACGTGAACTGATCATCTCCTCTGCTTTAATACCAGTTACAGCATGAAATAAATATGAATGAACATCTGAAGGGCATGTTAAACGATACAGTACAACTTGCCGAAATCCGTATCATGTCTCGTGTAATCGCTCAATTAGTGTTTTATATAAATATATAAAACAACCGTGGCAAGACGTTAATAAAACAGCTTGTAAACAATGTTACGTAACGTCACATTTACCTCAGAACATATTCAGTGACCATAAACTCATTAGTCAGCTAGAAAAATTAACTCTAGAGAGGAGCATTTAGCTAAATATGCACCATATTACATATTAATTATAATTTTTAATGTTCTTCAATAGCCTATATAATGCATGTTTGAATTAATCCATCAAGTTGACAGCCACCATTTAAATGTTAATATTTCAAAAAATGAATTGGAGTAGAAATAATTTTAAAGTTAGTAGGGCTATTATAACTGTATTATTATCAAATTTTGTGTCATTTAAGTTTGTATACAAATCAATTCATTTTAACCTTCAATATTAATGTAGTACCAACTGATTCCATGTAGATTTTACAGCATTAGTTGAGATTTTTTTCTTGAGAAAATTTGCCTTATACCTGATATACAGTACATCCAAAATAACTGATATCGAATCAAATTGCAAGCTTGTGAATCTTGTGAAATGCATAACTATCATATATGATGACAGACTGGCAGGAAATGGTGCAAAACAGGAAATAAAGTACAAACAGGGTGATATTGTGACATACTGATAAGCTTCATCTTTCCATTATTGTTAAGTTGCAACTTGCACTCTTAAATGTGCATTGAAAATGGCCAGCTGATAAAACCTTTGCTCCAGGGACCATATTCATATAACATCTAAGGCTAAATGTAGATCTTAACTGGCTGAGTTAGATGGTGATTGACACTAAACAGTAGAAAATCAGCCCAGTCTCTCCAGCTGTAGATGTCATTATGGCCCGAGCACCGATGGTGTGACGACCCTATTGTAATTGCTCTGTCTATTATTCTTCTTCTCCATCACATTTTTGAGGGCCTAAATATGCTCGAAAACTCATGAAACTTTACACACACACCAGAAGAGGAGAAAATTACTTCTGATATGGGTTTCAGAATTAGGTGTGGCAAAATGGCTCGACAGCGCCACCAACAAAATTTAAATTAAGCGCCCTTCGCGCTACGTTTCACGTACAGGTATGAAATTCGGTACACACATGTAACAGCCCGATACCTACAAAAAAAGTCCCGGGAGCAAAATCTGAAACCCAACAGGAAGTGAGATATTTTGAAATTTCTCTGCAAAATGTTTGCCATTTCCAGACATACTTTAACGAACTCCTCCTAGAGCTATAATCAGATCAACAACATTATATTTGGTCAGTCTAATCTAAAGGCCTTTGTGACGTTAAATTGCGAAGATCTAGAGTTTTCGTTGAAGGGTGTGTCCATAGCGGCCTGACAAAATTCTATGTTTCACCATGAAACAGGAAGTTGTTGTAACTCGGGCATACAATGTCTGATCTGCCCCAAACTTCACATGTTTGATAAGAGTCCTGACCTGAAGACATCTACATGCCAATATTCAGTTACAGTCATAGCGCCACCTGCGGGCTACCTACAGTGGTTCAATATTAATATTACAAAGCGAAGAGAATATTTTTGGTGCGCCAAAAAAACAAAATAACGACTTATTTAGTGATGGCCGATTTCAAAACACTGCATCAGGAAGCTTCAGAGCGTTATGAATCAGCGTGCCGAATCAGCGGTTCGGAGCGGCAAAGTCATGTGATTTCAGCAGTTTGGCGGTTTTACATGCCATCCGAATCATGATTTGATACGCTGATTCATAACGCTCTGAAGCTTCCTGATGCAGTGTTTTGAAATAGGCCATCACTATATAAGTCGTTATTTTGTTTTTTTGGCGCACCAAAAATATTCTCGTCGCTTTATAATATTAATATTGAACCACTGTACTCACAAGAACTGATTTAAATATGTTTTAAGTACATTAATGGATCTTGAGAGAGGAAATGTCATTGCTGGCTATGGAGGCCTCATTGAGCCATCGGATTTAATAAAAAATATCTTAATTTGTGTTCCGAAGATTAACGAAGGTCTTACGGGCGTGGAATGCCCGTATTTTTTGGGTGAACTAACCCTTTAAATGCATGTCACCCACTGTTGCGAGGGCCCTTTCAACACTGTTTACAGCTATAATTGGCTGTTAAAGTCTTGTGTTGCTTATAATAAATTGACATGTTGATAACACATAAGCAGTCATTCAGAATGCTCTCAATTACATGTAGCTTAGATCAGATGCATACTACATGCATTAGTGAGTGTGGTGGTGCTTATGGGGTATCGCTCTGGGACGTATGAGTCTGGGAGGGGAAAAAAATAAAATAAAAAATTACAGTAAACTTACTACAAAAAAACTAGACTACACCACTGACTCCCTGACCAGTTTTCTGTCTTCTAATCAATTTTGGAGGGACGCCCTGTTCACGATAATGTCGCTGTGCCATACTTTCTCCACTTGTTGATGACTGTCTTCACTGTGTTTCTTGGTTTATCAAATGTCTTGGCCCTCACCTGAGGGATATCTTTCAACAATGAGATCCCACTGATGCTTCGTAAACTCTTGTAGTAGCATGCAACCAAGAAGACAACTGAACACAGCCATATATCCAATTATAAAAGGGTGTGCACACTTATGCAGTTATGTTATTTTAAGCTTTTATTTTTATAGTTATTTTCTCTAAAATGTGTTACTTTGGGTTTTCAGTGGCTTTGCATAGGTTGTAATTTTTACACTGAGATGCAAACATTTTTCACATATGAGTGTGTAATAAGTCTGCAATTAGGCTTAAGGCTGCAATTATTTGATCTAAAATACAGTAAAACTGTAATATTTTGTGAAATATTAAAAGCAGCATAGACAAAAAGATCATTTCTTGGGGTTTATAATATTTTTAGAACCAGCCCTATTACATATTTATATTATAAAACGACTACAGAATTGCAATAAAAATATATAAAATTAGAAATATGCAAAACGGATGCATTTTACTAGTGGTCTCAGAAATTATATTGCATTATTTATTTTATTCAAATATTTCCAGGCACAGGAACAGCCAGTTTAATTATGTTGCTCAAATGTCTTTGTTGTTTCGTAGATTAAATCTACGAAAACCACCAGATGGCTCTATTGACTATATCTTTAGATAAGGTTCTTTAAACAGCAGCTGTTTTCAGGAGGTTATGAGAACAACATATGCTCAGGGTTAGTCAAGGTGGGGAACAAATAAGAACGGTGACACTGACCTAGATGACGCCGTTCTGCAGTATTACAAAAGCAGTACCTGAAATTATCTTTCTAACTTTTTTAAATCCAGATATAATGGAATTGGGTGGTCTGCACTTAATAAAGCTGATTTTCCTGACAACATTACCTAGAAAATACAGCATATAAAATCTAATTAATTCATTAACTAAAAAAGAGCTCAGCAAAATCCATCCAGATGGCATCAAATACACAACCAAAAAAAGTATTATCTTAAATATGTTTAAAAAAAAAAATAAAAATAATAAAATAATTTAATTTAATGAATTTAATAAGCAACTTTCCAACTAACCTACCAGGTCTTATTCTTTATAGCTGTTAGAAAGTTAGAAATGCTTAAGCTGGACAGCTGACTGCTCACAAAACAACTATAGAGGTTTAAGACAAAACGAGTAAGAACAAATGCCAAACACTCAGCAAGCTCAACCCAACAGAAGTAAACAACAACAACAACACAGCAACCATTGCTAAACAACATTAGACTGCAGCAAAGCAAAAGCAAACTTCAACAACCTGACAGCTACAGCAGTCTTCTTACAATGAAACATCCAACACAGTTTGGCAGTGGTATGATCACAGATACAAAGACATCAAAATGAATTGATTTGTTCATTAAAAAAGCAACTTAATCTCGTATATGTCTTTGTGTTCGGCACTGTTACATGAACAGTGACTCAAAAGCACTTGATGCCTGCTAAATGTTTAGGAAAGGGCTGTAGTATCCCATTGGTAGACTTTAAGTGCCATCTAATGGGTAGATATGGACATTACAAAGGGATAGAGAATATCTTTTTACTAAAATGTTTAAAAGCCAAGAATGTGTAGTCGATATTGTAAAGATATGATTTACAACTAACCCTACCACAATTATATTTACTACAAAGATACAACAGCAATCTATCTCTAATCTAAAATAATCTCTTTCTTTTTTTATCAAAATGTAATTATGAACGTCAAACAAAAATAAAAAATAAGGCTTCATTCCCTACTTCAAATGCCTACATTTCAAGGCATTCACCATGTGCATTATTGTCTAGTTTTTGGGAAATATACAGACATTTAACAGACTCAGAGAGGAAAGATAATGAGGGAATGGACAAAATGTCTGAGGAAAAATATTGAAAAGAAGGCCTTCAAATACTCAAGTGAGCAGGATTTTTTTAAATGGTATCAACTAACCGTCAAGTGTCATATTACTTGACACATAGAGATACAAACTGTAAAATAAAAAACAATTTTGAATTGTTTTATTTGAGCCCTATGAGCCCAATTAATTTCTGAGGTAAGTTACAAGTACGTTATGTTCCTAACTATTTGATTGTTTACGCTAAACCAAAGAGTGCCTGTGTATATTTGTTCCGTCTGTGATGTAGCATCATAACCCACCTTAACAAACACAACCAAGATAACAGTTGAGTCACAACAGTCGTTGTAATGGTTGTGTCGTTTTGCCAAAAGAAGCGTGAATGACACTCAGCTGCGTAAACGGTGGACTAGTGAACGCCACGTACCTCTTCTAACAAGTGTACTTGAAATGTTACCATGGAAATTTTTGACAGACAGATTACATGTCCAATAGCAGACCAGCGCTCAAAACTCAAAGGAAAAGCGCGACGGTTTCTCCAATCACGAGAGCGAGGGGCGTGGCTCTCTCGCAGAAGGCGGGGTTTACATTAAGGAACTGCGTTTAGGACACATCAGGTAAAACAAGCTGAAATTAATGAACTGTCAGGGCGGTTAGCTGAAGGCTTGATCCAGGCGAAGACAGCTACATTGAGTTTGCGAAAACTACTCTCAGGGGATCTTTTAGGGTAGGTGCTCACCTGTTGCGTCTTACAATGTCAGCTGCTGTATGCTGTTACCACTGATGCTTAAAGACATATGGTGGAGTAATATAGTTTTGTGGTCAAAGACATTAGTACCTAATGATTGCCGATATGATTTCAGTCTGAACACATAGTTTGGATTTATTTGCTCGTGATTATTGAAAATGATGTCTTGCCTGTTACAGGGAATGACAGGGCTTATCTTACACGTGCTAGTGACGTCACGCTGTGGTTGTAGGGAGTTGTTTGAAAACACACTTATAGCCGTAATGATAGTGATTTAGTGTGTATATAATTGTTCACTTTAGTAATGATGATTGGCCGTTAGTGATGACACCTGCTGTTAATGTGGGTGAGACTCATTTATTTATTTATGTCTGGAACATTAATACAAATTGAATTGTATTTTGTTATATTTGTTTTTGTACATGATACCATTGATTCTAAAAGTACAATTGCTTTTGTTTATACAACTAATTATTTTACTTGGAAAATATCATATTCATGTAAAGAAATGGGCTAAAGCTTAGCCAAATTGTGGACATTTTATAAAATAAATTAAACGATATGGTGCTACTTTACACAATATTATAAAAAAAAAAAAGGCTTATGTCATTTTAATTTGGTTGATTAATTGTTTTACAATTTTACAATATTTTTTCTTTGTTTATGCACGTTTTTTTTTTTGTATATTTTATATTTTTTATATTTTGATATTTGTTGTGAGATGTATATGTTTGTACTAATTTTGTACATAATTGCATAATAATAATAAAATATTATTTCTAATTTTTAATTTTATTTATATATAAATAAAATATAAAAATATAAAATATATATATAAAATTTTAAAAATATATATATTTTTATCTGTGTGTGTGTGTGTGTGTATGTATATGTATATATATATATATATATATATATATATATATATATATATATATATTATACTACCATTCAAAAGTTTATAAAAATGTTAAAAATATATATATTCTTATCTGTATATATATATATATATATATATATATATATATATATATATATATATAATTATACTACCATTCAAAAGTTTGGGATCTGTAAGATTTTTAATGTTTTTAAAAGAAGTTTCGTCTGCTCACCAAGACTGCATTTATTTAATTAAAAATACAGTAAAAACAGTAATATTGTGAAATCTTAATACAAATTGTATTGTGAATATATTTTACAATGCAATTTATTCCTGTGATCAAAGCTGAATTTTCAGCATCATTACTCCAGTCTTCAGTGTCACATGATCCTTCAGAAATCATTCTAATAGGCTGATTTGCTGCTCAAGAAACATTTATGATTATTATCAGTGTTGAAAACGGTTGTGTACTTTTTTTCAGGATCCCTTGATGAATAGAAAGTTCAATAGAACAGCATTTATCTGAAATACAAAGCTTTTCATTATACAAAAGTTTGGGGTCAGTAAGAATTTTTATTTTTATTTTTTTGAAAAGAAATTAAGGAAATTAATACTTTTATTCAGTATGTATGCATTAAATCAATTAAAAGTGACAGTAAAAACATTTATAATGTTACAAAAGATTATATTTCAAATAAACGCTGTTCTTTTGAACTTTCTATTCATCAAAGAATCCTGAAAAAATGTATATATTGTACACAAATATTTTGTACAATTGTACACAATAAATGTTTCTTGAGCAGTAAATCAGCGTATTAGAATGATTTCTGAAGGATCATGTGACACTGAAGACTGGAGTAATGATGCTGAACATTCAGTTATTTTAAATTGTATTAATATTTCACAATATTACTGTTTTTACTGTGTTTTTAATTAAATAAATGCAGCCTTGGTGAGCAGACGAAACTTCTTTAAAAACATTAAAAATCTTACAGATCCCAAACTTTTGAGTGGTAGTGTATATATTAATGTAAAAAATTCTGTATTTTTATCTATAGTTCTTGATAATTTGAGATATAATTTTATCATAAAATAATATACTAATAACTAACAATAAATAAAAAAATAATAATAACAATAAAGATAATTCATTCTACAATGTTATCAACATCAGAAATGACAGTGGTGATGTTCTTGTCTTTCACAGATGTGGGGACCGTCACACTGCTGTTTGATACTGTGTCTGTGGGCTGGTTTGGATGCACTGCCAGTTGCTGTAGATAAAACCAAAGTGAGCCCTTCAGTAGAGGAAATGCAGCCGCCTAAAAATGAAGTAAGTAATATGATTTATTACATTATTTATTATTATGACTTTATAAAGTTAACTTTATACTAGTATACAAGTCTTTATACCAATGTGAGACATTCAAGTCTAGTGTTAGAATGGGTGTGACGCTTCTCTCTGATATGCAGTTTGAAAACTTCAGACAGGTTTGGTAAGCATGCATTATATATAATGTGAGGAGTGTTCAACCTACACAGGCTGGCTTTATTGCTCAGTCCTTTTGCAAACATTCATTATCATGTAGATTTAAAAAGATTTAGTTCCCCTAGTCTCCTTTTTACTTCAATGTGTACATCTAATTTTAATTCATTTAGGACACTGGATTGCACTATGATCGATATCTCAGGGAGGTTATTGATTTCCTGGAAAAGGACCCACATTTCAGAGACAAACTTCATAACACAGACATGGAAGACATCAAGGTACTGCAGCACTTTATTTCCCAATTTTACTTTGCAGAGGTTAAATCAGATTATCTAAACACCTCTAATTCCTTATTTGGTGAAATCAGCAAGGGAAGCTGGCTAAAGAGTTGGACTTTGTCAGCCATCACGTGAGAACTAAACTTGATGAGCTGAAGAGGCAAGAAGTGAACAGACTGCGCACCCTAATCAAAGCCAAACAAGACATGACTGGAGATAAAGGTAGCACAAAGCACAACTGTTTTTGTTATTGCGTAGTAGCATATTGTGAAATGTCCTCCACCATCTCGTTTCTTTGTTTCATTTACGGCCGGCAGGCTCAGAGAGCACAGATATGGAAGGATAGTGTCTGAGAGTGTCATTCATCAAACTCTCCATATCACAGTTTACTTTATAAACCAGTAACTCTAGCCTGCTGCAAAGACAAGAAACATGAAAAATGAGATGCTTTCAATTTCCCTCAAGGTATGGCAATGGACCACCAAGTCCTTCTGAAACAGTTTGAGCATCTGAATCACATGAATCCACACACATTTGAGGTGGAAGACTTGGATCGCCTCATTAAATCGGTAGGGTCTAAATCTGACTTCCTGTTGGTTTCATTCTACACTCACTAATAAATGTTGTCACACATTTGTGCTTGGGGCATAAAAGTACATTTTTGGCAGGTGAAAATTTACTGGTTATAAATATTTACTACCAGATTATATATTTAAAAATAAAATATTTTCCCGAAGTCAAAGGGATTTTATTGATTTAGCTGTTTCTCCTTCCGTATTTGTGACAAAAAATGCAGGTAATTTATCGCAAACAGCATCATACGAGAAGAGCCAGTCTCTATCTCTCTGTGAAACTGCACTTGTCACAGAAATCTTTTAATATTATTCCTGTAGCTCAAACAGTACAGCATGATGCTAGCAACACCAAGCTTATGGGTTCGAATCTCATGGAATGCATAAACTGTATATAACATGTACACCCTGAATGCATTGTAAGTTGCTTTGGATATGAAAATGTACATTTTCACTTTGGTGGCTTAAAGGATTACTTTTCTTCAGAATTAAAATTTCCTGAAAGTTTACTCACCCCCATGTCATCCAAGATGTTTATGTCTTTCCTTCTTCAGTCGAAATGAAATTAAGGTTTTTGAGGAAAACATTCCAGGATTTTTCTCCATATAGTGGACTTCTACGGATCCAAATTGCAGTTTCAGTGCAGCTTCAAAGGACTCTACATGATCCCAGATGAGGGATAAGGGTCTTCTCTAGCGAAACGATCAGTCATTTTCTAAAAAAATAAAATAAAAATGTATATACTTTTTAACCACAAATGCTCGTCTTGCACTGCTCTGCAACGTGTCACACATTACGTAATCATGTTGGAAAGGTCACGCGTGACGTAGGAGGAAGTACCAATCCAGCGAACGTGCAAAGACCAGTCAAACACCCTTTACAAAAAAAGGTAAAACAACAATTTCTAATGATTTTGAAGTTGGAGGAGAAAAAGAGATGGGAGTTTTTCACCCTATCGCGGTACTTCCGCCTACGTCATGCGTGACCTTTCCAACGTGATAATGTAATTCGAGGCGCATCGCAGAGCAGTGCAAAACGAGAATTTGTGGTTAAATAGAATATACATTTTTATTTTTTTTAGAAAATGGTTGATCGTTTTACTAGATAAGACTCTTATTCCTGGTCTGGGATCATGTAGAGCTCTTTGAAGCTGCACTGAAACTGACATTTGGACCTTCAACCCGTTGAACCCCAGTGAAGTCCACTATATGGAGAAAAATCCTGGAATGTTTTCCTCAAAAACCATAATTTCTTTTTGACTGAAGAAAGACAGACATAAACATCTTGGATGACATGGGGGTGAGTAAATTATCAGGAAATTTTAATTCTGAAGTAAACTAATTTTTTAATGTGTCCAAGATTAATTTCTGATGATAAATAAAAAGGAAAAAGTTGTAAAGAAGACTTGTAACAAGACTCTTTTGATGTCTGAATTGCGCACATCACTTCTTCAGCTAGGGTCAGGCAATAATTCTTACATTTCAGCTCCAATCATACAATGTTACAGGTGCTAATAAAGTTACTAGTCAAGTAGCAAGTTTTATTTGCCAAGTGCAATTCAAATGCCGATTTTGGATGGAGATTTACACAGTGAGCTGTTGGTCTCCACATCACACGTTTACATGTTCCTTTCTACTTGTTTCCTTTTTTTGTTAAGGCCACTAATGACCTGGAAAACTTTGACAAGGACCGACACGAAGAGTTCAAGAAGTACGAGATGATGAAGGAACTCGATCGGAGGGAACATCTTAAGAAGCTGGATGAGGAAACACGCAAAAAAGAGGAGGAACAATATGAAGAGATGAAGAAGAAACATGCAGACCATCCCAAAATCAATCACCCTGTAAGCTAAAGACACACTCCTTGAGCTACTATTATAATCAAATGAGCTAGTTTGTGATATTGCTTAATTAGAAAACTTAATTCTATTATAATTGTTTAATTCTATTATAAATGGACGCATTTTCACTAGTGGTTCAAATGTTTGGAACCCTCTCTATGTTTGATGATGTTTAAAGTTGTATAAAATGGAAATTCACCCAATCTATTTTCTAAATGCGTGTTATTGATTTTATAGAGTGCTGCACGGACGATGTATTTTTGTAGGCCAAAACCCAGAAACGAGTTAGTGTTTTAGCACTATGCTTGAAATAATGTCTGTGGTGAACTCCAGATATTTTCACGTTTTATTCTACAATGAAAAATACATCAGTAATATCCACTTTTACGTGTGGAAGTTGCTAACATGTGACTAAATGGGACTACAGAGGTTGTCGGCCATCAGCCGAACAGATAAACTCATCTACTCCGCTTTCATAGCCTCGTTATGTTTATAATCACTCTTGCAAACTATTATAACTCTATAATATAATGTTTAAAACACTATTATATAATGTTTTAAACAAAGACTGAAATAGTTGTCGGAAGCTTAGTGATGGTGACGTTGAAGTCATGTGTAGTTCGTTTATAGCCTACGTTTAGCTTTTGACTTCTGCCGATTGTATTTACACTTCAAAATTCATAAAAGTTATGTTCATTTGTGAAGATTTTCATGTAAGAATCATAAGCTTTTGTTAGTCACAGACCTTATTTTCTGCAATAATCCAAAAGCCAATGGAGAAATCCTATTGAGTTTTGTCGAGGGAACCAGGGTGATGCTAACTTGGGTTGACCTACAAAAATCTGGCATCGCCGCACCACTCTATTGTGAACGATTCAATCATTTTTTCACACTTTTTGTTTTCTAACTTGTCATTTTTAATCAAAATGTGACGTATGCAGGACTTCTCCAATCATTTTGTCCGCATAAACCCCTCCTTTCCTACAATCGGCTGCAAGTTTGCGTTCCCTGTTTTTCTTTTCGATAATACGTTTCACTTCGTCACAATATGAAAGAAAAGATCTGTTGCGTTGTGTTAGTATGTTTCTGTTACATTTCATTTTTAAATGCTGGATAGTTAAAGGTTTTAAGTAAATAGCATTTTAATCATAAAATCTAACATTAAAATATGTCATTGTTGAGGATTTGGTCTGTATAAATAGGGTAGTCAAGACCAGTTGAAAGAGGTCTGGCAGGAAGCCGATGGTTTGGATCCCAATGAATTTGACCCGAAGACGTTCTTCAAACTACATGGTGAGATCACTGAGCCTCTCCATTCTGAACACAGTAGATTATACCACATCACGACTCTGACATCTGTTTGCTCTCGCAGACACTAATGGAGATGGCTACTTTGATGAGCAAGAGCTCGAGGCGCTGTTTACCAAAGAGGTTCCACTTAATAACCTTTCCATTCAGAGCTATCACAATGGTGAATCTTTGAGAATGACGTGGCTTTATGGGGTGCTAAATCTGATGTTTGTCTCCACCATGTTCAGCTAGAGAAGATCTATGATCCCACACGTGAAGAGGATGATATGCTGGAAATGGAGGAGGACAGACTTCGTATGAGAGAGCATGTGATGAATGAGGTGGGAGCATCATAGCAGGGGAATGGATTCGCTAATGATATTATTTCAAAGATGTTTCACTTGTAATTATTTTTTATGTATTGTCTGTTTATAGATTGACACTAACAGAGACAGGCTTGTTTCACTAGACGAATTTATTACTGCCACAGATAAGAAAGAATTTGTAGAGCCAGATGGATGGGAGGTAATTCTTTAAACATTTTTAGTCAATATGAAATTAAAATCGACCCTATTTGTGAAATGCATTTCATGATCTAAAATGTTTGAAAGTTTGGGTCAGTAATTTTTTTTTTTTTTTTTAAGAAATTAATACTTTTATTCAACAAGGACATACATTTATTAAAGACATTTATAATGTTACTATCTCTTATCTTTCTTTATATTTCTTTATAATGACTTCTATCTCATACAAATGTTCTTTTGAACTTTCTATTCAATAAAGAATCCTGAAAAAAATGTATTATTGTTTTAATAAAAAAAAATTAAGCAGCACAGCTGCTTTCAAAATTGATAATAAATAGGACTGTTTCATATTAACATATTAGATTGATTTCTGAAGGATTGTAACAAGGCCTGAAAATTCGGTTTTGCCATCACAGGAATAAATTACATTTTAAAATACAATACAATAGAAAGCAGTTATTTTGAATAATAATACTATTTCACAATATTACCATTTTAACTGTAGTTTTGAGCAAATAAATGCAGCCTTGGTGAGCATAAAACATTAAAAAATCTTACCGACCCCAAACTTTTGAGCGGTAGTGTAAAATTGTCTTCTTTACATAAATGTCTTTTGTCTTCTTCCTCTTGAGACTGTAGACCAGAATCCAATCTACACTGAAGAAGAGTTGAAAGAGTTTGAGGAGCATCTCGCTCGAGAGGAGCACGACCTGAACCTGAAGACAAATGACTTGCTGAAACAGCGGGAGGAGCTGGAGAGACAACAGGAACAGCTTAACGCCCAGAAAATGGAACTACAGCGGGTAGGAGATCAACAGAAACTAGAAAAGACTAACTTGCACACAGACACTGAGTGAGAGATACACAAGTTCCCACAGTCCTGGGTAAACCTTGTGAAAAGTGTGATTTCCAGGCCTGGAAAAGTCAGAAGGGGATTTCGCACTGGGTAATTATATTTTCCTGGTTGTATTTGCACCACCAGTAGGAACTCTGCCATGACTTTAGCCTGCCGACAGCGACGTCATTTAAGCATGGCATTCGTGCGCTCGTGAGTTCGAGTCATGTAAGTGGTTAAATATACTTTCACCTCGGCTCAGAATGCTTTTATGACGTGAGATTAATGTAAACACAGCCCACTGCAGACACCCTTGTTATTCGCTTCAACCTTTTCAAACTTTATGAATGATTATTTTAGGTTTAAGTGGTGTGTGTAAAGGAACCAGAAGCAAGCAGAGTAACGTTACATGTGTTTCTAAAGCACGTAGTGCCATCTGCTGTTAAAAACTAAGCTCAGAATCGATTCGAGAGAGAGTTGCGATACATTCAGAAAATATCAGAATCGTTCCAGATTCATTGTATTGTGAATTGATAATCTATGTATTGTCCCAGCCCTATTATCAACTACATCTACACACTTTGTGTGCGTTTTGGCCTTTCATTTACACAATAACAGCGTTTTGGGGGCCTGAAAATGCTAACTTTTGAAAACGATACCGTTATCATCCCTACAAAAAAACGGTAAAGTCACGCATATGTGTATTACATGTTCAGTCTATAGTCATATAATGTTTACAAAGTGACATTGCCATCTAGTGGCCTGGCATGCATAATACAGCATTTTTAGACGTTTTTGCGGATCTGTGTGAACAGGGATCATTTTGACAACATTGTCATCTGTACACTTTCAAAAACGCAAAGGAAAAACTTCTGTTTTTAATTACAATGTTGTCATGTAAACGTAGCTTTAGTGATGTTGTTGCTATCTGATAAGAGTAAATCTCAACTTTTGAGTGTCTATGATCAGTTGTTGCACTGCATTTATCTTATTCTGATATTCTTGTAACTAAACTATTCCCTTTTTAAAACATAATGGAAATGTCTTTAAGCTAGTACTGCCTCATCGCAAAACTTTCTAACATATTAACCTCATTCTATTGATTATTCGCCTATTCAACCTGTTTGTTTTCTTTAGGCAGTAGAGCACATGGAGCAGTTGAAAACACAGAAAACAGAGCCTCTAGTGCAGGCCAAAGGTTGGTGCAGTTCTTTTAAATTTTGGGGGTCTAAGGCATATGCCCTGTCATATGGAACAAATTATTGATTTTCTATCATAATTGTTCTTTGTTTTTTAGCAAATGCAGTACCTTCCGCTGTGGAGATACTACCTGGGGACACTCGGCCGATGTCACAAGGTCACCAGCAAGATCTTCCTGCACATTCTTAGCAGCTCAAGCTCTTCTCAGTGTCTGTATTGTGTATGTCTGTTGTATTTAATGTCAAATATTTTCATCCTCACTTTCAAAAGAACCATTTACTGTCTCTTAGCAAAGACCTTGGCATTCCTTATTGTCAAACACAAAACAATATTCACCAAACTTTAGCTATGGTATCCCAAAGTATGTAATTAGTTAACTATTCCCACTTTTGTCTACATTCTCTTAGCAAATGTGCAGATAGTTTGTGAGGACAGGGATTGTACTTGAAACTTTTGTTTAGAGAAGTTAATTGTTTTTCTGTATTTTTATTTTTTGTCTGATTTGCACAGACATGGTCATATTTAGTCATATTAAATGCTCAGCATTCCTACTGTACTGCACTTCCAGTACTAAAAATATAGGTGTAAAATTAAGTTGCAGATTAATATCCAACACAGGATAACAATAACAACATCACCACATATTTAAAAAACAAAATCTGGCCTGTATTTAATTCAATGACAGGTATGTATATGTTTTTGCTTTAGCTTCAGTTCAAAGTCAATCTTAGATGTACATATTCTCTTAAAATTAGTATGAATTGCTACTGCAACACCAGTGATTTATTTCAAGCTGTTTAACATGCTTCTTTATAGTATGGAATTAAACCAGTATTCCACTATATAAAAAAGTATGCATTTATAAAAATGTCCAGAAATCCAGTGAATCATGTTGTTGTTGTTTTGTTTTTTGTTTTTTACATACAATTATAAAATTCCACTTAAACCAGATTCGTTTTTTTGCCGTAGGTATCATTAAACCTTGACGTAAAGTAATCAAGTGTCTTAATAGGAGGATATTTATTGAATCCAACGCAGCATTTAATGATGGACTCATCCTCTGGTTGTGCAAAGAAGGCCAAAGACTGACGTGTTCTGGAGTCACCTGCAGGGGGCAGCAAAACCCTGTGAACCTGAGGGTTTAATAAAAGAAGAGAATAACAGAAAAGAATTAAACAAACATTTGCCAGTGCAACAGAGTGTATTAGTGCCTGCTCAGTTTTTCAGTTGCGTTGGTTCCGGAATTATTTTTTCTATTTATTTTTCCAAATAGGGATTTTTAAGTCTTAGTTAAAACATTTTAAGCCATGAAACAAACCAACCAGCTACGAGCTGAATCACAGCATTACAAACTTTGATTTGAAGCAAAAAAGTATTAGTAGAAGTATTGTCCAAAAATTGGACAAAAAGACAAAGGTGCAAGACTATGTACTAAACGGTCATTGCTCCGTGGTTCAGTTCTGATGCTCACATACCCACTGTTGGTGCTTTCAGTGGTGGACAGGGGTCAGCATGGGCACCCTGACTGGTCTGCAGCTATGCAGCCCCATACGCAACAAACTGTGATGCACTGTGTATTCTGACACCTTTCTATCAGAACCAGCATTAACTTCTTGAGCAATTTGAGCTACAGTAGCTCATCTGTTGGATCGGACCACACGGGCCAGCCTTCAGTGAGCCTTGGCCACCCATGACCCTGTCACCGGTCATGGGGTCAAGGGGTGTCAGTTAATAATGTTAGGTACATTGTTATGGTTTGCAAGACATTTATGATTTTATTTCAAATGAATATTAAAATGTGAGGTTAACCTGATAAAGAAAATAACATTTGGTTGGCCAGAAAAGCCATTTTTAAATTATGAATTGAATATATATTGCTTCATGGGAGCGTAACCTTCTGTAGAGCATCATGGGTAATGTAGTTTTTTACCAAGAATTCCACTGTTAAACACAGTTATTTTAAAAATAAGAAATAGAGTGAATAAAGTAAAGATGGCTTCCATGAACAACTTCAGAGCTCACAACAGGTCTTGTCTTTAAAGGTTTATTGGTTATCATCAAAAATCTATTTCCCTATGGAGAAAATGAATGGAGTTTTACTTCCGGAACCTGTGGCACTATTAAATGAAATGCCATATTAAGTAAAGAAACTTACCACAGACACATACACATCGCTGGTCCACCTTTGCATCAGGTCTGCTGTGTTAACTAGAACTGTTCCAGGAATACATGGAGCTGAAACGAATTCACCAGCCCGGTTCTGAACCTGGAAAACCAAACATACTGTCACATGCATACTAAATGATAAAGGACCACATTAAACACTTTCCTTTTGTCCTATATTGATATTCACCTGCAGTCCATCCTCAGTGCTTTGGAAGAGCAGAGTGATGCTACCATAATCAGAGTGTTCACCACAGCGCACCTGATTTTCCTTCACATGTGTGCTGTCCACCGGAGGATACTAGAGACTCCGTAGTGTGGTTCCATTCCCAAAACCTTAAAACAAACCACATCATGAAGGTCTTGCAGGCCTCCCAGCCGTTGACTCACTGGGATGAAGAAGTGCATATAATTGTACGTACTTCCAATATGCTTATGTTCGTTGACAAAGACTTCAGAGTCCAGGCCCAAACCAATAGCCATCAGTCGGAGCACTCTGAGAGCGAGTTCCTTACAGCGCAGGAAAAATGATACCTTGGCATCTCGAAAATCACCTACTTCTTCTGAAGGCCAATTCTGAGCGCATTGAGAGTGGAGGAATATAAAGTTTACAATCACAGATGTTATAGGGTTACATTAAGTTTCTTAATGTTAAAGCTAAATACATTTTTTCCTCCCATTTCATGTATTTATTTATTTATTTATTTTACTATCATGCTGTCTATTTAGAGGCTCCTTATGAAACAAACATAGAAAAACCACGGCTGCATCTGAAATTGCATACTCTGTCACAGCTCTAATTACGTAGAGGAGGGGCGGGACTATCAGACTCCGATGCTGAATGACAAAACCTTATAAAATTCTTACAAAAAAATACTTCAAATAAGTGCTTACATAAGTGATTTCGGATGTCTAAAGAAAACACAGCTTTTGTTGCACTTTTGACTCAGAAAATGTAGAATTATAACCCACTATTGTCAACATCATGCTATGGTTAAATCTTTGAGAGACAGAAAAGAGATGAGGGAGATGAGAAGAAATGGGTATTTACAATATCCTCTCTCAAAGATGTTGTATTAAACGCCTCCTTCAGATCACCGGGGCAACGAGGATTCAAACTGTGAAATGACAGGATTTAAAACCATTAAAATGTTTCTCCATCACTCGTGAGTTTTGCAGTAATGCTTCAGAATGCAGAGACTGACGTGCCTTTCAGTTTCTATCGAAACCCAGCCATGGTTTACATTACATGTGTAATTTCCCCTGCTGAAAGGCTTCTTCTTGTTTTCTGGCAAACAGAAGAACTTCTTCGAAACACTCATGACTTTTTCCACCTAAAACAGTGAACAGCGAAATAATAGACAGTCAGCTATTTCAACTATAGAACTTCTCTTAAGGCGGCCATACACTGTGCGATTTTTGCCCAATTTTGATCCAATTTCTGAGTCGTACGACCAATGTAGCAGCACCTAACCCTGGTTGTAAGCCTAAACTTCACATAAACTGTAAACTTGTCCCTCAAATCTGATTGGTTGATTGAAATGTTGTTCCAGGATCAACAAAGATGTGGTGATGCTCTATGAAATTATTGCAGGGTAAATCAGGGCCGGTGTTGTAGTGAATTCTGACCCCTGTCAGATTACTACCCCCTCTAGTATAGTTAAGTTTATATGGAGCAATTAATGGGACATGACAAAAAGAAGAGATGGGATGAAAAATAACAAGTCAATGTTTTAGCGTTCTCACTCAAAATGTTTGTGTTCCCTTGAGAAACTTTGCGTTTACTCGCAAAACCTTTTGTGTTTTTGTTTTTTTCTCGCAGAAACGCAAAACATTTGCGAGAGAATTCAAAAGCACTGACAAACAATTTTTCCAATTCTTTTCTCCGTCATTTCCCTTTAGTGGCTCCTCCAATCAGGTACTGGGGGGGGGGGGGTCCGGCGTCAATTCCCGCTGAATTCTGAGGAATTTGAAAACGAAAGTGAAAAAGAAAAGCGAGCGATTAAAAAGCGATCATAAATGCGTTAAGTGCACCCCTATTGCGCGTATTTGAAATACGATACGAATACGATGTGAACGGTCAAGTCGCAGCTCGAGTATCGACCTTACGTAAGCACTTTAACTAGTGATGGGACAGTTGATACCGGGGCTCCGATGCTTCGACGCAGTTTTCAAAGCACTGTTGTATCACACACTGTACCGAAGCTTGTATATTGAAATGACAATACCACGTGATTGATGACGCTTGTCATCAATCAGCTGATTTGAAAAAAAAAATGGCACTTCACCTGATGCATAAAAAGAAAATGCATTTAATCATGTTTTATTGCTGGGGTTTCAGAGACCCCGAACAGAACATAAGGGTTAAACGGCTCACCCAAAATATTTTTTCAATTATGATCACATCATTGTATATTTTATATTATTGATCAATATCAAAGTCCCTTTAAGACAAGTCATTTCACTCGGCGGCCATCTTTGGGCATGCAAGTGCAGCTCCTATCTTTTTGAATGGGGAAACATCAAATTCTCCAAAGCTGTTTGCCAAGCTTTCGATTAAATTTCATATTTGAAATCACCAATGAAATCTGACAACAACAGTCTCATAAATTTTGTTTCTAAACCTTTGAATCATGACAAAAAAAACTGTATTTTTCAGGCTGGATCGAGCTTATGCGCATGCGCGGTCCTAAATGCGCAGTCTCTTGCGTCTCATTTCGGAGGCGCGCGTCTGACTGTTTCTATAGGAACCGGAGCTAACGGCCGCTGCAATGACGCGATAAATTTACCCATCGGCGATTGGCTCTTATTAAGTAGGGATGGGCCAGAGCCGTTGAAAAACAGAGTTGCGACACTCCCATAGACCTCCATAGGAACTTTGGAATGCGGAAGTAACGCGTGTCGTGGAGCAGCCGATAGTTCCAAACACTGATAGTTCCAGCACTGAACCCCATTCATTTGCAGTGACTCTGAAGTTCGCTCGCTGGTAAGTTGATGAAATTACTGCATTTTTGACATTTGAACGCATTACCTGACCTCATGAATCTAGTCAATAGTTGTATTTTATGTAACCAGCTTTAGTTAATGTTTATTGGAAGATAATAACGTTTGTTAGACTCTAATTGCAGCTAGCTTAAGTGACCAACACTTCACTAACTTTAACTACCATAACCTGAAGTCAGTTGGGCTACATTCCTACGTACCTTTACAAGTTCGTTGTCAAACAACGTTTATCTTCGGTTATTAGATTTGTTGTTAATGTTAGCAACACTTAGTTGCCAGTTCATTAAAGTACCAGAGAATAACACCGTAAGAAGGCTGCATACACTTAGTGGCCACTATATTAGGAACACCTTTACAATCTAATGTAATTCAATACAACAGCTTTGCCAGGAATTCTACTTTAATGTGTATAATCAGCCAGAAATGTGTAAATTCAATACTGAGGTAATAGTTAAAGGTGATGTTGCTCTACATTGTGTTCAGATGGGTTTCTTATTTACACACATGAGGTGGCCAGAATATTAAACGCATCTGGATATGAAGCAACAAGTGCAAAAACACCCCCACAAACTATGACCTCAATGCTAAATCACCATTAAATTTACACCTCTATGACAGCATAAAAAAATTTATCTTTTCCCTTATTTGCATAACTTCTTGGATTAGCTAAATAATCACCCAGCTTCTTCCATAATGTTATTGTGTGGAAGAATAAATTGAATAACAATAGTGGTTTGTATATAGTTTTTTTTTTTTTTTTTTTTTTCTCATTTAATTTCAAAATCTGTACTAAAGTACAGAGCCAAAATAACAGAAATCATGACAAATGTCCAAATAGTTATGGACCTAACTGTAGGTGTGTGCTCTCACTTCTGTAATGTCAACCTCATGAAAATGTTTGGGAAAAGTGTATTTAATCTGTCCTTCAATGTATTAACCTTAATACTGTTTCCTCTTTCTTTACAACTCCCAGGTCTGTCCAGCAGCAACAGGCTTGACTCAACTCCAGACCCGGTCTCCTCTGGGCTCTGACACAGGCTGTTTCCACCTGAAGTTAACATGCATTTTGGTCGATCGAATCATAAGTGGACGACGGAGACACATACATGTTTACACCTGGTGTTTTAATCCATCTGTTTTGTCCTCTTTCAACCACTTCTGTCCTGATTTCTTTGAGGGGGTGGGTAAATGTATGGGTTTTTACAGATCTTTCAATCTAATGGACAAAATAAGCTTAAGCAGTTTACATATGAACACACCCAGAGATGACAGGAAAACATATTGAGAGCATCAGTGTTCGCTTCTGCTCTGACAGCCGTGAGACCAGCCGAATGCTGTGAGTGTGTGTTAGAAATCAGTAATGGTGAGAGAACATTGTGCTTGGTACGTTTTTCATCTTTGAACCAAACTTTGGTCTTCAGCCAACAAAGTTTAAATCCTGTCTGACTCGAGTGCTTCCCATAATGTTTACACATTAGGTCAGTAGATGGAGAGTAGAGTAAACATGAGCGTTTACACTACGAAAGCAGTCCGGTCGAATGCATTTGAGTCTACTTCTGGAAGTGGTCGAAAGTGGATAAACTTAAACCGTTTTAGACCCTGTTTACACCTGTATTTAATGTTGTCCACTTGTGATCCGATCAGCCAAAACGCATCTTAATACCAGGTGGAAACAGGCCCACAGTCTGCTTCTGGCAGTGGAATGCTCTCACCCAAAAATTCAAGTATATAGCATTACTATAGTGTGGAGTTTGAATGCTTTTGTTATCAATGTATGGATAAGCATTTGACTGATTCTCGATTCACCAGCAGGTCTCCAGATCATCCTACAGCTGCGCTGGAAGAATGTAATGGATATTGTGAACACTTATATTCCTTTTCTGGCCTGCTTTCTGCCATCTTTCTCTCCCTGTAGGAAGTCAAATGAGTTTCTTTGAAGACAGAACATTCAAGGAAAACTTACCTACCCTCTCCCTGGATATAATATATAATTAAATGTTTTGTTGAATGCAATTGTTTGCCTTGTATATTTTTCACTGTTGACCAAACTTCTTTCTTGACTTAAACTGAGCAGCTTCATTCATTGATATTCACTTGTTGTGCATGTTCATTTGAATGTATCTTAACATAACACAACATTAGGATGTTAGTAATTATGACCTTAGAAGCACGAGAAAAATATATACAGTACATGCGGTAAATGTATACCTTATGGGAGCAGCCCCCCTTCCCTCTAAAATTAAACAAAAAATTAATTCAATTCAAAGGGCTTTATTTGCATGAGATATAAAACATACATACAAATGGTTTAGCCTATAGGGAAGGTCAGGATGAAGAGGTACATTAGCCATACTGAAATGAATCCAGTTAACAGAAATGTTAATGTTATGGATCGTATTTAGGAACATTGTTAATTCACTAAGTAACCATCTCTCCAGTTACCTGTACATTTTAACAGACCACACTGTTAACGATAATGCCGTCTCTCTATCACTCTCCAGATACAATACGCTACTGTAAGTGTACACAATGTAGTAATCAATTTTATTCAATATTTAATCAATATTATGCGTTAATATTTACCGAAAAAAAAAAATGCTACAAATACAAGTAGTTGCTGTATTTTACGTTATGGGAGCAGCCCCTCTTCCCTTCAAAATTAAACACAAAAACTGATTAATGCTGTGTTTCCGCCACTCCCCAGGAAAAAAAGGCTATTACATGTATGTAATGTAAGTGTCAACGTAATAATCAATGTATATTATGCGTCAATATTTACCGATAATTGCTGCAAATATAGCTACAGCTGTCTGTCCCGCTTAAAACCCTTCAAACTGGTTGACAGCGCGGATTTGTTTGGAACTATTGAGAGCTACACGAACCACGTGACAGCGTGGCGGCGAGATCAAAGAGTGTCGCAACTCTCATATTTAACGGCTCTGGGATGGGCGATATCACTTATTTTGTTTTCGATACGATACCGATACTTTCAAGGCCAATATCGCCGATAACGATATCGATACAATATCTCTAATATGAATTTATAGATTTTAACATTCAATTATTGAATTAATAAGAGTAAAATGGGTTATGATACTTACTTAACATTATATTTGAAAGGCATTTTAACATTCATTATGCCTTAATTGCAGTTTATTAGGTTATATTTTTGTTTACACATAGTTAAAATGTTTACTTGGTAAACCAAATCTACAAATAAGCCTACTATATCCCACTGTAGTAATGGTTTATTTTCATAAGCTGCTAGTGACAGGCTGTTGCACCCATAAAATAAAACATTTGTATTCTGACAGAACATCAATATGAACTTTTATTTCTGACTTGCAGTATTTGCGTGTTCAGATGAGCAGGAAAACTTCTGCTACAAATTATTCGCTAACATAGGTTATTTGTCCAATTCAATGTATATTGTATGCATTAAATTTATTGTTAAATAAACAAAATAACTGGTAAAAAAAAAAACACACTTTAGTATCGATATTTTAATTTGAGTATCGATACTTTCAATACTCAACGTCAGTATCGATATATCGATACTTCATATCGATCTGCCCATCCCTATTATTAAGTAGGCGCGGACACGGACTTCACGGACTTCAGACGCTTTGTTTGGTCACGTGCTTTTTCAAACCGTAGATCTGCTCCGCGATGATTTTGATATGGTGGAGAAAACAAGTCAGACCACCAGATGTCGCTAATGTGCACACTGTGTTAAAAGCTTCGAGTAATGAACCACTTTTCGGCACAATTTAATGAAAGCCTCGGTTTCCCATCACTAACTTTAACCGTAAGCTTTTGTTTTACATCCCAAGCGATTTACTAGCACAGTGAGAGTTAGTATTTAACAAAAACATTGTATAAATCGCACAGTGTGCCGGCTTTAAGTATAAAAAAAAAGAAAAAGAAAAAAAGAAAATTACTAACCTCTTCCTGATTTATGCCCGTGTTTTTTAGATAAACAAATCCCACCTCGGTAAAGGCCCTTCTCAATTCTTCACTTAACTTTTCCAAGTCAGCTTCCGATACATTTTCCTTTCCCAGTTCGTAGACACTGAAATCCAACACAGGTATCGCCATACTTTCCCTTGAGACAACAAAACTTGTTTGAAAATCCTTTCGGATATCCGTCAAAAAATAAGCCAAGGACCTTTGCTTCTTTGATCAACACAGCAGTCCTTTAAAAATATAGCAGGGTTGCCAGGTTTTCAACAAAACCCGCCCAATTGCTCCTCAAAACTAGCCCAATCGCATTTCAGGGGGGTCCCGCGGGCATTTTCACGTGATGTTACGCAACTTCCGCTTTGATTTGAAGTGGGGTATTCTTAAATTAGGGTGACCAGAGGTCCCCGTTTTCCAAACACCCGACAGAATCAGCTACGGGAAATGGGTATAGTAGTATAATATTAAAAAATATAGTAACATATGGAAATAATGACCAAGGACGGAGATATTTGTTTAATTTTCTAAGGAGGACTGGAGTAAGTTAAAGTGAGACAGCAGATGGCAGTAATGCAACACTATGGATGCCAACTGCCGTAAAACTCCAACGAAGAAGAAGAAGAAGTCCCTGTTTTCCGGGGACAGTCTCGGTTTCTGGTTTTCTGTCCCCGGAAATGTTCCCGTTTTACAGATCGTTCAAAACAGCTCGCAAATACATTGCAAAAAACCCCGACCAACATCCATATACAGCAGCCTGTTGGTTTTCGAAGCAATACTGTAGTGATTATTATGTTCACCAACAGAGGGGGCTATCTACACTTGGTCGCGCGCGCGCCGCTGCTTTATCAAGAACGTAACCTGGACCAGAGCAGAGCGCCATTATCATCAATTGTCAAAAGAAACATCGTTATCGGTTGCAAGGTAGTAACATACTAACTATTCATGTTAAATTAAAGTAATACTGTTTATATGTGTTTTATAACAGGGCCTCAACATGGTACGAGTTTTTGTTTTGCACAAATAATAGTTAAAAATAATAATAAAAAAAAAAAAGTTGAATAGGGCCTACGCATGAACAGTGAAAATGAAAACATTAAATTCAATAATAAATGTTAAAAATATTTATTAAATGCCGCTTTATTTATCTTATATTTATGTTTTTATTTTTGTAATGTGCTTCTGTAAAGTCATACTTTTTTAGGCCTATAACATAATAGGCATATTGGTTTGAACTGCTTTTACAATGGTTACTATTAATAGTGTGATAGTTTTTTGGTGAATTGTCCCCGTTTTTTAATTATTAGATAACAAATTAGATTTTGGTGATATTTTGACCACTCAAATAGGAAATGTCCCTGGTTTCCATTTAAAAAAATCTGGTCACCTTATCATCTTAGTTGTTGAGCAAAGCAGGATCATAGTTCCACCAGTGAATGTCTAAACAATCAGAGCACAAAGATCACTGCATTTCACCATATTCAACATGCCAAGCATAACAATACTACTGTTTTGCAGTGTACTGTTTAAACTTTGTAATACATAGTACACTGCACGTAATATCATTTCCAATGGGAAATCAATATAGAATATGTGCAGTGGTATTGAATCATACTGGTTACATATGTGTGGCACTCAAGTACATTAATTTGCACCATTGTGATCCTGAAAACAGAATGCGACCCATTTTGACCCAACTTCCAAAAAAATTTTCCTGTTGATGTTGTCTCAAATTTAACATTTTTACTCACTAAGTTAAGCAAACATTGAAATCTTAATGATTTTGAATGCAAGCTATGCACAATAAGATTATTATTATTTATTTTACAGATGGCAAATTGAAATTTATATCCTGAAATCAACTTTAAAGGAAAAACATGAGCTCTAAACCATGGAAATATTAATGTCTGAAATGTGGCAACAAGAAAAAACAACAATGTACAACTTTATTTTGTTGGTTCACTGAAAAAAAAAACTCAAACAAATAGGCATTGACTATAAAATCCTTTATCCAAACATATCTTCACATTTGAATAAATCTATTGGCCAGAGAAACTTAAAAGACGACAAGCACAAATACATTTCAAGTTTTAATTTTAAAGTCCATTACTTTCATGTTTTCTTTCCAAATTTGCCCCTTTTGTCCTTATTTTTCTTCATCTTCTTGTCTTGCCGTGGTTCTTTCTGGTTCAATCCTTCCAGTTTTCTTTTTTTATCACTGAGGGGAAAAAAAACAAAGATAAAGAGCAGTTCATGATCCCAGATAAAATCCTCCCTAACCCGAGCTCCAAACATCTCTGCTTACCTTTTTATGCTAACAATAGCTGTATGTCCGGCTTTCTTTAACACTTGGTCCCATTCCTCATCATCTCCTCGGATCATGTACCTTCATAAAATGTCAGAATGGAAAAGGAGGGTCAATACAGCTATATGAGTGGGAAAATCACATTAAAAAAACTATCATTTTAAAGGGGACCTATTATGCCCTCTTACAAGATGTAATATAAGTCTCTGGTGTCTCCAGAAAGTGTCTGTGAGTTTCAGCTCAAAATACCCCACAGATCATTTATTAAAGCTTGTCAAATTTGCCCCATTTGGGTGTGAGCAAAAACACGCCGTTTTTGTGTATGTCCCTTTAATTGCAAATGAGTTGCTGCTCTCGGCCCCCTTTCCAGAAGAGGGTGGAGCTTTAACAGCTCGCGCTTCGGTTGCTCAACAACAACACAGCTGGAGAATCTCACGCAGCCAAAATGAGGATTGTCAGTAACGGTGTTCAGCCTTACATTGTTCAAACCGGAGTCGACACTGATGGAGAGACTCAGAAAACTCGAAAAAAAATAAACATTTGCAATTTCAAAATTTCCACATCTTTCCAGACTCAAATTTTCAAACCTCTCTGTAGATTTTTATAGATCATATTTAACAAATTGTTCATACAGCATTATTTTCAGCATTATATTTGGTATATAGTACAGTCATCTGTCAATATTTTTTTCATTGGTTTTCTTAAAAATGATAACATGCACTTATATGAGAAGAAACCTAAAACACTTTATAAGCTGCATATATTTACCTCTGACACATCAGTTTGATACTGTAAATGTGGTTTGATGTTGCACGATCAGCAAAGAGCAAAGTACAGTCTGATTTAGCTAATCGTTTGCTCCTTTATCTGTTGCTGGTTGCACATTCATTTAGTGAAGATGGAAGTTCAAAAGAGACTTGTTTATGGTAAAGAAACAGTTTTGCATAATGAAAATATGTGTCTTGAATTAATTTAGTCGTGTTGGACAATCACTAAAGGATCACATGAAAACACTCTGCTTGTATGATAAATGTATTTTTAGAAATTCTTAATTTTATAGTAGAAAACTGAATAGGGGCAATAGTCTGGAAACACATGTTTTCCATACTCCGTTTTCTTTTTTCCCATGCATATCCAGACCTGGAAATGACTCAAACCGAAATTCCATGCATTTCCACACTTTTCCAAACTGCGTAAGAACCCTAAATAAAAAAAATAAAAAAACCTCTTTAAATAAAAATAGTTTGGACTGCATTGGGAGTACTCACTCTGAAAGATTCATGTCTTTAATCTTCTCCATTTCCTGTTTGTGTTTCTCCTGGATCTCTTTGCCTGCATCATCCTAAGGGATAAAATTATATTTTAATATGATAAACTTGTTACAAAAATGTTCTATTTCAAATAAAATGCTGTTCTTTTGAACTTGCTATTCATCAAATAATCTATTTACAGTACTGACTGTTTTCAGCATTGATAGTAATCAGAAATGTGTCTTGAGCTGCAAATTAGTATATTAAAATGATTTCTCGAGGATCATGTGACACTGAAGACTGGAGTAATGATGCTGAAAATTCAGCTTTGATCACAGGAATACATTTTAAAATATATTAAAAATAGAAAAGTTATTTTAAATTGTAAACTATTTCACAATATTACTGTTTTACTCATCAAAAAATGAAGCATTTGCAAGCATGAGACTTCTTTCAAAAACATTAAAAAAAGTCTTATCGACTCCAGATTATTCTGATTATTTTTAGACATTTTTTTTTCCCACAAAATAATAATCTAGAGTCTCATACCAGATCTTCAGTTAGTGTCTGCACAGTTGGTTCCATGCTTATGTCTTTGGTGGCCACCATCTCTGCTTCAACTGCTTTCTCCTGAAGAGTGTTGAAGAACTGCAGAAAAGATGGAATCAAACAATAGCTACAAACCAAAACATTACAGAACAGTAGATCCATGCAGTGTTTTCCTCACTCTGAAAAGAAGGTTCGGTTCTAGTCCTTCTATGCTGTTTTAATCAGTGCGTGTATGAAAGACAAGGAGAGAGGGCTTGTTTTGTCTCACCTGCACTACTTTACGGATGACACGATTGAACAGGCCCATAAGCTGAGAAGCGGGCAGATCAATCGCCTTCTCCAGCTCATCTATACTCTTGTGTTGAAGCCCAATTCCCAACAGCAGAGCCTGAAGAAAGAATCGATTATGTAGTACACACACCAGCGATGTAAATTCAGCCTCAAATATAAACTCAAACTAATGAAATAACTTAATTTTAATTTACATATACAGTAGTGGCCAAAAGTACAAAGCCACTAAGAGGACATGGTGATAGAAAAAATATGAGATGGGAGGAAAAAATATTTCAATGCTTCTGCGTTCCCCCGAGAAACGTTGTGTCTCGGGGGAAATGCAATATTTTCTGAGCGAGCACAAGGTGTTTCGGGGGAATGCAAAACGCTTTGCGAGTGAATGCAAAGTTTCTCAAAGGAACGCAAAACATTTTGCAAGTTAACGCAAAGTGTCTCAGGGAAACAAACATTTTGTGAGCAAACGCAAAGTTTCTTGGGGAAACAAATATTTTGCGAGTAATCAAAGTTTCTCGGAGGAAACGCAAATATTTTGTGCGTGTACAAATATCTCAGGGGAAACAAACATTTTGCGAGGGAACGCAAAGTTTCTCGGAGGAACGCAAAACATTTTGCGAGCGAATGCAAAGTGTCTCAGGGAAAAACATTTTGTGAGCAAACAAAAAAAGTTTCTTGAGGGAAAGAGAAACATTTTCAAGAGAATGCAAAAGCATTGACCATTTTTTCCTTCCATCTCATTTTTTTTTTTTCCTTCATCATGTCCCTTTAGGGGCTCCGTACAAAAGTGATGTCTGGAAGGAATATTTGTTTTTAATAACTCTACAAGTTCGATTAAACCATCAAAATGTGAGAAAAATATTTTATATATTTTAAATACGAGTCGGCAAAACACTTGGTTAAGGTATTTATCTGACAAAATTATTTGCAAACTACAGGTTTGATTTTACTATGCAAAAAAAGGAGAAACAGGAAGTAGTATACTTCAACTACAAATTTGACGTGCGTTATCACAAATAAAACAGTTGACTCCCAGCACAACTATGCAATATGCTTACAAAATCTTTAACAACTTTTTAATAATATTCTAATAAAGGGTGCATATGTCAATTATACTTGTAAATAGATAAATTTTGCCCTTAAATAAAGAAAATTCTTATACTTGGACTTAAACTTAAAAGCACACATAGCTGACTTACAGACTGGGCAGCAGAAAGCCCCATGTTTCCTAACTGTTTGAGGAAATACATGCGTGCAACAACAGGGATCATGTCCATGATGAGGTGATAGTCCACCATGTTTCTTGAATACATCTCCAAACGCTTCAGGTCATATGGAGTGAATGTGGCAGCGAGCTCAGCACTGGTGAGAGCTGAAAAGACAGATGCATGAAAGGTTATCTTTAACCAACACACACCCACAGAGCATTTAGTCTAATGAGGTGGCAGATGTGGGTCTGTACCTGCTGGGTTGTCGTCCTTAGCGCTCTTGTTCTGCAGTATGTTGAGGGCCAGGGTTGGGTTAAATTTGCTGAACTGGAAGGACAGCAGGGAGAGGAACCGCCGCCGGAAATCTGTCCAACACAAGAAACGTTAGTCTTTGAAATCAGAAATATATAGCTGAGTGAGCATTATATGTATTAATACACAGCCCTCAGGAATAATTGATTCTAACTGGTCAAATGCAGCCTTCACACTGGATTATTCTGAGAGATTGTGAATTCTCACCCTTCCAAAAAGCAGAGAGCCAGTGGTCCTGCTCTGTTGACTCCTCAGTATTGAGCTCCTTCAGCATAATGCAGGAGTGCTCTCCTGTCAGGTCATTCTACAGGCCACAATATAACAACATTCCACTTACTACAAAGTTACAAAAAGAGAAACAGTCCTGACAATAGTGTTGTCAAAAGTAAAGATTTCGATACTGAAATTTTAAGAATCTGACAATACCAGCATTTTGGATTCTTAAACACCTCTGATTGGCCATTGTGTTCACGCACTCAACAGATATGTCTGTGATTGGCTACAATGATCAATGCTTCAAAAATATTGTAAATAGCCATGTGACGCTCTTCACCGAGCGCTTACGCAGATACACATGGGAGCGTTTGAAAGCAGGCGTATTATCAGCGAATATATTATAGACTAGGGCTGGGACAATAAATCGTTGAATCGCGAAGCGAGAAATGATTCTGGATCGATTCTGAGATTTTCCGAATGCATCACGATTCTCTCTCGAATCGATTCTGAGTTTAGTTTTTAACAGCAGATGGCACTGCGTGCACCGTACTCTGCTTGCTTCCAATTCCTTACACACACCACTTGAACCTTCTATAAAATAATCATTCATAAAATTTGAAAAGGTTGAAGCAAATTACAAGTTAATTAATCTCACATCATTAAAGCATTTTGCAAGTACATTCTCAGACTCAGCCGAACACACGAGCGCTCTTCTTCATTTGAGCGTGCAGTTAAAAACTAGCATAGAGCGCCATCTGCTGTTAAAAACTGAGCTCAGAATCGATTCAAGAGAGAATCGCGATGCATTCGGAAAATCTCAGAATCGATCCACGAATCGAGATGAATGGATTTATTGTCCCAGCCCTATTATAGACAAAAACACTCCCGTGTGTATCTGTGGAAGCGCTTGGTGAAGAGCATCACGTCTATTTACAACATGTTTTTGAAGCGTTGATCATTGTAGCCAATCACAGACGTATCTGTTGAGCATGTGAACACAATGGCCAATCAGAGGTGTTTAAGAATCCAAATTGGGGCAGTCGTGACCTAATGGTTAGAGAGTCAGACTTGTAACCCAAAGGTTAGCACAATTTCCGAGTATGGGACACCATACTTGGCTACGTCACTTCACTTTCACTTTTTTTTTTTTTTTTTCCAAAATGCTAGGGGGAAATGCTGGTATCGTCACATTTTTAAAATTTCAGTACCGACTTGGCACCGAAGTCTGTACTTTTAACAACACTACCTGACAATACAGAGAGAAAAAAAAAAAAGTGGTATCCTTACCGGGGTCTGTCTTAAATAAACAGGAACAAATCCAGCCTTTTTCCAGAATCTGGATGGGAAAGAAAGCAGAGAGAGTAAGGAGTTAAGAACATGTTTTGTAATAGTATTGCAATGCAAATATCAAAAAATCTGCTTGCACGAAGCATCTTACTTGAGCAGTTGAGGAGTGAGACCGTAAGACACTCCCAGGTAGTCCAGCCTCTCGGCTCTCCTCTCATTCAGCTTCAACAGCAGCGGTGGCAGGTCTTTCCTAGGAGACACCACCTCCTCTAGAAGACTGACAGCCTGAACATGGACATGAATGAAAAATATATACTCTTTTCAGAATCCATACTTACATTAGGTAACACTTTATTTTAGGGTGACGTAGTTATATGTTACTACAAGTACTTGGTAATAACAGTAAATTATGCATAATTACAAGTAACTAACCCTAAATCAAACCTGTAACTTTATAGTAAGTACATGTAGTTAATTAATATTACTCTGTACTTATTTAAGTACAATGCAACTACATCACCTTTAAAAAAAAAAAAAAAAGTGTATCCTTGCATTATTCTTATTTATCACAGCTTTTGATCCAGATAATATGCTACTTTATCAGTGAAGTGGCATTTATAACTACTGAATTGCATAAAAGAAATCTTGAATTATAATCTTATTGTACACATTGCTGCACAGAGGACTATACTTTAGTTCTTATTTTGTACAAAAAGGTCAAATCTGTCACTGATATAGTAGTATATCAATTTTAATCAATTCTGCACAGAATAAATCAGCGCTGAGTGATAAACAGTAAGAATGAAAAGAAAAAAAATGAATTCTTTAGCTAGGACACAAAAATTGTGTAAAGTGACAGTAAAGACATTAATAATGTATTTTAAATTTTCTATCTTTTGAATATCAAAGAATCCTAAAAAAAAAAAACGTTTCCATAAAAATAACTGTTTTCAACATTTATAAAGTTTCTTGAGCATCAAATCAGCATATTAGAATGATTTCTGAAGGACCATGTGACACTGAAGACTGGAGAAAAGATGCTGAAATTTCAGCTTTGACATCACTGGAATAAATTACTTTTAAAATATATTAAAACAGAAAGGGTTGGGGTTATTTTAAAAGGCACAATATGTACATTTTCGCCACTAGAGGTCACTTATTCAAAACAAAGGCCTTTAACAAAACTTTTGAAAAATGTTTCAAAATGTTTAAATGTAAGAAGTAAAATACAGAACAAATCTTGATAAATATGATCAAGTGATTATCACTATATGAACACAAGAAAGGATTATTTAATTTAATATTTTCTAACTACATGGATTAATATAATACAGCCATGTTTACCTACAGAAATGTCCACTAAAAACATGGTGCCACACACACTTCCATGAACATTTCTGGGTGATGGTGCAAACAGAGCATTACCTCACTGCTCACAGACGTGATTGCGCTGGTTGATGTCTGTTCTTGCTCATCCAAGAGAGGAAACTGGCCCTCATAATATTGCTGCAGCAGTTGCAAAGCACGACTGCCGTAACCCATCTACAGAGTGGCACAATGAGTCACACATGGGTAATGACATAACTGGGCAAACAAGGCAATAATGAAGCAACTTCTATATGTGAGCTGTTCAATGAACATAACTGAGGCTGTATATAAACAGAGGAGGAAAAGCAAGTAATTTACCCCTTGATAATCAGGGTTCACAGCAATACGGACGATCCTGCCACCAGAGAGACCTCCGAATTCAGAGTCTTGAAACTAAAAGCAAAAACACAAGAGCATCAGAGTCATTTCAGAGTCACTCACTGAAACATTTATTTGACAGTATGACATAAATAATCTATGTACACTAACTATTTTTCAAAAAATCTGGGGTCAGTAAGATTTTTGAATGTTAAATGCTTTTAAAGAAGCCTCTTCTGCTCACCAAGGCTGCATTTATTTGATCAAAATACAGTAAAAACAGTAAAATTCTGAAATATTTTTTACAGTTTGAATAACTGTTTTCTATATAAATATATTTTGAAATGTAATTTATTCCTGTGATCAAAGCTGAATTTTCAGCATTATTACTCCAGTCTTCAGTGTCACATGATCCTTCAGAAATCATTCTAATATGTTTTGTTGCTCAAAAAACATTTCTTGTTATTATCAATGTTGAAAACAGGTGTGCTACTTAATATTTTTGTGGAAACCATGATACTTGTTTTGCATTTATTTGAAAAAGAAATCTTTTGAAAGATAATAAATGTCTTTACTGTCACTTTTGATCAATTCAATACATCCTTGCTAAATAAAAGTATTAATTTCATTATATATATATATATATATATATCTTAGTGACCCCAAACTTGTGAACTGTAGCTTCATTTTAAATTCAGATATGTTACCTGTTCCGAAACAGTCCAGGGAATGAGATCTCCTGAAGCTTTCTTCCCTCTGGACAAGCTGGTGAGGATGGATTGGCGTGAGATCTCTCCTTCCAGACACACCTGAAATTACAGAGTTTACAGTTCAGAGTTAACAACATACTTCAACACAGATTTAGCAGTACTGGAATTAAATAGCTTTGGCCGTACTTGCACAACTGCTAGGACCTCTGGGAGTGAATTCTTTGTGGGTGGAACAGGGGGAAGCAGGCAAAAGAGATGGTGAGCAGGAGCATCCGAGAGCATCTGAAGGTCATTGGGTGAATTCTGAGGAGGGAGAGGAGATTGATTCAAATTTGGTTTAGAGTTTGTGACATTATGTAATGCGCTAATACAGTGGTTCTCAACCAGGGCCCTGGGGTCCTCAAGATGACTAAAATAAGTATTAAAGGGGTCATGACATGAGAAATCAAATTTGCCTTGATCTTTTGTCATATAAGACGTCTTTGTACCATTAAAACATCCTGCAAGTTTCATATCTTAAAACGTCCTCCTCATTACAAACAAAGCATTTATTTAATCAGGCTCCAAAAACGGCTTATTTTGATATTGTGGGATCTGTGACGTCACACGGGCAAATACATTTGCATATGACTGCCCCCAGAGCAAGACATTGACGAATAATTATACATCATCGCACCATAGGCCCTGACCACTGGCATTCAGTCGCTGACATTTGTCTACACTGAATGTGAGCGTCGCGTCAAACGCAAATAGAAGCCATTATAATCACTGATGCTGTCTACACTGATACAGTATACAGATGTGTGTTCAGTTTCTGACATACTCCACACACTTGAGTCTGTCGACAACAGGACAAATGGAAGAGTGAAAGAACGTTCGATTTGACACGTCCAGTTTAAACAGCTTGTTTGCGTCTCTGAACAGACTTCAGAAACAAGTGGATAGTCTATTTTAATGGCTAATTTCATGGATAAATTGAAAAAAAATGATAATTTCAGAAGGAGGGTCAAAATGAAGGTTGAAAATAAACGTTTTCCCACGTGTTCTTTAGTTAAAAACAAATTTAACCTAAGAACACGCAGTTTGTAAAACTTCCGAAATCACAAAATGAATTGTGGTTAATTAAATCTATCAGTACTCCCAGTTTAAAAAAATTTTTGGAAACAAACAGCTTTGTCATAAATACGGCAGAAATACTAGAAATAGCCTTCAAATATTGAGTTGGACAACCAGAGGCTTTGAGTCAAAAAGATTAAGAACCACTGGTCTAAAAACCAAGATTTACCTTGTAATGTGATGCTACGTAAAGTGCCATGAGACGCTGAAGGAAAGTCTCCGAAGCTTTGTGATAACAAAACAACGTGTCTCGATTCACATAATAACTGGAATATGGGGTTAAAGAAATCTAATGTTTAGGCAGATGGGTGAATCTAGGGTAAATCTAAAGCAGGTGAGAGATGTTTACACACAGTGTTGTGTTATTTTGAGAAATCAGGCATGTTTTTACAGGTCTGGTGGTGATGATAGTAAATAAAATCATGTGAAAGACAGACAGGCAGCCCACATAAGAGAAAAAAAACTTAAAATTGTCAAAATTCTGACAAAGTTAAAAAGATAAATCGTATTATGACAGAGTCAAAATTATGAGATAAAATGTCATGATTATGACAAAAATAGACTTTTTATGTCATAATGATTTTGACTTTTTAATCTCATAATTATTCTTTAACAAAACAAGTTTTTTTTTCTTATGTGGCGGGAATGGGTTACCATACTAGTATGAAATTAGCATGAACATAAAAATCGACTTTTAGAGGATACAGGTCGCATGTCTGGGGTAAAGGGCAGCCGGAAATGATGCGTGGTACACTCAGACAGTCCAAGCACAGCAGTTCATTCAACCATTTCTCCACATGATCCCCCTGGCCATAGCGGATAGACTCGTGGAGGGTCACCTCATGAAGGCTTCGTGCTGCAGAGCGCATTTACACATTAAACACATATCATCAGTCAGGAACATGTTTTAAATTCTGGTTATCTTGTGGCAAGTGAAGAGATGGGCAGGCACTGTTGCACTCTATTATATTTAAAAAGCAAAAGGACATTGGAGGATACCTGCTGCCAGTCTGGCTGTGCTGGTGTTTCTGTTCTCAGCCGAGAGGTTCTGCTGGCTGTCTGCGCTCTGCTGCCTCAACTGCTGAATCAGCTTAAGAGACAGAGAGCGACCGGTGCCCTCATAGCTGCATGGTGACATAAGGGTTAAGGCATTGCTATTATACCATTGTAAAAAGATCAAAATGTAACAGCTCTTCAAAATACACACCCATTGATCGTAGATGCCATAAACACAAGGTATGGTCCTAGTAGTTTCTTCACTAAAGGCAGTGGGATAGCAGCAGCCTCGTCGATGACTAGCAGCTCTGCCTGGCCTAACTTCACCGCATCAGCTGGGTGAATGTACTGCAGATCAAAAGAGTTCAAGAAAATTTTTATTATAATTACTATTATAGTTGTGAATGATGCAAAATGCACCATATGAACATGTTGTTTCTAAACTTCCAAAATATACTAAAGTGGAATAAATTAACTAAATTAAGCAAAGACAGTATCTGAGACTCCACAACTCAACAAATATTTGCATGAAAAATGATGGAAAGAAATGCAGAGATGGAAGTCTGTATACCTGAATGGTCTGTCGATGTTCTTTGAAGATGTTCACACGAACCACAGCTTTGTTAAACTCTGGGTTCAAAGACTGGATTATTTCATAGTCCAGATGTTCCTACAATTAAAAAAATAAATAAATCTGGTTTGAAGTAGTTCCCTCAGATGTATGCATAAATGTCTGATTTATATTCTCCTACTAGTAGATAACATATTTACCTATAATAATATTTTAGCAAATGTTAAAGAAATGATCAGGGTTTAAATCATTTAACTGACACGGGTTATCATAGTTAGCTAAAACTAAAACTATTTAAAAAAATCGTGTTAATTGAAAAAATAAAATTAAACAATAAAAAAAAAAATATATATATATATATATATATATAATACAAAAATAAAATATAAAAACCAAGGCAACATTTCTCATTTACATTTATTTTACTAGAACAACTAAAACTGAAATAAAAAAAGAATAAAATCTCTATAGACAAAAACTATGAAAGCTTGTCTCCGCCATTAAATAAAAAAATAAAGGTAATTGTGACTTTTTATCTCACAATTCTGACTTTTGTTCTCAGAATTGCGAGAAATAAACTCACAATTGCATGATATAAAGTCAGAATAGTGAGTTATAAAGTCAGAATTGTGAGATATGAACTCGCAATTGCCTGTTATGTCCAATTGTGACGGAAAAATTACGTTTTATCTCAGAATGGTGAGTTTATATCTCACAATTCTGACTTTATTAAATGCAATTGTGAATTTATATCTCGCAATTCTGAGAAAAAAAGTCAGAATTGTGAGATATAAAGTCAGAATTGCGTGATATAAACTCACAATTGCAAGAAAAAATCAGAATTGTGAGATAAAAAGTCAGAATTGGGTGATATAAACTTGCAATTTCCAGAAAATTGTGAGATAAAAAGTCACAATTACCTTAGTGGCGGAAACAAGCTTCCATACAAAAACACACAAACTAATCTTAAACAAAATCACTAAAACTTTATCTAAATTAAAATGAAAACAGAAAATATGCAATAAAAACTATTAATAGTATATTAATGACACTAAAATACTAACTCAGTTTATTAAAACAATTACAGTCGTAAATATCCATGTGTTGCCTTAGAATTGCATTACTGTAAATAACATTTTTATAAGTGCTATTTACAGTAATACACTATTTTAATATAGTCTGGGTCTGGCTGTGATTAGGTCATATCTAATGATGTTCATTGATGATGTTCGTTGATAATTACCTGATACTGGAGGGCATCAAAACCTTTAAATACGAACTCAAACAGCGTGTGCAGATTGTCTGGGCTGGGCGATGTGACAAAAATATTTGAATAGCTGAGAAGAGAAACACAACACAAGGGCATTAAGTTATATATATGTATAAAATCCAGTCAGGAGGCAAACGTAACAAGAAAACAAGAGCTTATTCATAATCATAACACTGTACTACATACCCAAATGCAACAGCTCCGGCTATAGCCAATCCCAGAGCAGCAGATTTACCTCGACCGCGGGCAGCCGTAAGAGCCACAGTGCTCCTCAAGGTCTTCTCTGAAATAGCCTCAATGAACTTCAGCACTGCTTTGGCCTGAAGACATAAACACAGGTTAAATAAACACTAGTTGTGCCACATGAAACATATCAGCATCAAGAGTTATTTAGATTATACCTGGTCCATAGTTTTACAGCCGTCTACTAGAACGCCAACCGGCTGTGTGTCCTGTAAAGACTCCTTCAGGTCCTTCAGCTCTTGTTCCCGTGGAGACAGTCTATCATCCTGTTGGCAAAAACAAAGATTATGGAATTCATATACAGTAATTAGCAAAGAAACACTGTGCAGTTATGAACAAGGCTTACCTGTGATTTTGGAGGGACAGGTTTGATGTTGGCAACGTGACTGGAGATTGGCAGAATGTTGAGTTGGTCATCAATCACAACACATGTCTTACAGGAAGTAAGAGACAGGATGAATCTGGGAAAAATATGACAAGCATAATTTTTGCATTTTTTTTTCTTTCTTACAGGATAGTACAAGATAGGGTATGTACTAGGGATGCACCGATACCACTTTTTCCAGAATGAGTCTGATACAGATTCTTTCATTTTTGGTACTTGTTGATACTGAGTAGTGAGTACTTGTTTCCGCCACGGAATAAAACATTTTAAAAGATAATTGCGACTTTTTAATCTCACAATTCTGACTTTTTTTCCTCGTAATTTTGAGTTTATATGTACTGTATCTGAAAAAAGATTTTTAAAAATGTACTATTTGTAATTTGCTTCTTTGTTCTTTTTATATAGCCTAACAAAAATAACTGTACATACCAGCTGATATACAATGTAGTGATTTGGGTGGTCAATCTGCATTTGAAAGTTTGAAAGAGTTTTAAATCTTGTAAATCAAGTAAAATGACTCAATCAAGTAATTTAAGCATGCCAAAGTCAACTTGAATTATATAAAATGTAATTTCCCAACAGCAAAATTGTGGCCAGTGAAAATGCTGAGTGGCTAGTAACTTTGGAAAACCACTAGCCACAGTGGCTGGTGAGCAAAAAAGTTAATGTCAAGCCCTGTATGTATATTATATATATATATATATATATATATATATATAAAACACTTAAGCAAAACATGGTCAGGTCAAAGTGTCCGAATATTTTTTTGGTGGCAAGGGAGGCAGTGCCTCCTCAAAAAAAAAAAAAAAAAAAAAAAAAAAAAAAAAAAAAAAAAAAGGATGAGAAAATAATCCATATTACATATAAAACAACACAAATATTACAAATTACGTCATTAAAAAGAGCGCAAGTCACTCGTATTTCTTAAGGAACACTGCCCAACAGCGACACCCACAGGTAAAGTTACAGCAGGAGTCATGCCTCCCTTTGCTCTCATAGAAAACCATTAGACCCCTATAGCGTGCGGTGGGTTTTGTGGGGGGTAATTGAGAATGAATGGGGGAAAGTCACGTGAGAGGAGGCAATGTCTCCATCGCGCTATGATTGGATTTAATTGGTTATGATTGGATATGATTGGTTTGTGCGATAAATCCCGCCTCTTGTTTACATGCACGTTCTGCGCGTCAGTTTGAATGAATAAATGATGGTGTCAATGGGAAGACTAATTGAAAAGTAAGTAAACAGATCACCCAGTTAGATACCACCGCTTTATGTCACGTCAAAATCAAACTTGAAATGGACTGAAAACATGATTTTTAGTGCAATCAGCTTGGTGAAATTAAAAATGCATCTTCGTGTCTGTGACAGACGGTGTTTACGGAGCATGACTGATGATCCAAAATAGCCTAAGTTGACTATTAAAAAGAAAAACATCAATACACAAATAAAATATATTGTTTAAATTGTTACTGCCTTTAGTTATTATTTTGGAATGAATGTAGAAATGCTTAAAACACTAACTGATGATGATGAGATTGACTTGGTTTTGATAATTTATTACAATACATTGTTAATGTAAAATTACAAAATAGAATTGTATTTGGTTTCTTTTTTTCTTTTTTAATGTAATGTAAAGTAATGTTCATTTAACAAGGAAGATGTGTCAACGTTAAGAGTAATGCACATGAATTTACATTTGATTCATAAATAAATAAAAAAATGTGCCTCCTCATTTCAGAACACCACTGCACGCCACTGATATATATATGGGGGTTTTGTAATTAAATGTCAAAAGACTGACCTTTCATTGAACCTTCCAACAACATCCTGGTGAGCCTCTGTCCTGTATCGAGAATGAACATCCTGAAAGAAAACACACATTTTAAAAAATATATTCACACGCAGATTACCAGCTTCGTATTGGCAGAGAAGCATTTAAGAGGCCATCTACCATTGTCATTGTGTACAGCTGCTTCAGGGACTTCACAGTCCTCAGAAGAATGACCACAATGCCTCCACCTTCGACAGTCTCAACGGTCCGAGCCAAGAGGTTGGGAGTGAGAGCTTCAAAGTCCTGAAACAGAAAGTGAGATGAACTTAACCCTACTGTAGCCTACTGGATCACATTCTGAGGTGTGTGTCACTGACATTACCTGCAGAACGCACATGCCGTAAGTGTTTCCCAGGATCTTGTGAGTTTCATTGTAGTAGCAGTAGCGGATGTTGGTTGCAGCAATGAAGAGCTCAAATGGATCGTCCTCTTTTAGGTTCAGCGTGCCTGTTTTGATCTTCTTCTGCAGCTGTCGCATCCTCTTCTTCCGATTGCTGTAAAACGACAGATTTATTTCTATCAAGTGTACCTGGCAGCACACAATTTTAAAGTCTAGTCAGATGAATAAGGGTCTGGAAATAATAGTTAATATTGTTCGGGGAGCTATTGATAATAAAACTAAGCATTTAAAGACATTATTGGAAGATATAGAGTGACAGTTAATATTGTGTACTTAATATGTGCACTTTACTGTGTAATAAATATGTGCACTTTATGTTAGTATGCTATCAAAGATCTCATTGATTTACATTAAAAAGATTACATTCTGATAGCTTGTAAAGTACTTATTCAGTGCCTCTGAATAAAAATGAGGTGTTTTTGTCCTCCTCAATGAATTAGGTGTTTTGTTTTTTGAGTAATCATACCTGCTAAAGACAAGCTCCTTCTTGTAACACCATAACACTGATGGCCGGGCCCTGACGGTTGCTTTAGACAGCATGTGGTGGAGAATGACAACCTGGAGGCAAAGTGCACAAATGAGTGAGTTTCTGCAAACGTATTACATTATTATAGCATTATTAAACACAGTTTTGCCTCACCTGATCTCTGCCACGATCACCAACTATCACGAACATCGACCGGTGATGTTGTGCGACACCGTTTTCTATCTGGACACGAATGCGATTGTCCACCTTCTTCCTAAAAGTCGCCATTGCTCCAAAACTGCACCGAACATCAAATAGTCAGTTTTACATTGAGAAATGAAGGAAACACGAGCAGACATTAAACACATTTTACATAGCGCACAGACAAAACTATGAGCATGTTCATTAATATTATAAGACATACCTTAAATGTTGTATCGATTAAGCAAAATACTCTGTAAATATTAAATACCACCTTTGAGAAATAAAACTAAGACTCATTTACAGTACACCATCATGCTCGTACACTCACGTGGGGAAGCCTCAGCGGAAGGACCCTGGCGTGATGGACCCCAAAACAGACATGTTCATGATAGCGCCTGTTCAGAATTACAGAAAATCGCGATTTTCTTTTTTATTTAGTAAATTAAGGTATGTGGTTGACATTACCTAAAAAGATTACATTGACATTACCTCAAAACGTGAACCGTTGCCGTTTTTAAAAGTAAGTTGCTACATAACCTTTGTCAGATTTGTCAAGCAGGCAAGGATCATTGTGGGAGTTGTAGTCCTTCTGTATAAACGGAGTAGTTTCTGGAAAAAAATTAAAGCTAGATTTGTTTCTTGATTTATATGGATTTGTGCCATTTTGTCCTCATAGTGTGTACATATGTGGTTACATTTGTGTTTTTTGACGTGCTGAACGTATTTATCGCATTCAAAATGTTGTGGATGTTTTCTTGAAAAGACTTGTCTCTTATTTTCTTTTTTAGCATTCAACTCCAATATCAAAATGTTAAAGTTTCATACCGTAGACCATTAATGGTCATGAACCCTACAGAGAAGAAAATCCAGAGTATTTTCAGAATGTTTAGGACATTTTATTTATGTAAATACATCTACAAGAGAGCATTTGCTTCAAAATTTAATTGTTCATTTTTGTCTTCTGAAGGATGTCACCAAATGGTAGTGCTTCTATGGTCTTTTGGGATTGACTGTCATCTAATAATTGCGTTAGGATGAAACAGTTCATTAGAATGCCAAATATACTGACATTAGCCAAATTTATGACTTGATATTTTAATTATGACTTTGAGGAAAGGAAGAAAAAAAAAAAAAAAAAAAAAAAAAACACTACACCCAAGTATAGAACAGTTAATGCAACACATCTTTATTGAAACTTTTGAAGCAATCACTTTATAAACTGAGTCTGGGAGCATCTTTAAAAAAAGAAAATGTACCAAAAGAACCATTTTTAGAACCAAAATGAATTAGTGTGAACAAAACAGTGGGACAGAAAGAGAACGCCCAATCTTGGACCAGCTGTAGCAGGTATTTGAGTTTTATTTCATACAAAAAAAAAATATATATATATAAATTACGTCTTTCAAGTTCACAGGTATCTGTTAGAAACATGGGGTAGCTTTAAAATCTTGACAGCAGCTTTTCAGCTTGCATTCTGAATTATTTTCTCCATTTTAACATGTCAGAGTAGGCATTGTATGATCAATTCCAAGGAGGAGAGGGGGGGGGGGGGCATATGCACTTCAGTATTTGAATGTTCACTGTGGTCCAAATGTAAGACTTAAGATCGCATGGCTTGAGCGTTTCCTCGACTGATCCCTCGAGTCCCTTGGCCAGCGCCACGTTTATAGTTCTGTTGGTAACCATCCTGTAAAGAGACAAATAAGGATTAACAAGACAAGAAAATCTCATATGTCTCAACAGTATGGACCCTTTTCACAGTTCTGGGGTTGGGAAGGGAAACTACAACAAATATAATTCCTGCATATAGGGGGGAAATTTTGTTTTACTAGATTTATGATGTTAATTGTGGAAATGTGTCAATCTGTGAAAAGGTTCATTTTTGAGGATGTGTTGAGAATAAAGCTCAAATGATACAAGGAGAAATTCACATTTCTCACTGTACAAAAGCATCAACTATTGGCCTTACCCGCTGATAGTTGCCGTTGGAATAGTCGCGCGGCGTACTGAACTGGGTTTGTCCATATCCAGAGTTTGCAGAGTTTGAGAAGGATGGCCGATAACCTTCATATCCACCTGAAATTAATAGAATGATTCATCCATGATCTAATGAAAACCACAGTATACAACAACTGCAAAAACAATGTTGTTCTGTACTACCTCTGAATCCATTGGATTGTCCTCTGTAGCCATTCATCATACCACGCGAGCCACGAGGACCGCCACGAGACATCCCTCTGCTGTTGTAGAAGGACTGAGCCTGGCGGCTGAAGCCGTTGCCCTGGCCTCCTGGTTGCTGGGACATGGGCTGGTGGCCAGTGGAGTTTGCGAGCGACTGGTCTTGAGAATGGAAGGGACCAACCACTGTTAAGACAGGGATAAAACAGCTGAATCAAACATGATTTTTTTTTTTTTTTTTTTTTTTTTATATTATATATAATATATATATCTCTCATCATTACCACTACTTGCCACAAAGACATGATTCTTGCCACAGGAAATAGTAAAAGTTCATATTATTGGCTCCAGGGCTGCTTGCTTCCATGGGCCACATGTTGAGTAGCGCTGATATAAAGGGTTGGGTATCGTTTGGCTGCTTTTTTTTTTTTTTTTTTTTTAAAACAATACCGGTGCCTAAACCGATACCCAAAAGAAAAAAAAGAGCCCCAAACGATGGTGGATGACATTAAAAGAACAACCTTTTGTTGGAAAAAAAAAATTCTTTAAATTGAATAATATATTAAGAGTTTAAATATATGTAAATACAAAAAAAAAAATAATAATAATAAAAAATTACATAAATTTACAATAAAACCTAAGCCATCTAACCCAACTACAATATAATTTAATACTTAACAGTTACAGTACTAATAACAGCAAAGTAGTCTGTATTTTTGGTATGCTACAAACCAGCTTCAAATAGGTGCTGTATGACAGATGTATCGCTTTTATTTTGTTTTTTCCTTTATTCAAAATATTCACAAACTTATGTCATGAACTGTCTGATATTCCATTCTCAAATGTCTAAGTGAGCCTTTATAATGATCACGTTAGTTGATCTGTTATAACGTTAGCCATGTTAGTTAGCACCGCAGTTCAGAGAATCAAATCTGTATTTATTTCACGTAAATTCACCCACTTCTCCTGAAATACATGAAAGTGACCGGTGAACTGGGAGAAGAATAGAGTGAACTATATAGTTACCTATACAATGTGTATCTGATATGAATAAAACACATAGTCAAAATTATAATTGAAAGGATTATTATTGCCGCTTCCATAGACAGTGTGTACTTAAAGAGTTAGTTCACCAAAAAAAAAAAAAAAAAAAAATATTCTATCATTAATTACTCACCCTCATGTCGTTCCACAACCATAAGACCTTCGTTCATCTTCAGAACACAAATTAAGAAAATATTGTTGAATAAAGTTGTCATTTTTGTTTTGTTTTTGTGCACAAAAAATTCTCGTCGCTTCATAAAATTAAGGTTGAACCACTGTAGTCACGTCGACTTTAACAATGTCTTTACTACTTTTCTGGACATTGAATGTGGTAATTTTGTTGCTTTCAATAGAAGACAAAAAAAAAAAAAAAACCCTCTTGGATTTCATCAATAATATCTTAATTTGTGTTCTGAAGATGAACAAAGGTCTTACAGGTTTGGAACGACATGAGGGTGAGTAATGACAGAATTTTCATTTTTCGGTGAAATAACCCTTTAAACTTTAAATGCGTTTTTGCTAGTACTTGTGTGTATTTAAACGTCTGAAACCTAAAACAAACATTATGTGGTTGAAAACACAGCATGGTTGTGATATGTGACAAGCGCTGAGTGCCTGTCTCTGGCTCAGTGCCAGCCAAAGCGTGAAAGCATGTTTGAATTTAGAAGTTGATCACGTGATGCACTGGATATTTCAAATCGACAGCTCAGGCATTTAAGTGGCACTGAAATGAGGCACAGAAATCTGCGTTCTGATTCGGTCTGGTACATAGTCATCATATAGGTATGGCACTGGGTTTCAGTACCAAACCCTACTGATATACAGGATTATATTGTGGGTATTAAAATATGATCTGAGGGATTCTGAAGATTTTCCTCACCAGACTGGAGCTGCTCTGGTGGCATGTCTGTCTGCTCCACAGGGTGTTGCGTTTGGCTATTAAAACCCTGGCTGTAGCTATTCTGGTATTGGCTGGCCTGCTTTATTGAGTCCGTATCATTAACTGGTGGGACAGGCGCATTAAGGTTGAACACCTGTCAGGAAGAACCGATTGAGGATAAATGAACATGTAATATTAGATTATTGCCAGGTTTCACAGACAAGGTTTAAGCCTAGTCCCAGGCTAAAATGCATGTTTGAGCCGTTTTAACTGAAAGCAACTTGCACTGACATATCTTAAAATTGGCATTGTTTTGTCTCAAGATGCACACCAATAATGTTTTTTCTAAGGCACGTTTATAAAAGCTACTTAAATTGAACTAAGACCTACTCTTGGCTTAATCTAAGCCCTGTCTGTGAAACCAGGCCAAAGAGTATCAAACACAGAGTTTAAGTCTTACTGATGTGACCATTTTACAATGTTCTTCACATCTAGTAATCTTCATTCAGGCATATTACCGTTTGCATGGACTGGAACGGGGCTGCGTTGACATTGATTCCGCTGCTGTGCAAGGGTTTGGATCCAGGCTGGATCACCTGGGTTTGGGAGGCAGGAGGGAGCGCCGTAGATGGAGGCGGCTGCTCTGTCAGGGGTATGGAGGCCTACAGAGGACAAAAATAATTTTAAACAACTATAGGTACACTAGTAAGCTCATATTCTAGCTACGTAGTAATAAAATAAATTGACAAGAAACGATTGGAGGTTTGACAACTTGCCTGAATGGGATCCATGGAGTCAGTCTGTGGTCGTGGATCAGCTGTGTGAGAGGACTGGTACATTGGGGGAGGTGTGGAGAAGGTTTCTGGTGGAGAAACCATGGGGATCTGCAGAGAAAGTAAAACTGTCAAACTTGTCTTTACACAGACAAAGTCATTGATCTCATCTTTAATTTCCAGACAGTTCAGCAAACTCATTTTCATCCAGAAAAACTTGGCTATACTCACTTGTGTGGGTTCAGGCTGAATGCCAACAGCTGGAGGTTGTGCGAGACGAGACTCTGGGTGAGCTGTAAGTTGAGAAACCAAAAGCCCAGTGCATTAGGGTGATTAGAAACACTTAAACCAGGAAGGCCCTGATATACTCCTGGCTAAGTTCTTTTTCGTTGTTCGCTTGGGGATAAAAAGAATTGAGTTTAAGCAGGATTTAGATGAATGTAAATATGTGCTGCACCACATCCTTTCAATAAAATAAATTACAGCGGTGAGAAAACAGCAGTTAAAGCGATGCCTATGTTTGCACAAGCTCTGGATTTTCAGCACTCCAGTCGAATTACATCACGTTTATTCATATATCACTTTATACAATAAATTGCTTTAAAGCTTTACAGTATTAAACATTGAAGTGTGAGTGTTGCTTTCATTTAGAATTACAACTTCAATTTCTACTACAAAGTGTTCATGTTTTTACTCGTGCTTGACCATGACAGACTGAACATAAAAAAAATAAAATAAAAAAAAATAAAACTGGAGAAGATTTACAGGTCAAAGGTGACGGAGCTTCGGATCACACCTATTACATAATCAACACGGCCCAATGGTAGTTCAAAAGGCATTTACCAGCCAAACAACTTTGGCAAGCTGTTTCAATCTCCTGAATGAACTCCATTTTGGCCTGATCATCAAAATTATGTCACACCAGTTAAATTTAGGGCTCTCGCTAACGATTATTTTGGTAATAGAGTCATCTATCGATTATTTTGATGATTAATCTGATTTTTTTGTGGTAATAAAAATAGAAAAAGCTTCAAAGCTTCATGAAGCAGTGTTTTGAAATCGCCAATCACTAGATATTGTTGAATAAAGTCGCTATTTTGTTATTTTTGGCACACAAAAAGTATTCTCATCGCTTCATAACATTACGGTTGAACCACTGTAGTCACATGAACTGTTTTAAATACCTCTTTAGTAGCTTTCTGGGCATTGAACAAGGAAGTGTTATTGCTGGCGATGCAGGCCTCACTGAGCAATCGGATTTTATCAAAAAATATCTTAATTTGTGTTCCGAAGATGAATGAAGGACTTACGGGTGTGGGACGACATGAGGGGGGAGTAATAAATGACAATTTTCATTTTTTGGTGAACTAACCCTTTAACTGTACAACCATGTGGTGCAAGTAATAACATACCTGGTTGACACACCATCGGAGGCATCTCCATATTTGAGGCTGGCTTCATAGGTTGTGCAGATACAATAGCTGGATCAAGAGACTGTCCATCAAATTCAAGCATGGAGTCCTGGGGAGGGAAAAAAAAAAAAAAAAAAAAGGCTGTTTAGTATGCATACAAACATATGGAAAAAGAACAAACCTGCAAAAGAACCCACCTGCATGAAGTTGTATGGACCCTGCATCTGTGCCATGAGATCCTGAACCACCTGCTGTCTAATCACGGGGTCTGAAGGGGGTGTTGGTGTTATTGTGGTCAGTGGGTGGGGCTCTGGGACAACAGGGCTAGGGGTGGTTTGAACCGGCTGCTGCATGGAGTTAACCACCTGTTACAGACCCAACAGACTTGAGAAATGAGCCCATTTACACGCTAATCCAGTGGTTCTCAACCAGGGCCCATTAAGAATATATACATTTCTTAAACTTCCCCCAGTCTTCTGGAATTTTACAAATTAGTTATGTTAATTTGAATTATTTTAGTTACTAATCTATGGACACAATTTTTGTACATTAAAAAGGCTTTGGACTCCAAAAATACACTAATGATCCATACTCAAAATATGAAAAAAGGGAAAAATAAGTCAATATAGGTTGGAATGCAATTTCTAGCGCAGCCTACCTCAGTTTCCGCACTCCATTCCTCTATTTGCTCCTTATCACCAGTGCTGTATGTGCTCTCCGAAACAAACTGCCTATTTACAAACTAGAGAGAAAAAGAAAAGGTCAAGAAAATTATTGGTAATCAGAAGGAAATTGAACTTAAACCTTTTAACTGTACCCCTCAGATAAAGATAATACAATTATAGGGTTCATTCATACAAATTCATTCTGTCCCTGAAGCACTTACGTAAAATGTTTTTGCACCAAAAACAGCTGTAATTTAGTTTTCACAACCAGTTTGTCCATCCTAAATCCTGGTTTATTCTTGTCCATGAGAGCATGTAGATGAATTTGCAAAACAGTGTTATTTTAGAATCATTAAGGGTGTTTGCTACCTTGACTCTGAAGAGTCTGTTCAATAGAAAGCTTTTAATTAAGATAGGCAAACAACCTCCAAAATTAATTTGGTACAAATCCTTAAAAATTCCATGTTTCCATGTCATGTCATAGGCTCTCTCCAAATCTAAAAAGACTTGTTCTTTCCTAATAAAAGCATCACAAATATAACTTAAGACAGACAATGTGGTCTGTAGTGCTTCGACCTTTCCTGAATCCACATTGGGCATTACTTATGTGATGTTCAGATTCCAGTATCCAGACCATGCAATCATTAACCATCCTTTCCATTGTTTTGCATAAGCAACTGGTTAAAGCTATAGGGCAATAATCAATGGGATCATTATGGTCTTTTCTTGGCTTTGGTATAGTTATTTCTGTTTCATGCCAAGAGGACAGAATTTTTCCCGATATCCAAGTAAGGTTAAAAATTCTAAGAAGCATTTTCAGTAAAAGGTGAGGTAGATTCTTTAAAAATTGGTAGTGAATTTTATCTAGTCCAACAGCTGTGTCATGGGATTTTTTTTAAATGGCTCATTGTCAGCAGCTTTGTGGCAGTGCATATTGCCTACCCAAGGGTCATGCTTGGAACCGGTTCGCACCAAGATGAATGTTTGGAGCAAAAAATAACTCAAATTAAAATGTTTATTGCACTAACAAGTGTTAAAGCATCACTTTTTTTTAAAGGAGAGGCACTCTTAATTCTTTAATAGTGAAGAAAATGGCCAACCAATAAGATTTGAGCTCTTGAACATGCCCAGAGATGCTGATATTACATAAAACTATGACTTTGTGGCACTCATGAGTCACAACAGGATATTATGCTCAGAGACAGTGTATATCAGAGGAAAAAATCCTGCAATTCTGTACTTTTGTATTTGATGGTGTCTGATAAGCAACATAGTGAATACAAAAATCTGAACAGCTGTTTTGGGTCTTGAAGAAATCAAAAAAGGAAAGTTGGGCAGCGCTGTTTTGTGTATGGGGTAATTGGGGTATTTCTATAAGCACCACCTACTGTTAAAGAGAATTTGCATTTTTCGTTCAGCCCATCTGCCAGTTTTTTTTTTTGCATCGGTCTGAAAACTTTCGTTCTGAACATTTGCGTTGGTGTGAAAAGGCCTTCAGTTTCAATAAATGTGCTTTTTGGACTGGGGAGGAAGGTTTGAGTCCTCAAAACTACATTTACATTTTCATAGTACAATGAGCAGCCCTGTCAGAAGATCCAGTAAAATGATTCCACAAATGTGAAGCTTGCATTTCACAAGGCCTGCATTTAAGCAACTTGTCTCACCTCTGTTGCCTCAATTGGAATGGGTTCTGCATACTCTTCTGTCACTTCAGCCTCTGTTAGGAGACATAAAGGTCAATCTCTCAGAAATCAGTCTGGATCGCAGCGGTTTCAGAATGAATGTCACTCGACTGAGCAACATGAAACGAGATTTACCCGCATCAGGAGGGTGCTCCTCTGCTTCAGACACTTCCACCGCAGCGGTTTGCTCCTCTTCCTCCGCGCAAACTCCGTTCTGATGAGACTGCACTCTATCAAAGTAGCCGCTCTGCAAAACCCGCTCCAACGTCTCATTCAGTGCTTTATCTGAGAGAAAAGAAAGCATTTACTCTTTCAAAGGTTTAGGGTCAGTAAGATTGAGTGCTTTGAAAGGTCCAATGCTCACCAAGACTGCACACACTTGATTAAAAACACAGCAAATAGTGAAATATTACAATTTAAGATTATATTTTAAAATGTAATTAATTCCTATGATGGTAAAGCTACATTTTCAGCATCATTACTCCAGTCTTCAGTGTCACATGATCCTTCAGAAATCATTCTAATATGCTGATTTGCTGCTTAAGAAGCATTTATCATCATCAATGTTGAAAATGGTTGTGTTGCTTAATTAGTGTGGAAACAGTAATACAATTTTTTTTTTTTTTTTTTGGAATCTTTGAAGAGAAATCAGAATTTATTTGAAATATAAATCTTGAGTAACAATATAAATGTCATTACGGTCACTTTTGAACAATTTAATGCATCCTTGCAGAATAAAATACTTAATTTCAAAGTCAAGTTCTGCCAGAAAAAGGCACTACATTTGAAAGCAGACAGTTACTAAATAGCCTAAATCAATGTAGGAGCACCATCATACTGCATACTTCCAGCCCAGCTGGTGCATAGCAAATGGATGTATTTATATGCCATGAGCCACATGATCTTCCACTGAATACCACTGAAGGAAAGTGCTAGAGGCTGGAAGCTTTCTAAAGCAGGGTAATACAATATTTATGATATAATTACATTGGTTAAAATTAAGCATCCCTGTGAATATAGAAATATTGTAATGTGCTTTTTATATAGCCATTAATATGTTACTAATATTAAGCTATCCACCTTATTTTGCAATGCGAAAGTAAGCCACTTTCTGCAAATATGCGAGACTTACGATTCATTAACCACTATAGGTATATAACTAGAAGAATAACTATACAGTACAGTAAAGGGTAAAATGATTTGTGCCTGTTTTTACTGTGTTCCCGTGCATTTTACAATATTTATGTGGGGTTTGCCAATATTTATGTGGGGTTTAAGGCAGCCGTCATTAGTGGAAGGGAGGAATGAAGGACGGATCATGGGATTTGAGATGAACAAGGTTATCGAAGTGCTGCTTGAGCACACTGAAACTCTGGCCTTAATTGTTGGTGAGGAGAGTTTGTACTGTTTTAGTACATAACAGTTCTAGTTTTTAGACTGTTTTTGTTGATAACCCGTTTTTATTTCTCTTAACCAGTTTGCATGCTATATCAAGCAGCAAAACAAACATTTTGTTCAGGTAAAATAACGAAGCAAATGACACCAGAAGCCTCGCACATTCAATTTACTAATGGTCGCACCCGCTCTTAGGATATCCACCTTATTTTTAACCTGTCTCATTAATAGGCCTAAATGAACATTTGACCTATTGATTTCCTTCATTCATAAAGGGATCTTTCAGTCAATGGATCATGTACACATTCACACATACACATGTGCTTAATCTGCATACAAATGTTTTCACAAACAAATCATGATTCAGCAATAAAATTCATAATTTATAAAACAAAACAAAAAATGGATGGCCTTATAATCATGTTAAGAATACATTTTATACATTGATATTTCATCATACACAGTTAAAGAAGAAAAGCTGCATTCTAGCTTGAGCTGCAAGATTTCTCTGTATAACACAGATAGGCATCTGTGTTCTGGGTCTGTATAAAAGGTGTTTGAACTTGTTTTAAGGATGGCACATTTGGCATTGGCCGAGGATCTTGCGCCATAGAGCGTGTCATGTTTGCTGGGAGTGACGAAAGGCTCTCAAGGAAAGGAAAGGAACCGAACCATGAGCATGCAGTCGCTCATTTAGAGTACTCCAAATTCATTAACATTAGTGAATTCATGTGCGTATGCACATGTTGTGAATCAGGCGAATGTTTTTGTTTTTGTGAAGTACTTCTGTGCGCGCACATACAAAATAAACCATGCAATTAGTGAATGAATGTCCTTAGAGAGCTGCCAAACACACAGCTGCAGGACAACTCTGATACAGAAGACAGAAGATGGATCATGAGTCAGGATAGCCATTATGGCCACATGCTGCAGTAAATGCCACCTTTGCTCATATCCATGACTTTCTTTGATAAAACTTTCTATAAACTATTTAACAACGATTTTTGCTACATTCTTTAATCAGCACATACGTTTTTGGGAACTTAATGCATGTGAAATATTAAAGGGTTGGTTTACCCAGAAATTAAATTCTGTCATTATTTACTCACCCTCATGTCATTCCAAACCCGTAAGACTTTAGTTCATCTTCAGAACACAAATGAAGATCTTTTTGATGAAATCAGAGAGCTTTCTGTCCCTCCATTGACAGTCTACGCAACCACCACTTTAACGCTTCAAAAAAATTCATAAAGAGATCGTAAAACTAACTTTATATGAATTGAGTGGTTTAGTTCCGTTTATGTTCACTGAACAATATATGAATAAAAGCCTAAATTAAATCTGTTCATCATATAAAGCGATCGAGTCTCTTCAGAAAATTTGGACTAAACCTCTCAATTCATATGGATTAGTTTTATGATCTCTTTATGAACTTTTTGAAGCATCAATGTGGTAGTTGTGTAGCTGTCTATGGAGAGACAGTTATTAAAAAGTATCTTCATTTGTGTTACGAAGCTGAATGAAAGTCTTACAGGTGTGGAACGACATGAGGTTGAGTAAATGACAGAATTTTCATTTTTGGGTGAACTATCCCTTTAAGCATATTACACCAGATTTCCTGAAAATGCAAATATTAATTTCCTTCTGCTAACATGCCCAAACACATAACTGGATCATGAGGAAACAGTTGGTTTCCAACACAGCTGCAAACTTCTTCACATTTTTAAAACAATGACTGTATTACTGCACCCTTTAAAACCCCCCCCAAAAAAAAAAAAAAAAAAAAAAAAGTAACTTAAGCATCACAAAATCATAAAAATATTACTTTCAAGATGTTTAACTTCTTTTGCATAAATGTTACCTTGAGCTATCAGACTCTATAGACCTAAAAAGGATTTATAAAAAAAAAAAAAAAAAATCCATTTTGACATACATGTTGTTCCTGCTACAGGCTTGTCCTTCCCCTCCAAAAGTTCCCGTAAGTGCTGTGATGCTTCTTGATACTGGTCAGTCAACCTGCGTGAGAAAAGCATTCCATTATGAATATACTTTATCCAAGAGATGATCAAAAAAAAAAAAAAAAAAAAGAAAACAAATTCTAATTAAAAGAGCAGCTCACAAAAAACAAAAAAAAAAAAAAGCCAAGATTTTGAGAGAATGACAATGTTCACTTTTGGGTAAACAATCCAAAAAAGCAACAATTCACCTAAAAATTATCATTCCATCATTTACTTACCCTCATGGTTTTTCCAAACCCATAAGGCTTTTGTTCATCTTCGAAACACATTTTTTATGAAATCTGAAAGAATTCTGTCCCTCGATTGTAAGTCCACACCACCAGAGCTTTGACACTTCAAAGTTAGAGTAATCAATATGAATCAAGCTTGCTTGACACACAGGAACAAACCTCACTGGTTCTTGCAGAAGCTCAGACGTCCTTGCATGTTTCGCAAGAACAAACCACATTGATTCTCAAGCTTGTATGTGCGTTGAATCAATGTTTATACAGGAATAAATGCCTAAATTAAATCGGTTCATATAAAGTTAATCACATCTCTTCATAAGACTTAGATTAAACCGCTAGCTTCATATGGATTTTTTAAAGCACCAAAGTTATGATAAAATCTGGACTTTCAACAAAGGGATAGAAATATTTTATATCTTCATTTAAATATCTTCACTTGTGTTTCAAAAACAAACTAAATGTTTGCAATGACATGAGGATGAGCAATTGATGACAATTTTAATTTTTGGGTGAACTGTCCCTTTTAGCCAGTGTTTCTCAAATCCTGTCCTCGGGCCCAACCCCCCAAAGAATGTTTTAGATGTCTTGCTATTAAACACATTAAAGAAGCTGATGAGTTCAATAAGGTGTTTTAATTAGTGAGAAATCTAAAATATTCTGGTAGGTTGGTCCAGGTTGCCTGGAGTTGAGAAACACTACTTTAAGCTTCTTTAAAATCTTGCAGGACACAAATTGGCTGGCAAACTTTAAAACATGCCACTGTTGAGACCTCAAGCTGTCTGAAATGTGTTCCATGATGCATTCAAGGAAACTCTCAATTCAAGGATACTTCATGTTGCAGTTGGTAGAACACCAAGATTTTGTTTGTTTGTTTACAGCATAGTTTACGTTTGCATGCAATTTTCAGAAAGGTTGTCAGGATTGAATGGACAGTCTATTTCACCTGATGTTTTGGTCACGTTCGGGCCCCACAAGCTTGTAAAACTCATCCAGGGAAGTAAGGTCACTCTCCGTAAGCAGCGAAGGCCCTCCGGCTCCTTGCAGCAGCTCTTGTCGCACGCTTTCATCCCCGAGTCGGTCAAGGAGGAACTGCAGCTCCAGAACCCGTTTCAGCCTTTTTTGTTCCACCTCTTCACGCTGGAGCTGCTCACGACGTGCCGCTTTCTTAACGGTCTTCTGGATCTATCCAAAGCAATGGATTGTTGGAGACATTCTCACCAATTCATATAAACCAGGGGTGTTCAATCCTGCTCCTGGAGGGCCACGGTCCTGCAGAGTTTAGCTCCAATCCTAATTAAACACACCTGATCCAGCTAATCAAGGTCTTACTAGAAACTTCCAGCGGGTGTGTTAAGGCAAGTTGGAGCTAAACTCTGCAGGACAGTGACCCTCCAGGACACTCCTGATTATTATAAGCATTCCAGTGAGTTTTGGATCTATGCACATTCTCAACACAAAAAAAAAAAAAAAAAAAAAAAAAAAAAAAAGATATGAAGACAGCAAATTCAATTTTCATGTACTCACTTCTTGACCCAATGCCAAAAAGCTCTTCTGCAGCTCCCGTGCAAACTCAAGGTTATGGATTACTTCCTGGTACTTAGACAGGGCTTCCTAAATTGATTAAGGAAAAGAACAGATTTTAGGAAATCTGAAAGACAACTGAAGGACAACAAAACATGCATGCCTTGTTTACCCACCAGCTGGTCCTGGTTGAGACGTTCCCCTTTGCTGTTCCTGGCCTGATAGTCATCAAGTTTGCTCTGCAAGAACACAAGTAAAAAGAATATATAAAACTTGAAAAATAAACAAGTTATCTAATAAAATAACAGTACTCAAAACCATCTGATCAGGTCATTCAGAATAAATTCTCGCCTCTCATAAAAGCAGGGGTGCGTAGAGGTTTGTAAACCATACCGTTCAAAGTTTAGGGTCTGAAAGATATTTTGGCCTGGTTTCACAGACAAGGCTTAGATTAAGCTAGGATTTGGCCTAAGTTCAATTAGGAGATTTTATAAACATTTTAAGTTATAAACAAAAACATTCCTGCTGTGCATCTTGAGACAAAACAATAGCACTGACATATTTCAGTTAAGACAGCTCAAACATGCATTTTAGTCTGGGACTAGTTTAAGCCTTGTCTGTGAAACCGGGCATTTAAGTTTAAGAAAGAAAGGCATTTAAGTTTAAATAAGAAGAATTCCCTGCCGTGTTTTCTTTTTAAATAAAAAATACAGTAAAAACACTAATATTGTGAAATATGACAACTTAAAATGTCATTTATTCCTGTGAGGGCTATTATATCCTGTGAATTTTCAGCATTATTAATCCAGACTTTAGTGTCACATGATCCTTCAGAAATCATTCTATGTTCATTTGATGTCTTAAAAAAAAAAAAAAAAAAGGTATTCTTCATGTTGAAAACACTTGTGCTGCTTAATATTTTTGCGGAAAATATAATACTTTCTTTTTCAGGATTCTTTGATGAATATAAAGTCACAACATTTAATTTAAATACAATTTCGTAACATTATAAATGTCTTAACTGTCTTTTGATCAATTTAATGCATCCTTGCAGAATAAAAGTAATAGTTTTAATTAAAAAAAAACAATAACTAGGAACCTGAAACTTCTGAACGGCTGTGCACATAAGGCACATTTGCAAATATGAAACCAATTTTCCATTCAACATGGATCAAGACAGAGGACTTTATTCCATAAAGCTCCAGCATGAGGTGGAGTTGTGAAGGGATTATCCCATTCCACTAGGTCAGTGGGAGAGGTCAACAAATGCACAATTTTTGGAATTTAATTAAAGATTCTTCTAATGCAATTCATTCAAGTCCCATAACTGCAACTTACTAAATAAATTCCTAAAAAAGCAATGAAAGTCGCAGTCACTATTCACTTTATGGAAAAAATTATGACTGTCATCCTACTTTTGTGTTCCACTGAACAGGTTTGAAACCTCATGAGAATGACTGAATGACTTCTTTTTCCTCTCATTAAGTAAATAAATAATTTTTTTTATGAGCAATAATCAATAAGCTAACAAGTAAACCAATATAAACGCATTTTGCTGCACCATGTCACTAAGTTAAAAGTCTCTGCTGCGAAGCTCAGAAACCCGCAGGATCCAAAGGCGCTTACTGCATGTCCTGAGGACACACCTGACTGTGACCCACTAATCTTCACAAACCCACGCCAAAAAGCCGGAGACCATCCAAAACACAAACAACTTCTTTACAGGCATTTTTTGCGCCGACAGTTTCCCCATTTTTTTTTTTTTTACATGCCGAACCAGTTTTAGGACGCCATGTTAGCTTTATCTCCATGTGCGTGCGAAACGCAGTGATCAAAACAACTGACAAAACCGTCAAGAAATAACTTTGTGTTGTATCGTGGATTATATAGAAAAGATAAACAAGAAATCACGTATACATTTGTCGAGAAATCTGCAAAGTAACGTCAAAAGTTGACCGGATAGCATGTGCTGAAACTACGAACACTAGCCGGTTAGCATCTGCGCTCGACGATACAAAGAACAGTGAAAGGGGCAACATTATATAAACGTACCTTTCGTTCATACAAAATTACTTAAGTGGCGTATTAATGGTTTCATAAACGTTCAATGTGCCTGGTTAACTGCGTTAGAGAAGGTTTCTCTCTGCTTTTAAACGTTTAAAGTTCATATAATGCATTATTGACATTAAAACATAACATGAAAATTGACACCCATTTTAAGTTGCTAATAGTTAACACCATTGAGGTATCCAAGGATACTATGCGTTTTATTAAGCATCCAAAAGAAATATATATATATATATATATATATATATATATATATATATATATATATATATATATATATATATACACACACATAAACTAACGTCAGATTGTGTGAAATAACGGAGTAGAAAAACAACAAATGGCCTGGATTTGTGGAATGAACTCTGAGGAGTGTGGGACAATTAAAACTAACTTTATCTACACATTTCTGTGATAATATCAGTTATGCTTGGGACTTGTAAAAGAGACGGGTACCTTTTTCTTCTCCATATTGCGCACTTTCTTTTCAAGAACCACCAGCACCTGCTTCATGGCCTCTGATTGGGTTCCAGTCAGCTGGTTGCTGGCTGTGATTTGGTTCATTGATCCGGGAGCAGATCCCAAGTCTGGGCTGGCAGACTTCACAGTCCTGGTGCCATTTGTTGCCGAGGGCATCTAATCATGGATAAAAGACAGGTTTTAATTTCTGAACAAACCAATAACAATGTGGAATAAAATATTGAAATGCTGAAAACAGCCATTTTGAAGCAGAACATGTGTGATATAGATTGCTGTGATCGATGATAGTTTCATTTTCGATCATATCACATTCACTTACTCTTTCGATCAGACTGACTCAAGTCTTCCAATTGTGATACCAATACGGTAAAAAAAAAAAAAAAATCATATATATTCAAATATTTAGGTAATCATATATTCAATTTATCCTTATTATATAACGAAAATATACAGTCAAGATGCTTCAGCTGGTCATGACAGGGCAGTAGGGCATCTAAATACCTCATATATTGGTCTTTTTTAAAATAAATAAAGCTCATTAAATGTAAAGATGCAAAATTCCAACACATTGTCATAGCAACCCATTGTCCACATTTCAGACAGAAACAGTCCAGCATATCATCACAGGATCTAGATAACATTCACCGAAGTGATTTAAATCCATATATGTGCTCACCTTTATGCGCAATATGTCCACAAGGGGAAAAAAACAATAGTTTAGAGTCAAATAAGCCGAAGCGTTGATTGTGTTGCTTTTATTTTCTCTTCTAATTTACTATGGGATACGCCCCGCCGGCCTCACCGACAACTGAGAGCGACTGAAAGGCGAGGAAAAGGTTTATAATGAGGAAGGTCCCCGTTTTGAGACGACCGCGATTTTGCCTGTGGCAAAATTACATTTAGATGCAGCTTATTATAATGAATACTGCGCATCCGACCAATATACAACTAAAAAATATATATAATTTATGGAACGTATGAAAAGCAATCGTGGAATGATAGAAAATATTAATATTTTACTCAGTTGGAAAGCAGGCATACGATGACCTCCTCATTCGGATTTGTCACTGAACGCGTGTGAAAACGACTTTATGTAAAAACTAAGATAAAGGAGAATAAAAATAGATTATTAAAAATGTTAAATTCTTTATTTTATTGTAGGAGTGTGTTTTATTTGATTTCGCTGATAAATGACAAGTATTTCAAGGTGTTTTTAACATAATGCTAAATCATCACCCCTTCCACGATTATGCAACTCTTAACTCTGATACTGTTTTAGTATCTTAACCCTGATTTTAAGCGTCTATTTTTCGGCTAGATACCTAAACGACCAAAACTAATTCTACGTTACATCATTAGAAGAACACATTTATTTAATGTAAATCAAAAGATCGGTCAGCAGATGGCACCAGATAGATTCAGTTAAATACATTTACTCGAAATTTCTTTCCACCGCCATCTAAACAGGAAGACCAAACCTGCAAAAATAAATAAAAATAATTAATATTTAATCATTCACATTTTCCCTTATTATCTGTATTGAGTTAAGCATATGTAATTAAGAATTATAAGGCTATTTTTCATGCAAAATATTTTTAAGCTTATGAAGCATCTTTATTCCTTATTTCTTTACAAGAAATTCATATTGCAGAACTATGTATGTTTTAGTCAGCCTTTTTTCAGTGCAATTTAATTCATAATTTGTAAGCGAGCTTCTTTCTGGTTTCCATGTGAATTCAGTGGCGTGTTTGGCAAATACAGGAAGCAGTTAACATGGTTGCTCTGCTCTTTGATAGCACCGTTCTATTGAAAGGGTGTTTTCTTTCAGGAATAATACTGATTAGAGGAAGATCTCATGGGAGAATGAAGCTCCCTTTCAACGAGTGACTCATTTCCGCTCTCTGTTGTGTTTAGTAACAGCGGTCCTCAACTTAAACATTTAAAGTCCTTTAATATCTCTATCAGTGTCACATGGGCATCTTCTTTGATCACCGGTCATCCTAAGTTTACAACAAGTCACCAACTTGTAGTCACAACAATGTCCAAATAAGAGTGTTCACACACAAGCTTCCAACAATAGTTAAAGCTGAGATTGGTCAGGAAGCAGTAGCCTGGCTATTGCTTTTCCAGAGTATATGCTATCAGAGAGTCAACAACAAATCCAGGCTCTCTCCTTACAGGAAATACGCCTTACTGTGATTACTCAGCCTGTGATGGATCATTTCTCCAGTATGCCAAAGGCAGCATGGACCCTAATTAAAACAGAACATGTCAAACACGTGCAATAAGAGAATATGTTTCAGTTTTTTGTTATTGAGACAAGGCATATTACATGGCAACGATGAGGCAGTCCAATGGCACTTCCGATTAGGGCCAGACTTGTATAAATAAATCATAATAGGAATTAGTAGGAATAGGGAACTGATCTACATATTTATGAAGTTTCTGTGGCTGGTTTCTAAATCTTAGCCTTGCAAAAAATCAAGTCATTTATCAATACTAACACTATAGCTACATTATTTCAACACTGTCACAGTAGGTTTAGAATCCGTGTCAAAATTGTAATGGATGACTAAATGAATTCTGGTAACCTTCAGTGTACTTATCTGTAATAAAAGCAGATATTTCCTTTAAAAAGGAATATCTTTTTCAAAACATGTCTTGTGCAACAACTTCTGGCTTTAAATCTGGGTTGAATGTTACAGGGATAAAGGTTATATACATATTATATAGTATTATGTGCTCTTTTGATGTCAGTAAAGGCTATATTTAGGTCATTTGATGTCATGCTATAAAAGTTTATTGACAATCAATATAAAAAATACATTTAAAAAAAAAAAAAAAGTCTGTTTGTTTTTCTCCTCTATTCCAGTATGCCAAAAGCTTAAAAACTTTCAATAAATCCAGACTCAAAGTACCACCATCAGACAATTTCATTTCTATGGTCAATTCCTAATTTATTCACAACCCTAAATATGTGGTTACAGCCTTGCAAAGTATTAATAGTCATTTATCTATATGCTACATTATTTCAACACTGCACAACTGTTGGTAATTCATAAACTCAAATATTTTAATATATAATTGAGTGGAGTTTCCCTTAGTGTACCTTGTAATAAATCAGATATTTTCTTAAAAAAGGAATACCCCATAAAATATCTCTTTCAAAAAACATTTGTGCATTTACTGTAAACCTGTTGCATTAAAGGATTAGTTCACTTCAGAATTAAAATTTCCTGATAATTTACTCACCCCCATGTCATCCAAGATGTTTATGTCTTTCTTTCTTCAGTCGAAAAGAAATTAAGGTTTTTTAAGGAAAACATTCCAGGATTTTTCTCCATATAGTGGACTTCATTGGGGTTCAACGGGTTGAAGGTCCAAATTGCAGTTTCAGTGCAGCTTCAAAGAGCTCTACATGATCCCAGACGAGGAATAAGGGTCTTATCTAGCGAAACGATCGGCCATCTAAAAAAATGTATATATGTATATATTTTATTAAATAAAAATGTATATACTTTTTAACCACAAATGCTCATCTTGCACTGCTCTGTGATCCACCACGCATTGTGTAATCACGTTGGAAAGGTCACACGTGACGTAGGTGGAAGTACCGATCCAGTGTCTACATAAAAAGTTAAAACAATGATGTCGGACGATTTTGAAGTTCGAATTGGAGGTTTTTCGCCCTACCGCGGTACTTCCGCCTACGTCATGCGTGACCTTTCCAACATGATTACGTAATGCATGGCGCATTGCAGAGCTAGTGGAAGATGAGCATTTGTGGTTAAAAAGTATATACATTTTTATACGTTTCACTAGATAAGACCCTTATTCCTCGTCTGGGATCATGTAGAGTCCTTTGAAGCTGTACTGAAACTGCAGTTTGGACCTTCAACCCATTGGTAACTGTTGAAGTCCACTATATGGAGAAAAATCCTGGAATGTTTTCCTCAAAAACCTTAATTTCTTTTCAACTGAAGAAAGAAAGACATAAACATCTTGGATGACATGGGGGTGAGTAAATTATCAGGAAATTTTTAAGTCTGAAGTGAACTAATCCTTTAATTCTGGGTTGAATGTAAGAAGGATAAATATCAGTGCAAAACATTATTCACAGTAAATATTTTCTACTATTTTTCCATTTCACATTTGAAATGTTATGCTATTATGCTATTTTGATTTTTGGTCATTTGATTTCATGCTATAAAACATACAATTTGGGACATGCAAATGTTTATATTCCTATGAAAAATTTTAATTTTAAAAAATAAAATGGATGTTTAATTTGAATTGTTTTTGAATTGCATTTTAACTCATTTTAAATTTATTTCAGTCATGGTCTCACTTTATTTTGGAACATTTTGCTGTGGCTCTCAGATTTTCTTTGCACAGAGGGAATATTGCATGCATGACATGCATCATTTTTAGAAAATAGCTAATAACATATCTACCATACAGAGATGCCATTAGCCATGTTGATATGTTCACTACATCCCTAACCATTTTTGGAAGCCTACCCTGAGTTAAGAAAGCTTTTCCTGCCACGTAGATGAGTTGACAGTCAGTGGTTTCCGAGGCACTGTCTCAAAAACCCTTCTCCTATCAAGGGGAGCCATCTGGAGTTATCCGACCAATCAGAGTCCAGCAGGGTGTTCAAGTGAAACGAGTAGGAAGTCAGCATGGCTTATACCACCCCCTGCCATGGTTCATCTGTGCTTATTTCCTGTACATCCTCTGGGTTTGCTGTGTCCAATCCACAGGAAACAGTGGACGCCTTACACACAGTGTTTAACAGTTATTAAAAAAAAACTAAAACTGTCGAAGCAAACAAGTAAATGCTTCAAATATGGAAACATCTGCATTCTTGGGTAATCTGTTTCCCTAAATATTGTATATTAACTGTAATTATAAGTAAGAATATATCTGTGTGTGCAGTGCTGGGTAACTGATTACATGTAATCTGGATTATGTAATCAGAATCCAAAAATCAAGTACTTGTAATTAGATTATATTACATTTCAAAATACTCATAATCAGACTACAGATACTTTTTTATTGACTACGTGATTACGTGTTATTCTCACAATGGCAGTAAACTATTCATAATTCATTGATTCTCCCTACTACTTTTTTATCTTTTAAATTTTCCTTTCTAAAAGTGCCCAAGGTCTTCCAGGTTAGTTGAATTGCACACACAGACCAGCCACTAGTCATGTGACTATCACTGAAAACTGCAACCCACAGCATTTGATCACTGGATTTACTGAAATCATTTCGCTTTTAATGGTCACATTGCATGTATGGATGTAGGTCGCTGTGCATGTAAACCTCACTCTTCTGAACTCAAGAGGTGATCTAGTGACTGACGCTAGAGACAAGCATCCTTGTTAGAGCGCCCGACTCCCATGTCGGCGTACCAGGGTTTGAGTCCCACTTAGAGCGGGCGATTCGAACAGGAGGGGTTACATTGGTGCCATGATCCAGATGCGAATGAGGTTTAGGGGGATGAGTGTGATGGACGTTGGCCGGAAGGAGCTGTGCGTGTAAACCTCACTCCCCTGAACTCAAGAGGTGCTCTAGTGACTGACGCTGGAGGCGCGGTGTTTAGCCTCCTTGTTAGGGTACCTGATTCCCATGCTGGCGGACCTGAGTTCGAGTCCCGCTTAGAGCGGGCAGCTTGAACAGGAGAGGTTATATATGTAATTTTGATTGTTTTTAAAATTTCAATTTAAAATTGTTATGTTTTAATTAATTAATAGCTTTTCATTAAGCTCACAAAACCCCAGTCTGGGAAACCCTGACGTAATGTAATATTTAATGTGCTTCATGTTGTTTAACAAAGAATGGAATATATTTTCTTTCTCTTTGTATTTCAATATGGTACAAGATTATACTACTCAAATCAATGTAATAAACGAGTTAGGTCAAAAGTAATCTAAAAGTAATCAAAAAGTAGTCAGATTATATTACCTTAAATGTGTAATGTAATGGATTACGTTTCTAACTACAATTTTTGTCATGTAATTTGGAATCAGAAACTACTGACTAAAATTTGTGAGCGATCTACCCACCAGCACTGTATGTATGTGTGTGTGTGTGTGTGTGTGTGTGTGTGTACGCGTGTTTTTGTGACATATCAGGACACAAATTTGTATAATGACATGGGTATGACATAGGTATTACAAGGAGAGGGTGACTTATGAGGACATTACCCCATGTCCCCATTTTTCGAAAGGCTTATAAATCATACAGAATGAGTTGTAAAAATGTGCACAGTTTCCTGTGATCGGTAGGTTTAGGGGTAGGGTTGGTGTAGGGCGATAAAAAATACAGTATAAAAACCATTACGCCAATGGAATGTCCCCATAATTCACAAAAACAAACATGTGTGTGTGTGTGTGTGTCCCTACTTAACCCTATTTTAGGGACAAATTTGTACCCAGAAGTGAGCTAAACCTGACAAAACTCACAAAACCTCCTTTTGGGGACATACCCATTTCTAAAAACAGCATAAAATTTCTGTGATGGGTAGGTTTAGGGTTATAGTTAGGGGATACAATATACAGTTTGTACAGTATAAAACTCATTATGTCTATGGAAAGTCCCCATAAAACATCAAAACCCAAAGTGCGTGTATGTAGGTGTGTTTTATGTCAAGTCAAGTCAAGTCACCTTTATTTATATAGTGCTTTTTACAATGCAGATTGTGTCAAAGCAGCTTTACAGTGATAAATGGTATATAATTTTGGCTGCACAGCAGCTCTTAAAGAAAATGCTGTCAATGTAGGCAGACGCAAAGCACTGTTCAATATCAAATGTCAAATGATCAAGTTTATGTGTATGTGTATAAAGGTTCTTTATAGTGGAAAAATGTTTTTTAGACTTTTAAAATGTTCTTATACCTAAAATGGTTCTTCACGGTGAAAACCCCCCTTTTGGAACCTATACAAGAAATGTTTACTTCAAACTTAAATTTGTAATGAACTAAAAAAAAAAAAAAAAGAATTTGGACACTCAAATAAGTATTGTCTGTTACATTTGTTAGGATGAAATGAAGGTTGCTTAAGTTGTAAGTGAGAAAGGGTGATCACTGATTATTGTACTTCAGGGCTAAATTGGCACAGCCATCTTTTGGCTGAGATGCTGCACTGAAGAGCCCTAAGCACGGATGATATCTGGGACCCATTCAGTGTCCCAACAGTGTTGTGCAGGGTGCTTTATCTCCCGGCCCAGTACCGCCGCTGCCACGACCCCAGCAGCTCTGGCAGGAGATAAGAGGAGTTTTCCCCAACGACATCAAGCAGAGATAGATCAGATGTAAACGGCTCATTTGCTGTTCCTGTTAGCTTCATGGCAATTACAGATGATTGTGTTTTCATACGATTATGACTTTAACAATACTTTATCAAGGTTAACATTGTGTAGCCTATTAGGGTAAGTGAATATGAACTCATGTGTGACCCTGGACCACAAAACCAGTCATAAGTCACACGGGTATATTTGTAGCAATAGCCAACAATACATTGTATGGGTCAAAATTATCGATTTTTCTTTTATGCCAAAAATCATTAGGATATTAAGTAAAGATCATGTTCCATGAAGATATTTTGTAAATTTCCTACCATAAATATATCAAAAATGTATTTTTGTGACTGGATATACATGGCTAAGGACCTTATTTGGACAACTTTAAAGGCGATTTTCTCAATATTTTGTTTTTTTTGCACCCTCAGATTCCAGATTTTCAAATAGTTGTATCCCGACCAAATATTCGGACAAACCATCCATCAATGGAAAGCTTATTTATTCAGCATCCGGATGATGTATAAATCTCAATTTCAAAAAATTGACCCTTATGACTGGTTTTGTGGTCCAGGGTCACAAATGTGCTTTTAACATACTATCTCTGTGTTAAAAAAAATGTATTTAGTTACACTAGTATGAAAGATGGGTTCAAGCGTACTACAAATGGTAAATAAATGCATTTTTTAATACAGAGATAGTATGTTAAAAGCACATTTTAGGTCATATTCATGGTGTCTCAAAATAGCACAGTTGAGTACACTTAGATGTTCTTAACATTATCTTAAAAAGTACTGAAGAAGAATTTTATAGTATATTAAGTACAAAATTAGTGCACTTTAAGTACATTATGGAAGTGTACTTTCTTTTCACCTGGGCAATTAAACAGCTAAAATGTAATGTACATACATTTACCCCCCAAAAATTAATTTTTATAAATGTATAACATTGTGATAACTTGTCTCAAGCTTGAATGTGTGCTAATATGGTAGGCCTAATATTAGAATACCTTGGAGAAAATAATTCAATTTAGTTCTGATCTTTAAAACCAACATAGTTTACATCTGACTAGCCTAGTTATTGACATGCATGCATACAACCTTTGTGACAACTAGCCCCGCACTCCCTTAATGTTCTAGCTTTGTCTTTGGCATTTGGTTCTCCCAATGCTTTCATAAACATTATCGCTCTTATTTAGTTGTTTGTTTCCAGCTGAGCTGTTCCTAAATCTCTTTATTGTTTTATCACAGGTAGTCCATTTGACGAAGAGTCTGCCTGTTTGAGCTCGTGACCCCTTCAGTCACGAGTCGACGGGTTTATAATTGACTGACTAGTGGCATGTAGGAGCGCTATTTCCTCTCATTGTCGAGCAGTCGTGAGCAGGAAGTCGGAAAAGAAAGCAGAAACTGAGGGGGCAGGGCCATTTAAAAATACCTGCTCCACTACAATAACGGGACCACAGACAAGCAGCCTTATGGGACAGTGCTGTGGTGACTTGCAGCACAAAATGCAGCACAAACGACGCTACATTCATCACCTGGAGTAAATAAACAACGCGTCTGCTTGTGACCACGTATCATTCAAAAACAACATACAGCATGAGGATTGAAAGCTTGGAGACAGAAATCTGATGTACAGCCAAAGAAGCTACACTGGGTGCACTTGGAATTTGCCGTACATAATGTGTGATCTTTAGTGCACTAAGAAGGCAGCAAAGCAGGTGCATCTCTGAAGCGTTTTGTAAGGCAGGACCGCAGACGGCGAGTGTGGGACATATTTGAGGGTACATTTCAATGTACTGAATTATTGCTGAACCATATTTAATATGGCATCTACAATTGAACGGAAGACACTGGAGGCTAACGAGTAAGTAAGAAATTAATCTTATTGTTTAGGTTTCCATATGTATAGCTATTTAGTTTGATTGGATATTGACAACTAAAATAAGCGCACTACATTATTTGTTATTATGCGCAGTAGTCTCTAAATGTATGACTGTAAACGGACACAACACAATCTTGCCTCTTTTTTTTTTTTTTTGACACTTTTTAAAAATGTTTAGTCAAAGTATGTGTTTTATCCCTCACCACAATTGGATCTGGTGCACTCTAAAAAATGCTGGGTTAAAAACAACCCATGTTGGGTTAAATATGGACAGACCCAGCGGTTGGGTTAAATGTTTGACCATCCTGTTGGGCACTTTTATTTAACCTAACTATATTTTAAAAATTACTATATGACTGGCTTAAAATGAACCCAAAAAAAAAAAAAAAAAAAAAGATAAAAAAATCAGACATAATTACTAGAGGCAACAGTAATAATCAAAATATGAACATTTATGAATAATAATTTAATTTAATAAATGTTTATTTTATTATTATTTATTAAACTTAGTGAGAAATGTTCAATTATTAAACACATTAATAAATGTTAATTTCCAACCTATTTTGGGTTCATTTTAAGCAAGCAATATAGTCATTTTTAAACAATAGTTGAGTTAAATAAACATAAACATTTAACCCAACCGCTGGGTCAAAACAACCCAATTTCTGGGTTTGTCCTTAATTAACCCAGCATTTTTAGAATGTGGAAAAATAGGGGAAAACGCTCTGTTTTTAAGACCCAAAATAAATTTGCAAACAAGAAGTAAAATTTTATATAGCCCACATTTTCCTATTATTTGTTGTATTTGTGGGGGGAAAGTAATGATAATCTAGAACAAATGTGTATTTCTTTTTGTGTATTTTTATATTGTGAATTTATTAGAACGGGGCACTAATATTGTGATGATTATATGACAGTAATATGTGTGTGTGTTTACATATTGTAATGATTTATATCTTAAAATAGGCTAATACATTCATAGACCCTTTAAATATTATATGTAGGCTACCAAATATGGCACTCATATCTGTATCATGAGGTGTTTGCTTCTTTTAATTAAGCTTTGTCAAACATCATCCTTCAGACTCAGAGGGGTTAAACACTTCCGGTCATGTGACTAGTAAAACTGTTCACATTAAATCAAAACAGTCTGAACTTTTGCTTATACGTAAAAAAAATTCTGTATAAAATACATCAGGAAATCTTTTTAAACATTTAGTCTCAAATGTTAACCAGTGGGAATGTGGCTAATTTAAGTGTGCAGTGAACCAAAGCGCCTCATTTGCCTACTGCACTTACTTTTCTCCCTTGGGATCACGTGTCAGTAGTTACAGCTTAAGCAAGCGGCTATTTATAAAAACAAAAAAAAGTAGAGCATTTGTTTGCCAGTTTTATCTAAATTGAACACGATTTAGTTTTATAGTGTTTTTTTTAAATAAATTAGCCTACGAGCTAGTGACACCTGGTGTTCATAATGGTGCATCGCATGTTTTAATGGAAACGCTAATCCACAGGGAACCCGTCGACGAGGTGCTTCAGATGCCGCCGTCGCTGTTGACCTGTGGCGGCTGCCAGCAAAGCATCGGGGACCGGTTCTTCCTCAAGGCCATAGAGCAGTACTGGCACGAAGACTGCCTGAGCTGTGACCTCTGCGGCTGCCGCTTAGGGGAGGTGGGCCGCAGGCTTTACTACAAACTTGGCAGGAAGCTGTGTAGAAGAGACTACCTCAGGTAAGACTGCCAGGCGTGCGTTGAGCGTTTAAGTCGGCATAAAAACGGAAGTTGTGACAGTCTTCTCTTCCCTATTGTGACATATATCTGAGTGAAACGGCTTCTGAAACAAGAAAAAAAAATTAGGGACTTGATTTTGTACATTGGAAATTGATTGGATGGTTGTGGTTCGCTATTGCTGTGATCTCATGTGAGTGACAGGTTTCCCCGCCCTCGCGCCAGTAAACACGTGATCCGAGAAGAGGCGTTGTTGCAAGAGGGAAGGAAATTTATTTTATTTAAAGATTACAAGGGCACATGAATTTTAAAATAATGATATTCACTGATAAATAATTTATAATAAATACTGCAATATTAAAAAACAGCAATTGTCCATTTAGATTTTATGGTGACTATAACTCTTTCATTATCAGCTAATCATAATTTACATCTAATACGTAAATAAATAAACATGCTTGCACGCATATGTCTGTATTCCCTGGCATTAAAATGAATGTTCTTGTGAAGCATCTAAGATTTGCACATTACCGTATAAGCTGTAGGTGACTTCACTGAACATTACCTAGTTCAGTGGTCAAAATATCATTGAAATCTCATTTGCCATTTTCTATGAATCAAAAAAATAAATAAATAAAAAATGGGGACAATATTTTTTTTATGCTTTTGTTTTTTTTTAATTGTTGTGGGTATACTATTATTATAATTAATAATTACAAACAGACTAACTGGTTTTAATGCATTTCATCAAAAATTACACTATAAAAAATAGTAATCATTGCAAATAGCAAACAGATCGAAACACTCTAAAAAAAAAATACTGGGTTGAAAATGGAAAAACCAAGCAATTGGGTTGTTTTGACCCAGTGGTTGGGTTAAATGTTTGCCCAACATGCTGGGCAGTTTTATTTAACTCAACTATTGTTTAAAAATTGCTATATTGCTCGCTTAAAATGAACCCAAAGTATGTTGGAAATTAACATTTATTAATCTGTAATAAATAAACATTTAGTAATAAGTTTAATTAATAAAGATTAAACAATAAACACTGATTAAATTGCTTATTAATAAATGTTCACCTTTTGATTATAATTGTATTGTTGCCTCTAGTAATTATGTCTGATTTTTATTTAATTTTTAATTTTCAACCTATTTTAGGTTCATTTTAAGCCAGCCATATAGTCATTTTTAAACAGTAGTTGAGTTAAATAAAACTGCCCAGCATGTTGGGCAAACATTTAACCCAACCGCTGGTTTAAAACAACCCAATCACTGGGTTTGCCCATTTTTAACCCAACATGTGTTGTTTTTAAAGGGTTAGTTCACCCAAAAATGAAAATAATGTCATTAATTACTCACCCTCATGTCGTTCTACACCCGTAAGACCTTCGTTCATCTTCAGAACACAAATTAAGATATTTTTGATGATGAGAAAACTTTTTGTGTGCCAAAAAAAACAAAATAATGACTTTTCAACAATGTCTAGTGATGGCCGATTTCAAAACACTGCTTCAAATCTTTTGTTTTCGCTTCGCGTCAAAATGCCAAACTGATGAAATCATGTGACTTTGGCGCTCCGAATCACTGATTTTGTTTTTTTGGCACACAAAAAGTTTTCTCGTCGCTTTATAATATTAAGATTGAACCACTGAACTCACATGAACATGTTTTGAGTACCTTTCTGGATCTTGAGAGAGGAAATGTCATTGCTGTCTATAGAGGCCTCACTGAGCCATCGGATTTCATCAAAAATATCTTAATTTGTGTTCTGAATATGAACGAAGGCCTTACGGGTGTGGAATGGCATGAGGGTGAGTAATAAACTAACCCTTTAACCTTTTATTTTTTAGTATTGTATTATTACAAAATTATGACTTTACAAAAACACATTACAAAAATAAAACAATAAATATGAGATAAAACTGTATTTAACAAATATTTTTAACATTTTCTAATTTTATATTTACATTTTCACAAACTGAATATACATTTTTCAGATGCTTTTACAAGTGGATCTTTACTATCCCTAATTAGGCTTATTATTTTGCATGTTAAGCTCATTTTAAGCACAAATTTTGTGTTTTCTGCAAGTGTAACTGTTTGAAAGTGTAATTCTTTGGTTGATTTTTATTTTTTATTCATTACATGGTTGTATTTTCACCCACATGGTATAGTAAAGATGTGTGTGTGTGTGTGGGAATTACCGTGTTGTGATTGGGTGAACGTGATTCACTGAGTAGAACATGTTCCTGGACCAACATTCCAATCAACCAATCAGATTAGAGGGATAGGTTTACAGATAATGTCAAGTTTAGGCTTACAACAAAGTTTGGGGCTTCTACACCATTCATATTCACCTATAATTTCCCTCTGATTTTAGGGATAAGTTATAAGTAGGGTTAGGTTTAGGGATAGGTTTAGGACTATGTTTTTGGAGAGGAATGTTGTTCCAGGATCAACAAAAGATGTTGTTCTAGGAACATGTCTTACTTGGCAAACATTCAGGAATGCTGAAAATTGTGTGTAAATCAATCCCTCACCCTGTTCAGGCCCTGTTTATTGTACATACAAACAGTATTACTTTAATTTACCATGAATAGTTGGTATGTCACTACCTGCTACCTTTCAAGTGCATAAATAAGTCTGTTTTCTTCTCTGCAGACTGTTTGGTCAGGACGGACTCTGCGCTTCCTGTGAAAAGAGGATTCGGGCCTTTGAAATGACCATGCGTGTCCGTGACAAAGTCTATCACCTCGAATGCTTCAAATGCGCTGCCTGTCAGAAACACTTCTGCGTTGGAGATCGCTACCTGCTCATCAATTCAGACATTGTGTGTGAGCAGGACATTTATGAGTGGACCAAACTTAACGGCAGCTTAGTATAGTGTTCTGCTTCAATCATAAACAAAATGTAACATCCTGTCAACATTTGCAAACAACCCCTTTACTAAAAAGAAAAAAAGAAAAAGAAAGAAAAGAAGAATTATCTTTCTGGCTCCAGGAGCCACCGCCATGTATATCATCTCTGTATTTTTTATTTAAACTTGAGATAAATTGCCACCAGCAACATAAACTTGTTTTTCTATTAGTGTATTTTTAATAACAGCATAAATACAGTTTGTAATGTTAATTGCAATAAAAACTGATTCCCTTTGCTACTTTCACAGAAAGTTAGATTTGAATTATAGTGTTATTTGTAACACAACTGCCATAAAATGTGAAGACATCTTTCTTAGAGCCTGAATAAATAAAATGACTCATACTCTGGACATACTCTGGATTTTTCCCACCAAAACAAATGGATGTGAAGCAGGAAAAAAAAAAAACTACTGACTCTGTACACACAGGAGAGATGGTCACCAATAACAACATATTAAAAACAGTAATAAGTAATAAATGCTATTTAAAATACATACTACAAGCAATAAATTATTAATATTTTAATGAATTGTCATATGTACACTACTGTTTGGTGTCTGTGCTCACCAAGGCTGCATTTATTTAATACAGTAAAAACAGTAATAATGTGAAATATTATTACAATTTCATAAAATGGTTCTCTATTTTAATATATTTTAAAATGTAATTTATTCCTGTGATCATTACTCCAGTCTTCAGTGTCACATGATTCTTCAGAAATCATTCTAATATGCTGATTTGGTGCTCAAGAAAATTTATTATTATTATTATCAATGTTGAAAACAGTTGAGCTGTTTCTTTTAGGAAAATGCTTATGTTTATGCACTTTACTTAAGTAAACACCACTATCATAGTTTGAAGTGAGAAATGAGAACAACTGGTCAGATAGTATCTAATCACATCAGCCAACTTAAGGCCTGATACTATAGAGGGAAAATTCTCATTTACATCCAGTCATGCAACAGTTCAAAAGGCTTGAAGCAGTGACAAATCCACCACAAAAAAACAAGCAACTGAAAAATCTCAAATAATTTATGTATGCAGTATTGCCCATTCTATTCATACTTTTCTGGAGGTCACAGGGTTCAGGAGACCTGCATGAGGGGGAGAAGTGACCAGACTTGTCTTGGCGAAGGAACACATCTGAAAGCCACAGGTTCTAAACAGAGTTTGAATCCTATTACGTGTTTTCCATCCCACTGCCCAGCTTTGAAAGAGTTCTGATGCTGAGCTTGACCAGAAGCCAGTGTTGAGACGGACTTAACAGAGCTTTGGGTAGACTGACCACATCCACTCCACGTCACAGACATTTTTTTGTTAGTTGTACCACCTCTGCTATGTGCCTCCACTCATTCATAAATAAGACGTAAAGAGACCACCATGCCACTGATGGAAACTGTAAGACAATCAATGTTGCAGTTGTCTTTATAAAGTCTGTGGAAGTTGTGTTGCTCGTGGATCTCTTGATCCTGGCCTTTGGTGTTCTCGCTGTAAACAGAGGGGGGCGCCAAATATCTAAACAAATGGGCAGTTTCCATTAGGTTTTTATCTTGAGTTTACCAGAAATTGCATAACCTTTGGTATAATGATTGAAGATGTACACACATGTACACATAGACCTATTTATCCAATAATTTTTTATTTTATTTTAGGATTTATTTTATTCTTAAATGTAAGTGCCTCAAGACAACGATAATGGGTTTTTTTGTAAACATTTTTACTGTAAATCATTAAGTTTTACAAAAATGAAAAGTGAAAGAAGATTGTTTATTTAAGAATTTTAATTCATCAGAAGACCTCTAAATATATAAGCTGTTGTTTTCATTCATTATTTTGTGTTAAAGGCGCTATATGTATAATTCAGAAACTATTGCAATCAGCAACTTATTGCTCGTGCTCGCGCTCCTGACGTACACTGAATAGACTGAACGTGATTCAAAGCATCGATACGGTGGTCATTTTTCGTTCTTTGCTTAGAAGAAAAAAGAAGTTGGAAATACCTTTACTGTTAACGAACATCCGGACACCGTCCACGCTGCTGAGAGCAACGTTTAAGTTTAGAATATCTAAATTTGTTCTGCGCGCTTTCCTCAGTAACAAAATAAACACAACAAAGATGATAGCGGCGAGAAAACAGTTAAGAAAGCAGCGATGTAGATATGTTTGCACCAGCTCTGCGATTCACCGATATCATGTTGACAGATGAGGTAAGAAAATTACACTGTTGTGATATGAGACTATATCTGGCCATGTGAGTAGTTTGAATTAATCCCTTTTCTTTGCATTACACATTAACATTACAGTACAGAATAGCACTTTCGGCATTATAGCGTTAACTTTCATGTGTCATTAAACGGAAGAGAGGCTCTCGGGAGCGCGCGTAACCGTCACATCCTTTTGATTTTCCCGGCGAAACCGGCCCGAGTCCTTCACATTAAAATTAATCAGTCTAAAGGTTTTCATTGACAGCCTAGGAAGTTGGGGAAAGTCTCGTTTTTTAAGTTTACAAGCTGTTCACACATTGGCAAAACAAAAAGCGATTCATAAATGAACATTCTTACATATAGCCCCTTTACTCTTAGCCTAGTTGTGCTCTTTTCTTTGGCCCCCCTATTTTGTTCTTGTATGGTCATATTGTAATTCTGTTTTCAGCAGTAAAACATGTCACATTACATATTTGTTATTATTTTAGTGGTCTAAAATGTGTCATTTACAATAGTATATGTAAATTTATATTTATTATTTTAGAATCTAATGATTTCAACATCTTTTTTTATTCTCCACTATTTTGAAGATATATATATATATATATACACACACACTCACACTTCAGTAGTAAATGTTTTATTTTTTGTATTTTTAAAAACTAAATTTTAATATAGGGAAGACTGGGGCTTTTTGTCACATTTAGTTCAGTCAATATTTCTCAGGGTTGATTCATTTTTGATAATAAATATAATTCAATCATTATTGCCCATTAACAATCTATAGATTCAATATACATATGACAACATGCCCCAGTAGTGGTAGACATAGATATATCCCCTGAGGCAACTTTTTGACAGCTAGCCCCGCTCTCTTCTATATCTCTTCACTGCTGTAAGATGTAAACCATGATCAAACTTATATTATTTTCTTTGACAGTAACACAACATAGGCTTCATTACTTTAAACCTTCATCAAGATATCCACACATCCACAGAGTACTCTTTACATGAAACAACTGTATGAGAAATTATTAGTTGAGATGCTGATGCAGCTCTACTGTGTAACATAAATCTTCTTCCATTCCATCAATGGCTTTTACACATGTTTCTGAAGTTGTAAGTTATTCCGAAATGCTTCCCATATGTAAGTGTTTCTGGATTGGACTGACCCAACAACTGGAGTTTCTTCTGTAAGGCCCTGCCTGATGGTGAAGATTAAAGGTTTTAAAGGACCACATGAACATTTGAGACACAGAATTCCTGTTGGACTTAGAAGAATTTGAATCTTGGGTGCATCATCTAAAAGGTTTGCATTTAGTGTGATGGCAGATGATCAAAAAAAAAAAAAAAAAAAAAATTGAAGAAGAACACTTGGTCTGGAGGCCAGCTGTCTAAAGATTGAAGGCTCTATCAGATCTCAGCTGCTGACTGAAGATACAATACATCAATAATTATGAAACTGAAGTCTAAAATAGTTTCAATCTGATGAGGAACTTAAACTTAAAAGTATATCTGGTCTCATACATGTGAATGTGATGTGGATTTCAGTCAGATTCTGTAGATAGACATAATATATAACATATAAAGCATGAATGTTCTTTTAAAATTTCAAAACTGAGATCAAATCTACATTTAAAGTATAAGATAGCATAGATTGCACTGGTACTCTCTTTAAAAACCCTAAATCTGGAAATATAGAACATCCACATGTGCATCTGCAGTTCATTATATCTGACTGTGCTTTGTTCAAAGGTGCTGTCATATAGTCTTTTGAAACTCCATATTGATGTGCCCATTGTGTTCCGTAGATTTGTTATTTGCAGCAATTATTTTTGGCTGGTAACCTCTCGGGTATCATTTTTTTACATGTGGATTAGGGAAGAAATTTTTTTACGTGACTATGAAACGATTTGACAAAGCCTATAATGACAGGGTAAATGTTCTGCGAGAAAACTGGCTCAGGTCAATATGTTTAGAAAAATATGATAAACAGACGGGTGATAAAACATCACTAAACCAAACCCCGTCCAAAACTAGGGAAGATATGTTTTTCATTATCTAGGGAATTTTCTACGATCTATTATTTATTCCATCTGCATCTTTCCCTCCAACTTTCTGACTCCACTTTATCTCCATAGCTCATTTCTGATACCAGAATCTGCATGGATTGTGTTCTTCTGTGTTGTCTTCTAAGCTGCACAATACGTAATTGTTTACAGAAACATTACTCTAGACTTTACAGCTTTCACCCTCTTATCTATGATGATTTACAGTTAACAGACTAGCCCATAATATAAATCTAAACCAACAGTTGAGAAGTATGTGTCATTTTCAGTGGTGGCTCCATATTGCAGTGGAAGAGTGAGAAGTGCTCCATTTTGCATTATTGCACACAACTATATTTCAAATATTTATTTGATGCTTCAAAGGTTAAGCATTTCATTATTTGAAAAAAAAAAAATGGTAATACTTTACAATAAGATCTCATTTGTTAACATTACTTAAAGGCACAACATGTAGATTTTTGCAGCTAGAGGTCGCTTATTCAAAACAAAGGCGTAGCTTGATGATGCCTTGATTTCGCGGAATCATGGGAGGTGTTGTCTTCATGTCTACAGCCGGTGGAAAAGAATCCGATGGGACTCGGGCAGAAATCATGTTCATGGATGAGATTATTAACGTTACTGTAGTATGAAGCAGAGCAGGACCAAGTGCTGTGCGAGCATAAACGAGGCTGCTGGAGCGATTGCTAATGAGAGACGAGTGTGACACACGACTCGAGAGCAGAGGAGCTTTTATAATGCTGCCACTTCTGCTTCTTCTAGTCAAGCGTATGTGGGGTAACTCAGCGCTGTTTTATCATATTAGATCAGTTTTTGTGTTGAAAGTTGTTATAGTGCTACTCTGCGTTGGCTCGGCAGCTACTATGAGACACTTGTTGCACACTGAGGTAAGCTAGATCAATATTAGGCATGGTAAAACATGGTACTCGCTGTAATTTAAAAAAATTTGATATAAACAATAAAACTTACTGTGTTGAGCTGTATAACATGATTCATTTTCTGTAGATGATTGTATCCAAACAGTTGCTCACCTGTTTATAAAAACACATAATATATTAAAGCGTCTTTGGTGTTTCCATGGTTTCTACAAAATAAAACCGGAAATCGAGGGTAACGCGGGTATGATGTCATTGATAGGCGACGCACAGGAGCGTTATGAATCTTTTGTGTCGAATCATGATTCGGATCGCGTGTCAAACCGCCAAACTGCTGAAATCACGTGACTTTGGCGCTCCGAACCGCTGATTCGACACGCTGATTCATAACGCTCCGAAGCTTCATGAAGCAGTGTTTTGAAATCGGCCATCACTATATAAGTCGTTATTTTGTTTTTTTTGGCACACCAAAAATATTCTCGTCGCTTTATAATATTAATATTGAACCACTGTACTCACATGAACTGATTTAAACATGTTTTTAGTACATTAATGGATCTTGAGAGAGGAAATGTCACTGCTGGCTATGGAGGCCTCACTGAGCCATCGGATTTCAACAAAAATATCTTAATTTGCGCTCCAAAGATGAACGAAGGTCTTACGGGTGTGGAACGGCATGAGGGTGAGTAATAAATGACATTACTTTCAGTCAACTAACCCTTTAACCTTATTGTAAAAAGTGTTACCAAGAAATTAGTAATAAATGTAAACAAAAAGCATCTAACTTAGGTGTTTTCTACTCCAACACACTGCAAAGATAAGGATATATTTTTAAAAAATATATAAAATATTAATCATTTTAGATTAAGAAGACTAAAATGATTAATAACTTAAAACTTTGATGTTTTGAATTTTGAACAAAATTATGTGTCTGTGAAATCGTATTGTTTGCTTCGACTCTGAAAATCCTATTCTAACATGATAGATTCCATCTCTGTCATTCCTTCAAATAAAGGCAGAGATGAATTTATACCTGTTAGTATTCATAAAGTTCCTGAGACAATACTCACAGCCACATAGATCTAGGGGTTTGAAGCCTGATTTGAAATTGTTCATATTCCTCCACACAATACAAACCCATATAGCTTTGTTAGCTTTTATAAATACAAAGGAAGGGATGTTGTACATGTACAGAATATTTTAGAAAAATGAACTGCTATATATCCTTGGTCTTATGGGTTCATGATAACAACAAGTGCTGCTATATCCCATAATCCTTCTCTCCTCTGTTTAGTTGTGCCACAGTGAAACCTTTTCTCTTTTGTAAAAAGGACAGAACCTTCTTTAGACTCTACAGTAAAAGTCTGTACAGCTCATATAATTACATATGATAATTACATTATTGAACTTCTCCCATATACAATAAGCCAGTCACTGTCCCTTACAGTCAAGGCCTGTATGTATCAGACTTATCAGAACAGCTGGGAATCAAGACTAAAGTTAGTTCATATCATCTAAACTGAACTCAAGGCATTTGAGAGCCAGAGGCGTGACTGAAAAACGTTTTCGTTCCATGTGATATCAATTGAAATATTAGCTGTAATTCAATAAGCTGTCAGTGGGCAGGGCGCGTGAGCCTAAGGCGTAAAGTGAAAAAGTGAATGTGAGGGTCTTTTGTCTGCGACACTTAGCTTTAACCAGTAGCCTACCTAAAAACCTGACTTACGAATCATAGACCAAAATTGTTCTTTGTTTTAATAATTATAAAATAGTTTGGGCTTTGTTGTTCGTTTTAACCTCTAATATTATTGTGATATACCAAATGAGAGGGTTCCTGGTATAATTTAGTTGGTAGAGATTTTTTTTCTTAAGAAAATGAAACTCTTTAATCGGTATCGGCAGATATAATTGGCTATCGGTATCAACTGAGAAATTTAGTATCTGTGCATCTATAAAATAAACACACATAATTCTTACAAACCAATAATATTCTAATGGTTTAATTAATATCTATAATATACACACACAATAAAATCCCAATTAATATCAGCATGAATGTAAAAATCTGTAAAAGTGACTTAATATAAAAATTAATCCATTGAAAAGTGAATAAATTATATATAAGTAACCTAAGTCATTAAATGTATGTGCTGATTAATAGCGAGAGATGGGTTGGACCCTATGTGTCACCCTCGCTGTCTTACCCTCTTCATCCTCGAATAGTCGAATAGAGACATGGCACTAGTTTAACAAGTGTCCTTTCCATGTTAAGACAGGGAGTATGACTTTCATTAGGGTATGAAAGAGCCTCAGTCTTGTCTCTGTCAGGACATTCCAGATAATTACTGGCTGAGAAGGTCTTCTGTTCCTACTTCAGTATGACCTCAGACCCAGCGGTCAGTGCTGCTGAACCACCTGTAGAAGTGCTGTGAGAAACACAGTGCTTAAAATGACATTATATCAAAAATATGCTTAGAGTCAAACCATGTCCAGAAGAACAACCCGGAAAAACTGCACTGGTGTTTTGATATTTGAAATATGATGTTGTTCTTGTAAAACTGTTATAGGAACATTTTATATTTTAAGGAACACTCAAAAAAAATATGTTTTTTGAAATATTTTAATACATAAAATAAATATAATAATATATTTAATTATAAAATATAAAGTATAATTATAATAATAATATTTTTTAGTAAGGTCTTTGCACACTTTCGTCCGAAATTTTCGCACGTTAAAATAAATACAGACTCGTGTTGTGCCAATCACGTTTACACACTGCCTCTGAAACTTTCGTCCGTCATAAAAAAATTCGGATCGGGTTCAATTTTCTGCATTTTTCGCATCCGTAGCAAACATTTTGAGAGGTGTTTTGACAATTCAGAGCTACAGTACTAGCAAACGGCAAATCCAGAATGGTCTTGTCCCAAATGGCACACTTCTATGCACTTTCGGTCTTGTGGACTTACAATGGCTGCCGCGTGTCCGTTAAGTCCACAAAACCATAGGGTGTCCCATTTGTCAATTTTAGGCTTCAGAAGAGGGCCCCCTTTGCGGCCGATATGCACTTTTGCTGAGCCCGCAGCAGATATCTTCCCGACAGTCAAAGCGGCGTTGCGTCACGAAAGTGCGGACTCGTCGGAAGACCGCAAGTATTTAGGGTGCCATTTGGGTCAGGGCCATTGGCATCTGACAAGTTGATCCACTTCATCTCGCAGAACAAAGCACTGTATAACAAACAAAGTATGGAAATACATATATATTGGTGGTGTTCTTTTTAATATGTGGCTCCAGTATCACTAGCAAAGCATCCAACTGAGCCACTGACATCCTGAAGTAAACTTTGAATCGCTCGGGATAATCCCGCAGTCTCTCTCCTTCCTCTCTACGCTCTTTTTAAGATGAGAGAGGACAACAAAATCATCCTTACTGCTTGAGGACTCCATTTTGCATTGTTTTGCAAATTTTTTCACAACAGATTAATGAATACGTATCAGACTCAGTGTGCATGGTTTCTGTGCGTGATGATTGGATGACGAATACGAAAAAATGCATGCGATACGATTCGGATTCAGTGTGCAAAGATAGTCAGTAGTTTTATATTGTAATGTTGTTTCTCATTATATAACATTTAATGTTATGTTTCATACATTTAATTTTTTTCTCAATTTTTGAATAAATCTTTGCTTCATGATGTTTCAATTTGATTCGTTTTGGAAATGATTTGGTTTGGTTCAGTGTTTAAACTTTAAACAGCTCCTTCTCTTCAGTTCACTCCATATTTATAGGGTTCAGGTCAGGGAACTGGGATGGCCATGGCAGAAGCTTCGTTTTGTGCTCAGTGACACATTTTGGTGTTGGTTTTGATGTTTGATTTGGAACATTGTCCTGATGGAAGATCCAGCCACGGCCCATTATTGGATTTCTAGCAGAAGCCATCAGGTTTTGATTTTTTATCTGTTGGTGTTTGATAGATACCATGAAAAAACACATGCTAAAATTCGGATTCAGTGTGCAAAGTCAGTAGTTTTATATTGTAATGTTGTTTCTCATTACATAACATTTAATGTTATGTTTCATACATTTAATTTTTTCTCAATTTTTAAATATTTTTGCTTCATGATGTTTCAATTCGATTCGTATTGGAGCTGATTTAGTTTGGTTCAGTGTTTAAACTTTAGACCTCTTTATTGCAGTATTTTTGAAATATTTATAAAGGAAATTAATGGGAAATCTACAGTACTTGAACTACACTCTATTATACTGATGCCTATTGGCTATTTGATATGGACCTGATTGATAACTTAGCGCAGAGGTACAAGATTCATTATTGAGAATTAAAAACTTTACACTGAAGTGGTAGGCAATGTTTTTCATAAACACTTTGGTAATGCTTTATTTTAAGGTGGCGATGTTACACGTTACTATATGTACTTACTATAACAAACAAACAAATAAATAAAAATACAGCACCTTTAACTGCTCCTATGTTAAGGTATACAGTAGAATACCTTATTCAAACAACTGCAGCAGTAAAATGATTCATAGGACTGTTTTTGATAAAGGTGGATTTAAAAATCACTTTTAGGAAGCAGAAAATTGAGGTTGACCTCTGCACTTGTTGCTGGGAAGGAATATCAGGCAAACCTCTGTCAAACTCATCCTAAATTCCATAGTCAATCTTAGTTTGTTTTCAAAATGTTCCACTTTTTACCCAGCTGAAACCTAATACACACCTCATGTGAATAGATATTCCATTGAGGAATCTGTTGAAACAGACTAAGGCCAATCTAAAGAGAGCAATCAGGGGCTCTCTCGAAACACATCATGATGTCATCACTCCTGTTTCAGCCTGAAGATAAAGTTAACTAACCAATTCTTGCTGACAGACCCAATCAGCACTATGTTTGATTCCATATTTCTTGTCTGTGTCTTAGTAATTGAGATCTCCATCATTCTGTGATCTCTAGAGCCAAAGAAAACCACAAAGTGCATGCAGTATAATTACATCATATACTTTTTTTATTGATTGGCTATATTGGTTAGTTTGTGTTAAAATTGCTTGGTCTGTGGGGAAATGACCTAAGCACAAGTGTCTAAATGACAAATTAGATTGAGTATTGTTAACTAGTACCCCATAATGTTGGGGTGAATCAATCTATCTATTGGGGTGTGCGATATTGACAAAAAAATGATATCTCGATATTTTCTGGGATTTTCTCGATAACGATAATTAGACAGTATTTTGCTGAGTGTGTTTATTGTATTTGGTACCTTGGCAGGTTTTGGGCAGCTCACTCTTAAAGTTTTTGATATCTTTATATTTTGTGCGGTGGTTAGTTCACAGCAGTGACTTGAAAAATTATCTTTTTCAATAAATTTAAATAGATTTTTAAATTTAAATTTTATAAAGCCATTTTTTAATCTAATTAAATGTATGCCTCATTTTTTGTGTCAAATTCTTAACTTTAATCAGTAAATTCAGTTAGAACATAAACAGAGCAATTCCAAGAGGGTCCTCACACCTTGGTGCTCGGGCCCTAAATAAGACACAATAGGGCTGTTACCAATCAAATGAAATCAGAATCAACAAAATTAATCTTTGCAATGCAGAGGAAACACAGGATCTGCATCTGAAGTGCCATTTAAATGCATGTACACACGTGGTTTAATGCAGCTCAGAGCTGACAAATGCATTTTAACTGCAGTTACAAACGCATAAATAATGTTTTGATGTCAACATAAAATGTTGAATATTGATACTTTGAAATTATTTAAAGAATAAAAAGATACTTTAAATGTGAAATTAAAACCGCCAGTAGGTGGCAGCAAGTCAATGTTAATGAGTGAGTCATTGAATGTAAACCGATTCATTCAAATGGTTGATTCATTCAGGAACAAAGCATTTGACCGTTTTAATGAGTGAGTCATTGAATCATTCATTCAAAAAAATTTTTTTAATTCACTGCAGTTTGCTGACAAGAGACGCAAATCAGTCCTGTGGCTTTGTTTGGAACTATTTTTGTTGCCGAAATAGAGCGAAAACAGGCAATATTGTGTCTAAAATGTAAGTCACTAAATATTAACTTCTTGTTTATTGAACTGTTGTGTAAAATCAATATCACATTTGTAATCATTGTGATATTTGGAGAAAATGTGATATTGATTAACTATATTAAATACATATAAAAATACATACAGATGTACTTTTACCCCCTTATCTTGAATATTGGGTGCATTATAAATGATTTTTAATGGACTATATCACGAGGTGAAAGCGTGCACCACTAGTCTAACCTACTAGACTACAGCACGTAGTGTATGCGTGCAACTCTCTATGTGTTTTTGTAAAGTGAGGGACATACTCAATAATTTCAGATCGTATATCGTTAAAACAACAATCACGATATTATCGCAGACGATACATATTGCACACCCCTACTATCTATCCATCCATCCATCCATCCATCCATCCATCCATCCATCCATCCATCCAGCCAACCAACCAACCAACAAGTATCACATAAATAATTCATGATTAAGGAGTGTTTTTCAGTTTAATATGAAATTAAGAAAAGTAATAGATTCTATTTTTTATTTTTATTTTGTATGGCGTTCTATTATTAATAGCTGTGTTCTACACTGTTATGTACAGTAGCTAGCAGATTAATAGTAGGCTGAAACCTTTCAAAGCAAAGAAACCAATTCTATAATACGTTCAAGCGTTTGCGGTGGAATGTTTAGATGGAGCGTCAGCATTCAGAAAGTGGAAGAATAGTACCCATTTTTGTCTCTTTTGGTGCTCTTATTCAATTAGAGATCAGTAGAACTACTAGTTCTAGAGCTTAATTGAATCAGCTCATCAGATGACAGAGTTCCTGCCCATCTCATGTGAATTCAATTACAGATCTCAAAGAGACTCCCTATCAGACACCTCCATACTCCTAGACAACATCAGAATGACAAGGATGTATTTTGTAATGTGGCCATTTGTTTCCAGCATTATTATACTTCATGTGGATCACTTTAGTGCTATTTTGTAAATACATTGCTGCTTGAAAGTTTGTGAACCCATTGCAGAATCTGTGAAAATGTGAATAATTTTAACAAAATAAGAGGGATCATACAATATGCATGTTATTTTTTATTTAGTACTGTCCTGAGTAAGATATTTTACATAAAAAATGTTTACATATGGTCCACAAGACAAAAAAATAGCTGAATTTATAAAAACGACCCGCTCAAAAGTTTGGGACCCCTTGATTCTTAATACTGTGTGTGGTTACCTGGATGATCTACGACTGTTTTTTGTTTTGTGATGGTTGTTCTTGAGTCCCTTGTTTGTCCTGAGCAGTTAAACTGCCCAGAAAAATCCTCCAGGCCCCGAAAATTCTTCAGATTTCCAGCATCTTCTGCATATTTGAACCCTTTCCAGCAGTGACTGTATGATTTTGAGATCCATCTTTTCACACTGAGGACAACTGAGGGACTCAAACACAACTATTAAAAAAGGTTCAAACATTCACTGATGCTCCAGAAGGAAACACAATGCATTAAGATCCGGGGTGTGAAAACTTTTGAACAGGATAAAGATTTTTTCTTATTTTGTTTAAATATATTTTTTGTAATTTAGTACTGCCCTTCGGAAGCAAGAGAAGACACTTAAATGTTTGCCATAAGACAAATTAAGTACAATATTCCTTTATCTTCAAATTCAAAAGGTTTTCACCCCTGACTCTTAATGCATCGTGTTTCCTTCTGGAGCATCAGTGAATGTTTGAACCTTTTTTAATAGTTGTGTTTGAGTCCCTCAGTTGTCCTCAGTGTGAAAAGATGGATATCAAAATCATACAGTCACTTCTAGAAATAGTTCAATTATGCAAAAGATGCTGGAAAACTGAATAATTTTTGGGACCTGGAGGATTTTTTTGAAGAATTTTGGGCAGTTTAACTGCTCAGGACAAACAAGAGACTCATGAACAACCATCACAAAACCATCATAAAAACGGTTGTAGATCATCCAGGTAACCACACACTCAAGGGTTCATAAACTTTTGAATGGGGTCATATTTATAAATTCAGCAATTTTTTTTTGTCTTGTGGACTTTATGTAAACATTGTTTATGTAAAATATCTTATTCAGACAAAAATTATTCACATTTTCACAGGTTCTGCAAGTGGTTCACAAACTTTGAAGCAGCACTGTATGTATGCAAAAATATTCACTGAGAAGTCTTTTAACTTAAATTTTGACATTTTAATAGCAATAAATCTGGTGTGTTAAGGAGCTCAGTAACTGAAATAAGTATAGAAGAGATTGTTCATATCCCTCCTTCCAGATACGTGATAGAGGGATTTGGCTGGGGTGCCATCTTTGATATTGGCACAAAATTTAGGTGTTTTTCCCCCCTGTTGCTTTCACAAATTCTTAACATTTCTGTAATTATTGGTTTAGGCTATATAGGCTGGCCAGGCTTCTAGGGATGCAGGTCCAAATCTGATCTGGTCTTTTTATAATTCCCCCTGTCACTTCTTGAACTAGACAGGAAGGTCAAAGATGTAATTAGATACACAAAATTTTTTTTTGCTGATGGATACTTGGTCATCAAACTGTGACCACTAGGCTCACTTTGGCTTCTCTCCTTGCAAATCATTTTCTAAATGGGGTAGATTTGATGAAATAGTCTTTTTTGTTGTTGTGTATTTTATGGTAAACCAAATTTAAAAAGATCTTACTCTTATAATTTTACTATTATAAATGGTCTTGGGACTTTTGCATTTCAAAAACTGTCAAGAGAGTTGAGTTTGCCAAGAAATTACTCATCGTTCATATCCCTCCTCATTCCAAAAAGGAGAGACCACACATATAGCTTCTTTTTTTCTAAAATATGCCACTTAAAAAAACACGCACTTGTCACATATAGCCTATCGCTATTATGTGTGACAACAAATATACTGCATTATATTTTATTGCCAGTGGATATTGTACTATCCATTTGAGAAAATGTGAAATTGGTAGCTATATGTTTTGCAGAAAAATCACAGCTCTGTATCGTTTAACTGTTCACAGAGCTGCTGAGCAGTTTTAGTGAGTTGCAGATGGATGCCGTTATTCAGCTGTAGCTGTCAGATCTGCATACACTATTGTGTCAGATATTTGGATGCTTGTGATATATATGATTAAAGCATATTGATTAAAACATACAAAAACTTAAAAAAAAAAAATACAGCTGTGACCTCAAGTGGTAGTTATGTATGACAGTGTTTTCACCCATTTGTAATTGGTTAAGCTTATTGCGTCTGAATAGCCGCCAGTAGCCCAGTGAAGATCACAACAGTAATTCAATTGAAATAGTCAAGTCACCTTTATTTATAGCACTTTCTACAATACAGATTCAAAGCACAAAGCAGTAATAAACAGGAAAATACTGATCAATGATGCAAATAGTGTCATTATTCAGCTCCAGTCAGTTCAGTGTTGATTCAGTTCAATACTGTGTAATGTTCATCAGTTATTAAATGAGTTAAATTCAGCTATAAGCAGCTGCTCTAGTGTCATTATTTAGCTTGAGTCAGTTCAGTGTTGATTCAATTCAGATTAATGACAGTGGTCATATTGCATAAAAAGTAATCTTGCATAATTACAAACATTAGATGTTTTGGTTACACTTTATTTTAAGGTGTCTTTGTTACAGTGTAATTATACATTTAAAGGGTTAGTTCACCCAAAAATGAAAATTATGTAATTAATTACTCACCCTCATGTCGTTCCAAACCCGTAAGACTTTCGTTCATCTTCGGGAACACAAATTAAGATATTTTTTATGAAATCTGATGGCTCAGTGAGGCCTGCATTGCCAGCGAGATAATTAACACTTTCAGATGCCCAGAAAGCTACTAAAGACATATTTAAAATAGTTCATGTGACTACAGTGATTCAAGCGAGAATACTTTTTGTGCGCCAAAAAAAACAACAACAATCAAAATAACAACTTTTCAACAATATTGATTTCAAAATACTGCTTCGAATCTTTTGTTTCGAATCAGTGATTCGGAGTGCCAAAGTCACATGATTTCAGCAGTTTGGCAGTTTGACACACAATCCGAACCACTGATTCAAAACAAAAGATTCGAAGCAGTATTTTGAAATCGGCCATCACTAGATATTGTTGAAAAGTCGTTATTTAGTTGTTGTTTTTTTTGTGTAAATTAACTTGCTGGCAATAGAGGCCTCACTGAGCCATCGGATTTCATCAAAAATATCTTAATTTGTGTTCCGAAGATGAATGAAAGTCTTATGGGTGTGGAACGACATGAGGGTGAGTAATTAATGACACAATTTTCATTTTTGGGTGAACTAACCCTTTAAGTACTATAAATAATATTAAGTAACTATGTACTTACTATCAGTTTAGGGTTTGGTTTGGTTTAGGGTAAGTTGCATGTAATTATGCATAATTTATAGCCTAGTTATTACTATAGTAACTACATGTAACATATGTAACAATGACACTAAAATAAAGTGTTACCGATGGTTTTTATTTCTAAATAAGACTTTTTACTTTTGTTTTTATAGGCCTAATAATCTCTGTTTTCATAAACTGTCATCGATTAAACACTATTTTACACTAACATTTTTCAACATCCTTTAATAGAAAATTTAACCATTTTGACTGAATAATGAAATTTTTTCCCCAAATATTTTCGTTTAGGCCAGGGGCGTTTATCCTGAAGGGGGTGTATCCTCAAAAATAGTTAAATAAATAAATAAAAACTGGATGAGATAATAATCGATATTACTGAAATATAACAATGCAAATATTACAAGATGTGACATTAAAAAGTGTTAAGGTCACTCGTTTTTTTTAAAGTAAGACTGTCCAACAGCGACACCTGCAGGTGAAGTTACAGCGGGAGGCTTGCCTCCCCAGAGCCCACTGACTTATAACAGACCCCCTAAAGCACGCGGTGGGTTTAGCAATCTCACGGCAATTCGTATGTTTTCTACGAGTTGACAAATTCGTATGAATTCGTACGAATGACATACCCCTAACCCCGCCCCTAAATGAATATACGTATGAATTGGTCATGAGATAACGTTGGTTTAGTGGGGGGTAATTAAAAATGAATGGGGGAAAGTCACGTGAGAGGAGGCAATGCCTCCATCGCGCTATGATTGGATATGATCGGGTATGATTGGATATGATTGGTTCGTGCAGTAAACCCCGACTCTTGTTTTCATTTTGCGTTAGCGAATCGGCCTGAATAAAGACAATGATGGCGGTAATGGGAAGACTAATTAAAAAGTAAGCAACTAAGATATCACTGCTTTATGTCACATCAAAATCAAACTTGAAATGGCCAGAAACTTGATTATAGTGGGAGTTTTTAGTGAGCAATCGCTTGAGGAAATTAAAGGTATCTTCGTGTCTGTGACCAGTGTGTACAAGCTTGATGACTGCAAAAAAAAAAAAGCAAATCTGAACATTACTTCACAAATAATATATATTGTTTAAATTGTTACTGCCCTTAGTTATTGTAAAAAAAAAAAAACACTATTTGATGAGATGTATACTTGGTTTTAATAAACAGAACATTACATGGTGTAAAAATATAATTTAGAGTTGTATTTGGTCTCTCTTTGGTCTGTAATGTTTTATTTAAACAGGAAAATTAAGTGTAACCGGGACATATTTACATTATATATTTAAAAAAAATTGAGGACTTTGGCTCCTCATTTTAAAATATAGGCCTATGACGTTTGCTTGCTCCATTTGCCCGCTATTCTGCCAGTTGCGTCTTAAATTACATTAATGTCATGCGTTGTGTTTCTCACGTGTTAGTTAGAGGGAAAGGCTCCCGTGCTCCACGATCTGACCTCTTATCATGACGGGACCACGGACTCTAGTGGACACCAGGACATCATCCTCCGTTCATGCATTTCTCTCTCTCCTCTTAACCGTAAAGACGCTTTAGCATTTGCTTTTGCCTAGTCTCTGGAAAACATCTGAATCATTTTAACCAACTCCAGCTGTCGCCCTGGTGTGGGTGTGTGAGAAAGTGCATGGCCGCCTGTGAATGAGAGGAGACTCGAGCAAGGGTGACGTTTAGATTTAACAAAAAAAAAAAAAAAAAAAGTTAGGATATTTTTGCGTCTGTTTTTTGTCGGTATGAACGCAGATACGTGCGTCTCATACTGCGATATGACCTCCATGGATTCATATTATTCCCCATCATCAGGGCAAGGAAGAGTCCAGCAGGCCAATCCTTACAGGACGTTCCAGCCGAGCGACGCCAAATACAGTCCCACTTTTCTGCCTGCTAAAGGTCAACCTTACGGGGACAAGCCGCGGAGTCCATTCCACCAGGAGTGTCCGTCACTGGATGATAGCTCACCCGAGAGCGCGTACAGCAAGTATCATCTTTTTATGCAGAGACCCACATGCAAAACTCCCTCTGAAGACAGCAAACTGGAGGACGGCGGGCTCCTCTCGTGCTATGGTGAGTGGCATCATGTGTTGTGTTCATTTATCAGGAGCCTGTATGTCTAGAAAATGTCCACCTTATGTTTAGGATATAAGTGTATTTTGATAGCTAATTGGTCCATATCACATATTAAGGTTGAGGCTAAAAGGAGGCCTTTAATGAGTAGCTTCGATTTGTTCTCATATTTGTTCTATAATTAACGTATTCATTTGCATTTCTCACTTTGATATTAAAATTAGCTACGTTTTACGTGCTTTAAATTTGTATGTAAAATCAGTCAACGTAAGTTTTTTTAATTACGGACAAATAAAGTTAAGTTGAAACTTTGAATGACTATAATATTATACTTAATTGCTTTAGTTATTTAGTCAGGATGTAATGATTTTAAAAATCATAGCCTAAACTAAAACTAGCCTATCTGCAAAAATATAACACGTTAGCTAGGCTAATCGTAAAACGGTAGGCCTATTTGTCGTATAACTGTTTTTTTTTTTTTTTTTTTTGTAAATAGGATAATAATAATAAATAAATATTTATAAATAATAATCTATATGATTATTATCTTTGCATTTATTAAATCGAATAAAATTTTTTGGGGTTTTTTTTTTATCGGGCTCATAATTGTGTGTTGTGTTTTAGGATTGAAGAAATATGACTTTTCTGTTTATTGCACTGCAAACGAGGAAGTGTAAATTCACTAAATAAATGTTAAACATAATTAGGCCAGTTTCATTTATTCATTCACGTATATTAGGCTTACTTTGCCTTAGAGTATCAACAGAGTGATTTACCGGATCATTACAGCTCGTTCAAGCACTTTCTGAAGGCTGTACCCCATCCAAATCCACACATTCTCGCCTGTTATTTGTCAGATCTAACATTTTTACGTTTACCACACGGACGTTGCCGAAAATGTAAATTTTTTTACTCATATATACATTTATATATATATATATATATATATATATATATATATATATATAAACAATTCGTCTGGTGGTCTCATAAACAATCAAAGCAGAAGTCATGAACAGACCTACAGATGTTGCGATATGAACACAGTGAATAAAAAGATTATCATCGTCTTCTGACTTAAAAATAGCGGCATGAAAATCCATCTTTGTGGTTGTAAATCACGCATGGGCTATTTACGATGTGTTGATCGCGGGCCAGTGAAAATAGACAGCGACTGTATCTTCAGTGTCGTCAGAAAAACCTATTACATTCATTCAGTTATTTCTTTGCTTCAGTTAACCTACTTCATATTTAGATATTTTTTACTATTTAGTCTGAACTGTCAGTTTATGACGACAACCTAAGACAAAGTTGTGTCAAAAAATATATATTAACGGGCGGTTTTGACGCGAGTTAATAAATAAATACATAAATAAACAATTAGCCTAGCAAAAGGCTGTATCTACCCGTTGTCTAACGTTACTTATATTTGGTTACATTTTAAAAATGCTTTTAAAAGAATTACACTGTGATTAATTCTATCGAAAGTAGTCTTAACATCCAAAGCAAGTCATTGGGAAATTAGCATGCATCCAAATTATTATTAGAAATGCATCTATACTTTAAATAAATCAATTTAAAGTATTCAAGAGCTCTTTTTACATATATAAAATGTTTATTGTCTTCTGTAATAATAATCAGGAGACAATAATATACATGGGACAGGCTAAAACACAATTATCAGATCTTTTCTGGGTGTTTAAATGAATGGATTCATTAAAAATAAAGATTTTACATTTGTTTTTAATTAATGCTATCAATCAGGTGATATTTAGGGCTATTTGTAAATGAAAATTATTTTCTAAAGAGATCACTGCGGTCCAACTGGACATATAATACATATTTTCAGAAAATAGTTTGTCAAATAGTCAGTGTAAACAGGCATGAAGATATGAGATAATCACTAAGGATCCCTTTCATGGACATATTATGATGCACAGGCACAGACAGTGCTGTACTTGTAGAGCGTTTTTCCTGTCTGCGGTTTGAAGAGAAGGAACACTGCGATTCCCACACCATTCTAGCAGCGTTTGTGGTCTGCGCTGTAGATGTCAAGGGTAAGATCTAGCCTCAAGGACAGCCTGATTGACCAGTCGGACAATATTAGGAAGCCAAAAATCGCTTTTCATCCACTATTCAACACAAAGAGAAGGGAAGATGTATGTGCTCTGACTCAAGTTTACACTTTTTCAAGTGTGGGTTGTAAACTTGTCATGCGATTAGATGCAAAATATAAGAGGGTGGTTAGCTCTTTCCAGCCAATCACAACCCTGTAAAACTACAGAGTCGGTAACAAAGTGGGTTTGTCACCGGTTTGAACCGTTAAAAACAACTTTTTTAAGAACATTTCTAATTGAACTTTGCCATTGACTTGAGTATCTAGTTATTTAAACTCACCAGTCTAATTGTATTGATAAACTACTTCCAAAAAATGGGAATACCAGGGTTAATCCTCAACTAATGCTGTAATCTGACAGTGCATTTAGAATCAGTTTAAATTTGGATACATTATTGGAAATGTTAATGAATGAAACCTCTCCAAAAACCTGAGTAATTCATGACTTGCAGCAGTAGGGAGTATAGGGCATTATTCAGAGGCAGATGTGTGGTACAGACTCCCAGAGATATTATTCATGCTTTTATGCTCGGCACGATCAGCACTGCTGGGAGGCCTAAAATGACGAGCCCTGACTGGTTTACATAACCTTTCCTTACAAAATGACATGTGCATATAAATCAGCATTCAACAATTGATGGGATATTAAGTCGGCTATCTAGCGAGAAAGTATCTCTGTAGAGCTTGAAGGTTTTACACATATGATTAATTCTGCACATTATTTCCTGTTTTGGTAGTTAAAGGATTAGTTCACTTCAGAATTAAAATTTCCTGATAATTTACTCACCCCCATGTCATCCAAGATGTTTGTCTTTCTTTCTTCAGTCGAAATGAAATTAAGGTTTTTGAGGAAAACATTCCAGGATTTTTCTCCCTATAGTGGACTTGGTTGAACGGGTTGAAGGTCCAAATTGCAGTTTCAGTGCAGCTTCAAAGAGCTCTACACGATCCCAGACGAGGAATAAGGGTCTTATCTAGTGAAACGATTGGTCATTTTCTAAAAAAAAAAAAATATATATATATATATATATATATATACTTTTTAACCACAAATGCTCATCTTGCACTGCTCTGCGATGCGCCACGCATTACGTAATCATGTTGGAAAAGTCATGCGTGACGTAGGCGGAAGTAGGGTGAAAAACTCCATCTCTCTTTTTCCTCCAACTTCAAAATTGTCCTACATCATTGTTTTTCCTTTTTTTGTAAAGGCCGAGCGTTTGTGGTTAAAAAGTATACAATTTTTTTTTTTTATTTTTTAGAAAATTTTGCTAGATAAGACCCTTATTCCTCGTCTGGGATCATGTAGAGCCCTTTGAAGCTGCACTGAAACTGCAATTTGGACCTTCAACCCGTTGGTAACTGTTGAAGTCCACTATATGGAGAAAAATCCTGGAATGTTTTCCTCAGAAACCTTAATTTCTTTTCGACTGAAGAAAGAAAGACATAAACATCTTGGATGACATGGGGCTGAGTAAATTATATGGAAATTTTAATTCAGCCATTTGAATGCACTGACACTATTAGATGAGAACTGAACTGATCTGGATGATAAAATGTTTTCTCCAGAGCTGCTTTATAGATGAATTGAACTCATTCCATAATTGATGAACTTCACACAGTTATTGAACTAAACTGAATCAACACTGAACTGATTTCAACTGAATAATGACTGTTTACTATTGTCTTTTTAGAGCTGATTTACAACAGAATTGAATTCTGTTTGCATCATTGAATCATTATTTTCCTCTGACTATCCTTTTTGAAACAGTCCATATTGTATAAAGCGTTAGATAAATAAAAGTCACTTGACTTGACTATCCCTAAGCTATCATGAAGTTAATTTTTTAACTGGTGTTTCCCTTACAAGTTGAGATACATTTTGTGTATTTGGAGATAAAAGGACAACAGCTTTTACTCATAAGACACGAGTCATTTATCACATAAGATTAAAAAAAAAATCAACATGTACAAAAACCTAATATATTGATTTCTTTTAATACCATGGCCTAGACAAGTTGATGTACAAATTCAGCCAATGTGTAAAATACTCTACTCTTCAATGCATGCAATGAAAAGAATATTTACATCCTCTTCATGAGCTATTTTAAATTATAGTGAGCATATGGGAGTGAAATCTTGGAGACAGAAAACTGGCTCAGTTCTGCAGTATATGGAAGTCATGTGTGAGGTCATTTATCAGGAACTCAAATTTAACGGAAACACTGTCCTGGTTTCCCACAGAATCCACATTCCTGTGCGGCGTGCAGGCATTGATCTTCTCACAGGAACATCTGGAAGTTTTGCTTCTGCACAGATACCTGTATCTTCAATGTTTAGTAGTGTAAATTGGCAATTGGAGACCAAATGCTAGAACTCAGATTACAGCATTTCACTATTAAAAATAAAGGTTATTTATTGGCATCTATGGTTCCATGAAGAACCTTTAATATCCATGGAACCTTTTCATTGCACAAAACGCTCTTTACAGTGGAAAAAGTTTCTTTAGATGTTCTTCACATTAAGAAAAGAAAACGGTTCTTTTAAGAACTGTTCACTGAAAGATTTATTGGGCAATCCAGAATGTTTTTTTTTCTATTGCATTGATGCAAAATGGCATTATTCATTATTAAATGACATTTAATGTCACTAAATGACACTGTTTTTGTTGATTTACAGTGTGTCTTATCTGGAGCTGACCCAAACCGTCACATTCTATAAAAGCTAACGGGTGCCCTGCTGCTTTACAGCCAGTTAAATTACACTTTGATGTTTTTCTGCCTGTTTCCTGCAGTGATTAAATAGCCGTTCCTAGTAAGCATCTGACCTCTGCTAATTCAAAGACACAGCCAACTCCTTCAGGATGGAGTCAGTGTTCTCAGGGGAGTGACTGCTTGGACTCCAATTATACATTTTGCCTTGGTGTTAATTGATTTTCAAAAAAGTTATTACTTTAAACAGCGGTTTACAGAAAGGAAAATACCAGAATATGTTTCTAGGCTGGAGGGCTTTTGCAATGCCAACATCAGTACTATAGTACACCTGTATAAAAGATGTGATTTTTACATTATTACATATCTTTCCAGAGGGGAAATTTGATAGTATTCCCTCAAGAAAATGAGAATAAAAATAAATGTTCTTTATTGGCATATTTGGTTCCATTCCACTTTATAGTGGAAAAGAGTTCTTTAGATTTTTAGAAAAAAATGGTTCTTTTCACTGGTAACTTGTCACTGAAAGGTTCTTTGGGGAACCAAATATGGTTCTTCTATTGCATAAACACCCTTTTGGAATCTTTATTTTTAAGATTGTATGCTAAAAATAAAGGTTCTTATTGGGATTGATGGTTCCGTGAAGAACCTTTAACAACGATAGAACCTTTCCATTGCACAATAGGTTCTAGATGGGAATTCTTTACACTAAAAAAAGTGGTTATTTTAAGAACTGTTGAAAGAAAGGTTCTTTGGGGGACCCATAATGTTAGAAAGTTCTTCTATTGTATTGCTACAAAAACTCCCTTTTGGAACCCTTATTTTGAGTTTATAGTTAGGATGTGAGCATTTTGGTAGTAGTTATTCCTGTAGCTCAAATAGTAGAGCATGGTGCCAACAAAGCCATGCAAGATCATGGGTTTGATTCCCAGGGAATGCATGAACTTGTTGAATTGTATATCTTAAAGGGCTACTTCACAGCTGGCAAAATGGGCTTTCAATAAAACTTGTCTGCCTATACAGTAGAAAGGTGAAAAAATTGAAATCTGCACTACCTGACTAGAGCAAACAGACAAAAATGGCTGTTGTTTTCCCTTTTGCCTAATAGGTAGGAAAACTACAACACCTATAATAAACTGGGCATGTTGCCATTTAAGGTCACTCGCACCAGTCTGCTATTGAATACGCTTACCAGAGTCAAAGAGCGCCTTGCTTTAGTAGGAAATACTTTTTAGCAAACTTTTAGTCATAATGGTGTTGACTTGTATTGTTCTCGGGTGTAAGAATTTAAAAAGTAAACGTTAAGCAGGATTGAGTTACTTTATGTTCTGTCAGTTCCGCCCAACCGCTCGTTTCAAAATGCCGTCACATACAGGTAAAAAAGCTGTTGCCATAGTGTTTCATTTTTACCATAATGCTGTTTAAAGAGTAGACATAGTACGATACAATTCTCAGTGATAAACCTACCCTAACAATAACTGTTCTGTTAATAACCCTCTGTCGATCCGACTGTCCGTGGGCGGGGATACAAAAAAGTGGAAGCATAATCTGTACTTTTCACGAAAGCCCTTGAGCTGTCAAAAAAACTGACAAATAAACATGAATTTCTCACTCCAGGTAAAACGGAGAATGAGTAAACATTGTTTATTTACATAGACCACCAACATTGTAACAATACAAAGCTGGTTGAAAATCGGCGAAGTTAAACTTTAAATGCAATAAGTTGCTTTGGATAAAAGCATCTGCTAAATGCATAAATGTAATGTAATAAGTGGATCTGGACTTGATGCTTAAAAAAAAGTAACAGGTTGAATCTTCATAGGAGGAGATCATGAACTTTAGTGAGCCCTTGAGCAAAATATTTTATCCCAGGCTACTACAACTGGACTGTCTCTTACTAAATGTGCTGTAAGTCACTGTGGCTAAAGGCATCTGGTAAATGACGAGTAACCATTGTGCAATGAAGCTTAGTCATGAGGTGGGGTATTGCGTCAAAAAGTGCTGTTATATATCAAGTGTAAATGGCACCAAATTCTGCAATGTTTCTAGCAGTGCTTTCATTTTAAGAACTGTATCTGATGAAATTCCATTGATTAGATTCTGCATTCTAAATGACAAGCAGAAAAAACACAGAGCATTGCTAAAATTGCCAAACATTTGGACAGTTATCAAACCCAGACTGTTGCTGTCAATGCAAAAATTGCAGCCAAAACCAAGGAGCTTTGGCTCCAAGATGCAAAACATGCAATGGCACTGTTTAAAAAATTTGGTGGTACGCAGATTCAGCATAACATGGGCTACAAAGCCAAGGAAAGACAGCAGGGTGGGACTGAAAGCACTCACCACAGCAATTATGATTATTTCTCTGACAAACACAGAGAGACAGAGGAACTGTGTTATCACAAAATATGATTACATTTTAAACAATCTGATACTCTAAACAAAGTATTAAATAAACCGTTTGAATAGTTATTGTGTGAAAATTGTTTATATACTTTGTTATACAAATGATGACTACCCCTTAGTTGTGTCACATACACCACAATCAACAATTTTCCTCTAATAAAGTTTTAGGTTAGAGTTAGAGTGCCTGGTTAACAAGGAGCATGAGAGAAAATATTAAACGTGAGAAGAAAACAGAAAAATCAAGGTAAATATCACCTGTGAACAGAATATTTGATCCTACTTTATATCAGGTGTCTTTAACTACTATGCACTTATTATTTATTATTATTATTATTATTTTAATAATTTGTTTTGGTATAGTGTATTTATTTTGTTCATGATGTATTGTAAAACACATTTAAATAGGGAAAGGTTTCATGGTATGATTAGGTTTTAAGGTGGTTAAAGGGTAGGAAAAGGGTCAATACTGTAAGTATAGATACATAAATCATTACATGCAGGTATGTTTTAAATACATGTACGATTTAAAAAATATGTATGGACAAAATAAGTGCATTGTATAAAATTATTAATTTAAATGGTAGTGCATAGACTCAAAAAAAATATTTAGATCTATATTTAAGATTTATGTATTTGAATATAAAATATTAAATTTCCATCCATTTGGATTATACAGTTTTAACACAAACTAATAAACTTAATGTGATGCATATTTGTCAGTCACACTTAAATTAAGCATATATTTCTGTAATAGTACTAATAAACTAATGTGTTTTAAATACACAATAACCAGATTTATATATTTATCATAACAAGTAAATCCAATTTGTTTCAGTCTCATACATTTTAACTAACTGAATATTGCTTGTCCTACAGCTAACTATATCTTAACTATCTTCATACTTTTTAACTGAATAAATGTAATCATTTTCACAGGGACAAGGTTTATGCTGATTTTAAGCAATCTGAAAATAATGCATTTTAAAAAATATATAATTATTCAAATAAAATCAAATATTTAATTATAAACTATGCCATGCTTTTTTGAGTACAGAAATCTTACCCGTTTCATTTTTGTATGACTGACAATATCACGTTAAGTTTTTGTTGTTGTTATTTTAAGACTTTGTAATCCTAATAGATGGAAATTTTATATGCAATTCAAATACATAATTCTTAAATTCAGGCCTAATTTTTTAAGACATTTAATATAAAGTGGATCTGAATGTTTTATTGTGCATCATTTCCAATCAAGCTGTAATTTTAAAAAGTGTGAAAACAATAATTGTGTTAATTTGGAATACATAAAATGCTAGCTATGAAAATAGTCAGCAATACAAAGGAATCTGCCATTTTATCAAACTTTTTATTTTATTTTTTTTTAGAATTTCAACATATAATACTATTAAATGTTATTTGACTTATGAATGAAATCCAAGTCCAGCATCCTGCAAAGTACATCAAGAAATAAAATGAGCGAACAATACACTGCTTGTTTGGTTGATTTGCTCTAACATGAGCTGGAAAAAGTTACTAAAACTGAGCCTATATCACCTGTGACATTGAAAAGATCGTGTAACTGAGAACCTCAGTGTTGTTTGCTTTGAACAGGCATGATTTGATTATTTACTTACAATCTGGGCATGTTTGTGCTTTCATCAAGATACTGATTCAGGCATCCAACATGGAAAACATATTTTCAACTAAGATAAAGAAAGGCTTGTTGTACATTAGAGGTCCTTGAAATGTAAGGTGACAACAGAACCCTCTTTATGTTGAAGTAAAGAATATTTGTATAGGAGTAGAAAATGTTCTCTTTGGGACTCTTATGTTGTGTTTCCTTTGTTCCCTGTTTATTAATTAGTCTGTTTAAGCCTGTGTGTCCAGTTTTGTCAGTCCTCGTCTGTGTGAAAGTTGATTTGCTTAGTTCCACTATTGATTTCCCCTAATGAGTATTGTTGATATGCTTAGATAAAAAAGTGTGTAAATGTGCTTAATTTTCCTTGTCTGTGACAATGAGAGTTTTTGTGAATGTTCATTTCCCTCCATACTTCAGATACGTTATTTGTCTGTACGGACGGTAATGGGTTAAGAAACGGGTCAACATAAACCCTCTTTCTCCTCAGTATTTTGCTTATAGACACAAACACAAAAACCACAATTAATCCATTGAAATATGTCTGTTCCCAGGTAAAGATGGCACTGGACTGACAGACACAGAGATGCCTCAATCTGCTGATCCTACAGGTATGGATGGTAGTTACATCAACTTGAAAGACCCTGGGGTCAAAGGTCAAGCAGAACGCCCTGTCTCTGAACTTGGCAGTTCTCTAGACAAGAGTGAGGCTGAGAGCAATAAAGGCAAGAAGAGACGGAACCGCACCACCTTCACCAGCTATCAGCTGGAGGAACTGGAGAAGGTTTTCCAGAAGACGCACTACCCTGATGTCTACGCCCGCGAACAACTAGCGCTCAGGACGGATCTCACAGAGGCAAGGGTGCAGGTAGAACTGGTCATCCCATTTTTGAAAGAACTTGATCGTTTTGCTGCGTAAATTACATTAGAATAGGCCTATATTTGAGATTCATACACACTTCAGTAGAGCTGCGGTATAGTTTTAAAGGGGTCCTTGATTATTATTTCACTCTTTTAACTTTAGTTAGTGTGTAATGTTGCAGTTTGAGCATAAACAACATCTGCAAAGTTACGACACTCAAAGTTCAATGCAAAAGGAGATATTTTCTTTTACAGAAATCACTTTTTAAGGACTACAACAAACAGCTGGTAGGGACTACAACAAAATTCTTCCGGGTTAGTGACATCACTAACCCTAAAATTTACATAAACCCTGTCCCTGAGAACACGCAACAAAGGGGGTGAGGCCATGTTGGGCTGCTTTAGAGAAAAGGAAGAGTTGTTATAGTAGAGTGTTGTCATTTATGCCGGACCGCTTCACAAACGAGGGTCAATTCAATGCTGGATTTGCACAAAAGATTAACATGACTTCACATGCTAGTCGATGAGTTGATTCAACTCTACAGCAACTACATAGATTTATCCACTAACCATTCAGAAACGTCCAGTTTCATTCTAAAAGTTGTAACTTCTTCCTGAGTCTCTCCATCAGTGTCCGACTCCGGTTTAAACAATGTAAGGCTGAACACCGTTACTGACAATCCTCATTTTGGCTGCGTGAGATTCTCCAGCTTTGTTGTTGTTGAGCAACCGAAGCTTGAGCTGTTAAAGCTCCGCCCTCTTCTGGAAAGTGGGTCGGGAGCAGCAGCTCATTTGCATTTAAAGGGACACACACAAAAACGGCTCACGCCCAAATAGGGGCAAATTTGACAAGCTATAATAAATGATCTGTGGGGTATTTTGAGCTGAAATTTTACAGACACATTCTGGGGACACCAGAGACTTATATTACATCTTGTAAAAGGGACATTATAGGTCCCCTTTAAAATGAATATTCTAAGTTATTTAATTTCTATGTATAACATTTGCAGGTTGTCAGTTGCTACAAAAATAGTGACTCAGGGGCCATTTACACGACACCGTTTTTAACTAAAAACGAAAATCTTTTTGAGTTGTGGCCATTCATTTACACGACAATGGCGTTTTGGGGGCCGGAAAAATGCAAACTTTTGAAAACAGGTTTCAAAGTGCAAGTTTTTGAAAATGATACCGTTAACATCTCTTTTGTGAAATTTGTGAAAGCAGTGACTTCATGCTACTTCGTTTTTAGTCCTTTTCGCTGATCTGTGAACTGGATCGTTTTTTAGTACATTGTTGTCATGTAAACGTACCCTCATTCTTCAGTTTGTAAAACAGCAATATTATTATTATTACTATTAATAATAAAAAAAATTATTATTATTAATATTATTTGGTATTATTCTCAGTAAATCAATAGCATGTATTTTCTAGTAGCTCCATTTAATACACTACATTTGTCAATTTTTAAATCTATTCCTCAGAATTCTACAGGTTTCCCCCACAAGTCTACAGAATCTGCTCTGCTAAAAAGAACAATAGTCTCTGCTGTGCATAACACAGATCTCAATTCTCACTTCATGACAGAAGTTGGACTCACATATTTTTTCCAAACTTCAAGTCCATGTTTAATGTACCTCTCTACACCACAGTGTTTAAGGATGTTAAGAAGAGTTAGGAAGGAAAAAACACATGCTCTCTGGCAGTTGAAGAAAACACAGTTTGAGATGCCATAATCAATTTCCACGCAGAGAATGAGGCATCGTCAGGAACCCGGCCATGTTTTTGAAGGTATAGTGCAGTAACTGCATTCGTTCCGAGTCCAAACAGAACCAACTATCGCACACACATGAGTCTAATTACCTCGTAGGCTGACAACACAGTGCAGACTCTGTTGAGTGACTACAGGGTTTGACCCGTTTTTCAAAAACATACCTACAGACATACGCAATTGTGATGAGCCCCTCCCGCTTTCCTCCCCAGCGCTGTTGTTTAGCGCTGGCTGTTGCTCTGTCCTGCTCGCTCTCTCTATCAAACAGGACTTTTTCCCTCAACACACTGTAATAGAGGATGTTTTGGATGATATCATAGTTTTAGTCCTCGGGACATACTTGGAACATACATTTTGGAATATAATTTGGTATCTTTTAAAACCTTGTGTTATGTGAGCGCATATGTGTAGTGATGCACTTATGCATTATAAGTGTCCTTATACAATGAGAGTATGTGTATGTGTGTGTCTGTGGATCTGCACAAAAGGTCCACTGCGCTAGTCTGTGGGTCTCTGAGAGGTCAGAGGGGGCAGCTCTGGAAAGCCGGGGGCTTAGGCGTCAGGAAATTAAACATGAAATGTAAACAAACTCCAGCCTGAGCATTCTCCCCTTTCACTTTCTAACATCCTTATTTCCCTTTAGAATTTGAGTTTGAAGAAAAGAAAGTGCAAAGGAGAAAGTTTGTATCAGAGAATGATGAAAAAAAAAAAACAGAAAGAAGCAGAAGACATAAACTCAGAATTCTGAGAAAAAAAAGTCAAGTTGTAAGATGTAAACTCACAGTTCTGAGAACAAAAAAAGTCTTAATTGAGATGATAACTCAAAATTGTAAGATATTGTAAATTGTAATTTGTAAGCCCCTAAAGGGACATGGTGAAGAAAAAATTTTTTTTGGCAATGCTTTAAAAACTTTGCATTCACTCGCAAAGTACACAAAAGTTTTGTGAGCGAACGCAAACGTTTTTGCTTGGGAACGCAAAGGTTTTGCGAGCGAACGCAAAGTTTCTTAGGGGAGTGCAAACATTTTGCGAGAGAATGCAAAAGCATTGCTAAATATTTTTTCCTTCCATCTCATATTTCAACCATGTAAGATATAAACTTGTGAATGCAAGAAAAAAAATCAGAATTGTGTTATAAACTCGTGATTGTGGGGAAAAGTCTGAATTGCAAGATGTTAACTCACAATTGCAAGATATAAACTCACATTTGCAAGAAATAAAGCCCGAATTGCAAGACGTAAATGTGCAATTTTGAAAAAAAAAAAAAAATTCTGAATTCCGAGACAAACATGGAAAACATGGAATTGTAAAAAATAAAGGCTGAATTGTGAGATAAAAAGTCACAATTACCTTTTTTATTTTTCTATTCTGTGACACAAAAGGTGCTTCCCAATCAGATCTCTAAGGGAAGATTTTACAAGGTATCAATTTCGTATGATTTTAGAATTTAGAAAAATGTAAGTGAAAACGTCCACCCCTAAACATAACCATCACTGCATAAGGTGTAAGCAGATCGTACGAAAACGTATGATTTATATAAATTAGCCACCAATTCGCGAAAATGTAAAATAGTTACGAATTGCCATGAATATGTGTTGGGGCTTCCATAATTCTTTCTGTCTAAGTGTACGTTTACACGACAACGATGTACTAAAAACGTAAACATTTTCGTTTTTTTACGTACAGACGACGCCATTGTCAATATGATCCCTGTTCACAAGAACCTGCGAAAATGACTAAAGACGCTAAATTATGCTGCCAGGCCAGTAGTTGGCGATGTCACTTTAAATAAAAACTGAGCACCTATAGACTGAACACAGAATACACGTGCATGACATCACCGTTTTCACAAATTCACATTTTTGTAGTTTACACAGAGATTATAATGGTATCATTTTTAAAAACTTGCACTTTGAAACGCGTTTACAAAAGTTTGAGTTTTCAGGCCACCAAAACACTGTTGTCATGTAAATAAACGGCCAAAACGCATAAAAAGTTTTACGTTTTTAGTTGAAAACAGTGTCAGGTAAACGGCCCCTAATTTAATGCCTTGCAGTCTGCTCAGCTGGTTTAGATTAGTTATTGAACTAAATGTTTAACTCTTTTCCCACCATTGACGGAATTTTCTGACTTTCTGTGTTTTCAGTGTTATACGGTAGGGGTCGCTATTACTCATCTTCTGAAAGAGTACAGAATCTCCCGATCAAAACACATGCAAAAAAGAAGCAGAAACAAACGATAAAAATATTGCTTATGCACGTTTTAGTCTTTGAAATAAAAAAACGCAATTTTCTCAGCTTTTTGTTCAAAATGTTGCTTTTTTTTATGAAACTTGCCCACATTTAAGTGTTGATAAAAAAGAAAGCATGAAGCTAGAATGTAAAAGCTAGAAAGAGTTAATGTAAAAAAGCATTTACATTGTACATTGTCCTTCAATTCATCTTCAAAACATTTCCACCCATGTAGAGGAAAGAGGAACAACATAAACTAAGAATACAGATGCTGCTCGACTCATTGATCATTGGTCATTATCTCTGATTACACTTAATTTCGTAGACCAAGGAAAAACAACATAAATGTCCAAAGAGACAAGGATTAAATTACAAAGATTCTCAAAACAGATGACATGATCATAATGGCACTTGGAGGTCAGGAGCAGGCCATGACATCGGCCTGAATGATCGAATTACTTTGTATACAATTGGCCCCTATAGGACAACTTGAGCTAATTCAAGCAATATATTTTGTAACTCAAATAAAGATAAGTTGAAATCCATTGTGTCTTTTGTACCTTTTATGGTTCCCCATTCATGTGAACTCAGTGTGCCATATTCCGTTACCCTTCCATAATATTTCTGGGGTTCCTGTGGGTAATGGAAACTGTAATGTGATTGGACAGGGCTTTACTTCTCACAATCCAAATTGATCTCAGTGGTATGGACAGACTGACACTGCACTTTGAAATAGTCAATGAAAGCCTGTGCATTTATAAATTCATAAGAGCTTAAACATGGGAGTCATTTTCCTTCCTAAATTACACACCAGAGACAAATCCATGAGTATTTGTGGTAATGGAGAACACATATTCACTATTAACTATGACTTTTGCCTCAATAAACTCTTAATTTACTGCTTATTAATAGTAAGGTAGTTGTTGTAGCATTTAAGTTTAAGTACAGGGTAGGATTTAGGGATGTAGAATATGGTCATGGGTCATTGTCGAATAAGGATTTTGTAAAAGTAATTTAACATAATGGGGATATAATTAATTTTTAAGTTTTATTAAGTGTTAACAATGAAATTATGTGGTATTTATAATCAATTAACACTGCTTTTGTCATTTTTTACAAGATTGACAAAATTTGTGACCAAAAAATGTCCTTCAGTTTAACCAAAAATATCGTTTTTTGGTTATACCGAATGACGATATTTTCAAACAATGCTAACAGGCTGATAAATAGTGCAGTGCGGACAGCACATTAAAGACATCAGCTGGCAGTGCTTTCATGTGCCTCACGATTTATGGCTTCGCATGGGCTCAGTTTTTCACTACAGGAAGTCACTACAGGAAGAATACAGTTCTCTGTAGATTTTAGTAATATTGTTCAGTGTATAAACGGCATTGAGAGTTTGTATTTCTAGTACCAAAATAGAAACAGCATGAAGATTTTACAGAAGAATACACTACCTGTATTCACTCCAAATCTTGGGATTTTGCACGTTTCAAATAATCAGATATTTGGTTCATTTCCTGCAGGTGTGGTTTCAGAATCGCCGGGCCAAATGGAGAAAGATATCTAACAGGCTGATATCTAGCTAGCTAGCAAAAGGACAATCAAACAATTTATATTTAGTACAAGTTTTTAAAATATTACAACATTTTCCATGTTTTATAGCGGTTGTACCAAATGACCTGATGTTTTGGGACATGAGTATGAGCAAGTGAAAACATGAATTTTTCAAATAGTTAAGAGAGAGTTAGTTACTTTGCTTCACGACCATGTGGTCCTTTGCAGGTGTCTGAATGATGTCACATCCTGTCACATGATACTGACCACGTGACTTGATCCAAAATGGTCCCTTTATATTGGTTACTCCGAATGACATCAATAAAATTCATTTTTCTGGATATTCTTTCTCATAACAAAGCAACGACTTCTACACATAATTTTAATACCATTTTGCACTATGTTGATGTATGATGTTATAAAATCATGCCAGAATAAAAAAATATATATACATTTATTACATTTTAAGATATTTTAATCACAATGGCTGTTTTGGCCTTTGGACAGTTAAATCGAATGACCTTTTGACACTTCAAAATCTTTATAATACCTTTATATGTGCAGAATATAATTAAAACCTTTTAGAATCATTAAAAGAGATCTAGTTGCACTACCTTACATACTTTGGATGACATATCTTTGTTTTTTTATTATTATTAAGGCCTTTGGACAAAACAATGACCCTCCCCATTGACCCCATTGTCCATTGACCTTCAAGCAGAATAAGGCATTAATATGTGCTTTATAAGTACTAATAAACAGCCAATATGCAAACTAATAAGCAACTAGTTAAAAGTGAGAATTGTTCTGAAAAACGTGTTTTTTGGGTAGAAAAGAAACAGACCTTTCTCTGTCATACTGTGAAGTGATGGAAATGGCTGAGGAAGAAACTTGACAGGATCATACTGAAAAGCAAACATCTATAATATAAATACAGGGAATCTGAACATGTGCATGTCTGTTGCAGACTTTACTGTGCAGATTACAAGTCAATAATGAGTAAGTAAATAATGAATGAGATAATGTAAATGTCAAAAAATGACTTTGTTCCACTGAAATATAGCAACCGCAAAATAAAACATTGCATCCGGTAAAATTTAAAAGTAACAGACTGGATTCTAAAACAATTACATGTATTTACAAATCATAAAATATCAAAACATATGTTGAGGTCTGACAGCACGCAGCTGTGGTTCGGGGTTGTTGGTTTGTGTCATGGTGCACTAACAGCAGATCAGAACTGGCCTCATTGTGATTGATGAGGTGGACCTGCTCCAGACATGAGCGAGACTGGACCCGCTGGCTGAGGGGAGACAGACAGAGGAGCAGCTATCAAAGTGTAGAGCTCCAACCTGTGCTGGAGTTCAAATCCATACATAAATAGTGCAGTGCGGACAGCACATTAAAGACATCAGCTGGCAGTGCTTTCATGTGCCTCACGATTTATGGCTTCGCATGGGCTCAGTTTTTCACTACAGGAAGTCACTACAGGAAGAATACAGTTCTCTGTAGATTTTAGTAATATTGTTCAGTGTATAAACGGCATTGAGAGTTTGTATTTCTAGTACCAAAATAGAAACAGCGTGAAGATTTTACAGAAGAATACACTACCTGTATTCACTCCAAATCTTGGGATTTTGCACATTTCAAATAATCAGATATTTGGTTCATTTCCTGCAGGTGTGGTTTCAGAATCGCCGGGCCAAATGGAGAAAGAGAGAACGCTTTGGTCAGATGCAGCAGGTTCGGACACACTTCTCAACGGCCTATGAGCTTCCTCTTCTTACACGACCTGAAAATTACGCACAGGTAAAAGGAAAATCTGTACTACTGATCATAGATTTCTATTTATATATCAAAATGCTATTTGACAAAGTTTAAAAACTACCAGCGTCAGTTGCATCACTTGACTGCCATTCACAAATCCTCTCCCGTGGCCTCATGGGATAGCACTTCAGAAGTTTTGGGTCATTCCGGTATTTATTGCTTACTGTTTTATGAATACTATGAATTGGTACATACTACTAATACTTAACACAGTGTTTTTCACTTACTATATAGTAGGGAAGTATGAATATTAGGATGCAGCCAGTCACTTGTTTCATTCCTGAATGTATCAGTGTTATGAACAAATCGCTTGAGTGAATGATTCAAATGACTCACTCATAAAGACAGTCACTTGACACCACTGTTCATTCGAAAAGAGTCTGAATACCAGTGTTGGGGTAACATATTACATTGCAAGTTACGTAATCAGATTGCTTCTTTCAAGTAACTAGTAAAGTAATGCATTACTTTTAAATTTAAAATATCTGAGTTACTTTTTCAAATAAATTACTCCCATTATTGTAGTTCTAGACTAAATGTTAGCATACATTTACTTATCTCACTTGCACAAAAACAGATTCAGTATTCCTCAAAATAAATAAAAAGAGTTAAATGAAAAATCAGAATATTACACAAACCTGCAATAGTTAACACAAATATACTTTCCCCCGGTTTCACAGACAAGGCTTAAGCTTAGTCCCAGACTTAGCTTTTTTAACTGAAAGCAACTTGCACTGACATATTATAAAAAAAACATTGTTTTGTCTCGAGATGCACTTTTTTTTCTAATGCATGTTTATAAAAGCTACTTGAATGCCCTAATTGACCTTCGATGATCCAATTTAATCATACTAATAAGTAGGGGTGTGACGAGATCTCGTGTCACAAGATTAAAATGTGACAAGATTTTTTTTGTCGAGGCGAAAAGCTGTCTCGTGGTATTGCCGTGGAAGTGTGAGGGTGAAATTAGGATAGAATATGCCACTGCTACGTTTACATTACGCCTCCACTGTTGTTTTGCTTTTTGTAGAAACAAAAACCATTTAATTCAGGTGGATAATGGTTGCTTCAGTCCCATCCACCTCATCCAACACAAGCAGCAGAGTCGTACGTAGTGCAGTAGGAGTTCACTGATCACGTGACGAGAGTAAGTGATGAGATGACTGACAAGACCATGGTGGAGGGATTTGTTCCACAACAGAGCCTAGTGTCTGACAAATGTCTGATCTTGTAGAATGCACGCTCAGCACTGCCACCCCCTATTCATAGAGTATGCGCGATCGCAAAATAGAAAGCGAAAGTAAAACGCGAGCGCATTCAAACACGATTTCAATACCCGCAGCTCCTTGACGCATGCAAATATCTCCCAATGTGAAAGCTATCTTAGGCTGGGCTGTGTAGTTGTAACCATCTCTTAGCTCTGTATCATGCTTGAAGGAAAATTTGGTCTCTCTTTGAATATTGAGAGAGTATTTTGATTATGGTTGCACTTATTGTTTGCACTTAATAAGACTAAGAGAAAACTTATTCATTTTTATTTATGCTGTTTTTATTTCTTTGATCAATTTGTGGAAAGGAGTTCAGTTAGGAGGTCAAAAGTTGTAGAAGCTCATAATTCATGTACAGTTCTAAGGTCTGAAGAGACTCGTATGAAATCATACAGGAGAGAAGCCAGTCAGTTGAGTTTGTGGCAAAACCTTTTACAGTGCTTGAGTTTTGTTGTCTTTTACTGCAATTCATACTCAGAAAGTAGAACTGGAATGACAGTCATTACAAGATGATTAGTTAAACATTTCAAATGCACCAGCAGGTATTTTTTAAAAATTAGTACAATGTAAAACATGTATGTACACAATAAGTTCATTGTATCAAATGATGAATTTAAATGTTAGTACATGGTATAAAGTGGGATCAGGATTACATATGTTTTCTTTTGTATTTTTCTTTAGATTCAGAACCCATCTTGGCTCAGTGGCAGCAGTGCAGCCTCACCAGTGCCTGGCTGTGTGGTACCTTGTGATACTGTAGCTTCCTGCATGACCCCTCACCCTCACTCCGCTAGTGGCATGTCTGATTTCCTCGGTATGCCAAGCCCAGGTGGGAACATGGGACAGACACACATGGGCAGTCTTTTTGGCAACTCTGGAGTGGGTGGAACCATTAATGGTTTTGATCTCAGCGTTGAACCAGATCGCAAATCCTCCAGCATCGCCAGCCTGCGCATGAAGGCGAAGGAGCACAGCGCCGCAATCACATGGGCCACATGATGCCTTCATCTGGGACACAGAAGACCAGACAACCTCAGCCCTAAGCTGTCAGCACTAATGAGGTGAAAGTCAATGCCATCTGGAGCCAATATGAACATGAGAAATGGAGGCTCGAAGCTTTAAAACACTTGGAGATTAAATTTTGAAGTTTTCTAGAGGAAGTGGATTGTGCAGTGGGAGCTTGAATGTGTGGAATCCGATGGGCCAGTTTCAAAATAGAGACTGATTTATTAATATACTGACTTCCCATGTATTAGCATTGAGAGAAAAAAAATCAGTATGCACTATTTTGTCCTATCAATTACCAGACATATACAATACCATTCAAAAGTTTGGGGTTGGTAGGATTTTTTACTTTTTTTTTTTTTTTTATGTTTATGTTTATGACCGCCAAAAGTGCATTTATTTAATCAAAAATACAGTAATATTGTGAAATATTATTACGATTTAAAATGGTAATAATTGTAATAATAATTAGAAAATAATTGTTTTCTATTTTAATATATTTTCAAATGAAATTTATTCCTGTGATCAAAGCTGAATTTTCATCATCATTACTCCAGGCTTCAGTGTCGCATGATCCTTCAGAAATCATTCTAATTATCAATGTTGAAAATAGTAGTGCTGCTTATTATGCTTATTTTTGTAGAAACCATTATGATATATTTTTTTTCAGGATTCTTTGATGAATAGAAAATTCAAAAGAACAGCATTTATTTCATTTTTATAACAAAGAAAAAGTATTTACTGTCACTTTTAATGGATACTTGCTGAATAAACGTATTAATTTCTTTTGAAAATCTTGCTGACCCCAAAATTTTGAACAAAATTGTTTTTTTCAAGAGATTATGGATTAAATGCTATCAGTTGTGAATCTTAAAGGGATAGTTCAACCAAAAAAAAAAGAAAGAAATTTTTTTACACTCTCATTTTGTTCCAAACCTGTATTACTTTTTATTCTGTGAAACACACACACACACACACACGAAAGTCACTAGCTGCATTTCCATTACCCTTCAAATTGCACAAATTGAAGTTGCAAATTGAAAATATGCCCAATGGAAACACGTCAATTTCGCAAAAAAACTTATATCACAAAAAAGTTTTTACGTTCACATGAGGTGGTTTTTCAGGCAATTCAAAAAAGGAATATTTTGCAAAACTGCAATGGAAACTGTTTTTCCGCATTTACAGGTTACCTGGCGTTTGTAAATGTCGATCATTCTTTAAAGATGGACACAAAGACGAGACAGAGTTCTTTATTAATCTCATAAAAGACAAATTTATGGGAATACTGGATTCTAAAATGCCACAATTTATCAAGACCATAAAGCAGATAGTTGGGAGAAACACCCAGAAACACCTCATACGTGGCTGCTTCCAAGTATAAGGGGCTTTCCTTGCCATTAATGCTTGGATAACATGCCTACATCTCCTATTTAGAATGACAAGAGAGTAAGTAAATGATGACAGAATTTTTATTTTTCGGTGAACTGTCCCTTTAAGTCTTCTAAATAAGGGGTAAATATCTAAATATGCTTTGTGTAATCAAAGTCACAGCAGTAAAACTGCTCTACATGTGAAAATATTATTAGATAAATAGCGAAAATGCACTCAATCTTCTTGTCTGAATTATTTAAATTAAATACCTGAGCAGGACAAGCTTTTAGTAAGGCTTAAGAAGACATCTCTGGCATCAGTTCATATGCACTAGGCTTAAACAATTCAGTCAAGATGGAGCAGAATACAGAGGCATAATAAAACATTAGAAGAACGAGTGCTTCCCACCCATCCAATGTGGGACATTTTGCAGGGAGTAGAATTCTTACTCAGCCAAAGAGCTCATCAAATAGATCCAGATAGGGTGAGAGCCATTCTATATTAGCCAGTGAAGTACCAGGTTTGGTCCGCTTCATTCTTGATATGTCAAACAGGCAGATTCTGTCCAGTTCAAGCTCCAGAAATACTCCCTTTAATCACAGCCACATTCTCGAAACCAGAGGTAATAGGACATTGTTTCCAGATAAATGGTGGAATGTTGTGTTTGTTTTGTGTTAACGGGACACAGCTCTATCGGTTGGAACATAAGCCTAACTTCATTAATTTCCTGGCTCCATGCAGCATCAGTTCCTTTGCACCAGCAAAGGGTCTAGTTTCTCCCGCTGCAGGGTGGGTCATCACCCAATAACTCTGATTATCATGAAGTGTGAGAAGAGACCTTAGGTTTGGCGCCATTAGGGTTCGTAGCCAATAATGTGCTGCAAACTCAATTATTTTTTTGTCATTTTTGAGAAAGGTATTCAGGTTGTAACTAAATTTATGACTAAACTGATCATCTAAGGCCTGTTCACACAAAACACGATAACTATAATGATAACGATAAAGATATAGTTCTAAAAATCGTTCTAAATATAAAAATAGCGATAAGACAAATAAAGAGAAAGATATCGTTGGAATCACTTTTCCAATTGGTGAACGATAAAAACTTTAGCCGCTTTTCCAACATTGGGTCAAACCGTTCTCTTTGCTTAACCGTTTCCATTCCGTGCCGATCCGGTGTGGTGAGAAATCGAGTCCCCCCAGGAATCGGGTCTCCTTTAGGACTCCTTTGGGTAGCATTTTTAGCATCTGATTATAATTTCTGCAAAATCACGTTATGATTTAAATAGTTTAAAATGCGTTATAATGACCATTAAGGTCTTTTAAATGACATGGTTCATATACTAGTATATGCTGTAACTGAAGCTGTAGGTTGTGAAATCAAGCATTTCTCGTTCTTACTGTTTTTTTAGTTCTTTAGTTAGCTTATGTACTAGCATAGCATACATCTACCCGATTAGCCTGCTAGCTTAGCTTATGTTATATTAGGTATGATTTTTGCTTCCAATATAGTTGCCAATTACATTTCAAATTTGTTTGTGTGTACTTAGCATGACAATTAATTTATTACAAATTTATTATATTATTATATACTGTACCACATTGCTATTGTGTAAAATTAATATTAAATTACTTTTACAGAACATAGTATATTGCAATAATTCTTATCCTTAAAAAAAAAAAAACATTTTTAGGCATGGTTGTGTTTCCAGTTTGTTTTATTATGCAATACATATGCATTCATTTTATATTTCAAGCCTGTTGTTTGTGCACATAATGTAATAAACATCATACAATAGTGAAATAGGTTGTAACAAAGTCCCTTAAAGACAAGTCATTTCACTCGGCGGCCATCTTTGAAACGCCTCTTGGGCATTCAAGTGCAGCTCCTATCTCTTTGAATGGGGAAACATCAAATTCTCCAAAGCTGTTCGCCAAGCTTTCGATTAAATTTGATATTTGAAATCACCAATGAAATCTGACAACAACTGTCTCATGAATTGTGTTTCTAAACGCTCGAATCATGACAAAAAACTGTATTATTCAGGCTGGATCAAGCTAATGCGCATGCGCAGTCCTAAATGGGCGTCTCTTGTGCCTCATTTCGGAGGCGCGCATCTGACTGTTTCTATAGGAACCGGAGCTTCTAACGGCCGCTGCAGTGACGCGATGACTTTACCAATTGGCGATTGGCTCTTATTTAGAAGGCGGGACTTATTCCGCCATATTGCGCGTTGCACTTTCTCCCATTCAGAACAATACGAGTGACGCGTCTTGTGTTATTCTATAGTCTCTGGTTATAATTAGTCAAGACAACAACTTTTGATCAGGCATTACCGCCTGGGTCCTAAAGGAGACCCGATTCCTGAGGGGGAATCCCAAGTGAAAATACAACTGGAACCATTCTTTACCGTTCTTAGAATCGTTTGGCCCAGCGGTGGAAAAGTGCCTATTGACAGCCAATCAGAATCCACCTGCTTTAAAGAGCTTGAGAATTTAAAGCTGCAGGAGACAAAACTGCAGCACGCGCTTAGAATAAACAACAATATCGTCCGCTGGTGTGGACACTAACAGTTATAGTTATCGTTCTTGGTGTGAACAGGCGTTTAGTCCCGTTTTGAGACAGTTTTAAACATATAATTAGAGCTGCACGATTAATCGTAAAAAGATCGCGATTCAAACACCCACGTGATCATTTTTTATTAATGACAACGATTCACCCGTATCTATTAAACCTTTGACAAAATCATACTGGAACATTTAAATCATGTTCGTGCTGCCGCGCTGAGCCAGAGAAAGCAGTTTTGAACCACACAGTAGTTATTAATGTGTTACAAATATTCAAATTACCATAGAAGTACTGAGATAAAAGTTTAAAGTTAGGATATAAACACTGATGTCTATGATAGCGATCAAAATAGAGCAAAACGCCTTTTGAAACTAACTTGGCTTTTTCAAAAACGGTGTTTTATTTACATCTTACGACACTAGGTGGCGACAAGTGACTGTTAAAAATGTATCGTTCATTCAAAAGATTCGTTCAACAACACTGATTCATCCAGTAATGAAACAAGTATTTATTAACGAGTCATTGAATTCATTCAAACCATTTCTTTTATAATTCATTCAAATTAATTAAACATTTTTCCATATTTTGTTACAACCTCTAGTAAGTTACATGTTATTTTGTTTAGCTTTATATTCAGAATTTGTGGGAGAATTGTGATTTCTATTTGATTCTCATTTTATCCAGAATTGTGCAGCTCTACATCTCATAGCACAGTATATTAAATCGATTATAATTAAAGAAATCTCATTTTGTAAATCAGTGGAAAAAAGCACTTTACAGACTTCCTGATTGAGATTAGCTAGAGCGTCGTTCAATTTCGAGTTCAAAACTCACTTGGTCTTTCCACTTCTAAATGTTGGAGACAGAATGTAAGAGAGAGGTCATTGTATTTTCTATATTCGGAGAGGGCATAACTGTGGGTTTTTTTTTTGGTCCTCTATTACTTCCTCAGTTTAAATACTACTGAGACATGCAGTTAAAATATATTATCATCAGTTCTTTGTGTTTGTACAGAATGCACTTTGAATAATACAGTGATTTACTTACTATGTGTGTTTGGATTTAATGAGTGATATAGTTTTCCTGGTTTGGTTGTTATTCTTGATAACATAACTAATTTTCTTTTGTAAAATTGTCATTAAATTCTGTCCTGAAAATACTGTACAAGTTTGTACTGTATGTGTCTCATGAAATTCAGGCAATAACAAGCTGATATAAAATACGAACATACCATGTTGTTGCTGTATAATAGTGTCTATCTTGAAAACAAATTAAATTAAAATGATTATGGGAACACTTGTAACCAACCTTAACACATTCAAAAGCTTTTACAAACATGGCTGCTTTATTTTATTCTAGTTGAGAAGACAGTAGTTTGCATTTTAAACTCAAAAAGTCTACTGTTGTCAAGTCAAATCATCCCTTTTTAAGCAGTTTGAGCTAATTGTTTATGCATAATCTGCATAAAAATACAGACTAGTTAATCACTGGAATGCATGGATTTCAATATACAATCATTTCACATAGCAAAAAAATGTCATTAGTGATCATCTGCACCAGAGAAAGGGTGTGAATAAAGGAAGAATGATTTACATGCAAATTGCTCCTCAGCGAACGAACAGTTCCCAACAACATGTTAAACTGCTTTCCAATAGGATCATATTTTAATCCATTATATTTATATCCATACAGAGGAATTCAAAATGTGTGCCTGCATGTCAAGTAGGTCATCTACTGGCAAGGATGCATACTGGAATTTAACAGACAGCCAAAAATTTGATAGATTTGCAGGCCGCGGTCCCTCATTCCATTCTTAAAAGTTGTTAAAAACATGGATAAAATGGATGCACTACATAAAATGAGCATTTCACAGGCTAAGTTCCAGAGTTCTGCATATTTCACAGGGCTAAGGAGCAAACTTTGTCGTCTTCTGCATTGAGCAACAGTTTTGGTCTGCATCCAGAGCTGTAAGGAGACAGCCAACACAATGCTTGTCACCCAATAAAACCTCCAGTGGGACCTGACAGCCTTCCAGATGAGGCTGGATCTCTCCCAAATGAATCCATCAGGGAAGATGTCTGGCATTCGCACAACCCATTTTTACTTTCTCACTCCCTGAACGGTCCGATCCCTTCGCTCTTCTTACATTTCTGGCAGAGTTTTAGTCCCTTGGGCTTTGCTAAACTCTCTCCATCTCACACGCACAAACAGAAAACCAAACGCAGACAAAGATAAAGGAGTTTGTACGACTTAAGACAAAGTGTAGGGTGATAGAATGCAGAAAAGCACTGCGTCAAAAACTCTCTGTAAAATAAATCAGGCAGGTTCTGTACCTGGAAAATACTGGCACTTTATTGGCTGTTTAATCCGCTAGATCACATTATTGAAATCTTCCTTGCACACACACTGTTCATGGTGTTTCATAGTCAAAAAAACATTAGGCTGTGAAAGACTGCCCATTTCTTACTTTTCAAACACTTTTCAGATGTAACAAATCTATTTTTCTTTCTTTTTTTACGAAATACTATTAACATTTCTATGACCTGCCTTGATTGATTGTGTGTGTGTGTGTGTGTGTGTGTTCTTGTATACATGCTTTATGAGGACACAAATGTGTCAGACAATGTGTATAATGACATGGGTATTACAATGTAAACATGGTTTATGAGGACACTTCCTCATGTATTTTTGCATGTATACTGTAAAACATTTTCAGCTGGTTAAACTTAGAAATGAAAGTTCACCTGCTGCCTTAAAAATGTGAGTTAACTCAACTTGAATAACCTTTGTTTCAACTCACAAATAGTCAAGACAATGGATTACTTTTTTGGTTAAAAATTAAACTTAAAATAATGCATTGTCTTGACTATTTGTGAGCTGAAACAAAGATTATCTTCAAGTTGAGTCAGCTTATGTTTAGTTGAGTTCACTCACATTTTTAAGGCAGCAGGTGAACTTTCATTTCTAAGTTTAACCAGCTGAAAATGTTTTACAAAAGCGTGCTGTAAGAATCCCCAGACAAATGCTTTCAAGGAAAATGAATTTCCAGAATTTCCATGAGATCCATGGGCCATGATCTCTCAGAAGAAATCCAAAAAGATCTATTTTCCATTTCTAACAGTCTGCAGAAGTATGATCATATTACAGGAATAGCATTTATTATTTTATTTTATTTTATTTTATTTATTTTATTTTATTTTATAAGACTTTGCTAACTGCAATTTACCTTTTAACGGTGCTGTGAAATAATTGTGTTTCATCTCATAGCCACATGAGGGCAGCAGACATCTCCTCAGCAAATTTACAGGCAATAAAAACAAAGAATTTATATAAGCAACAAACCTGGGCTGTATCTACACAGAATATCATTATAATTCTGTTGAAGTGTTAACCACATGCTTTTTACCCATTTGCCACAGCCTAGCACATTTTTTTTCTGTCTCAGAAAAAGCAGATTTCAGAAACATGCACAGCACAAGCTCAATGCAAGAACAATAGCACTTTTTTAGTGACTGATTAGCTGCTACGTGTGATCAGTTTTGTACTAAGAGTTTTGAAAATATACCACTTACCTGTGAAAACAGTACCTAAGCAATTAAAAGAACTGTAACTTAGTCCTCACATCTAGTTGCTTCTGCATAAATATCAAAATGGCTAGAAACATTCAAACATACTCTTACTCTAGGCCAAATACTATCACTCCAACACTGAAATACTGACGACATTTGTCTTAATGTGGCCTGTTCACTTCATTGAAACGTGTATGGATTTCCTAAAAGTACTCTAGAGGAGCAAAGACATGCAGGTCAGGTTAATTTATATAGAGGTGGGTTTTAATGGCACAAATGTGCCTTATAGACCCTTTTACTGTTTGTACACAATGATGACGTAGCAACGTATGCGCGCTCATTTTGGCAACGAAACTATGGCGAGAATCAGCAGCATGTCAAGCTACGCGAGCGGATTAAGCAACACAGACAGAGAAAGTTATTTTAAAAGTTGACTTTATCAAATGGTATCCGGCTACCAGATCCGTGTACTATAGTGGAGTGGATAGAAGACGTTAGCAGATGGCCAAATATACAGTGGCCAAAATATATATACGTATTTAGTTGAGAAACCGAGCGTGTACACCCGAGAGAAATTACGAGCATATAAATCACTGGATGCTTATGAATACGTTAGAACCACTGGGGAACAACACCATTTCCGTTGCCAAAATGCTATTTGATCACATGGGCTGTAAAAGGGTCTATAAGCTCCCTTTAGATATTTCACATTTGCAATTAGATAAAGGTATTTAATGCTGAATGTATATGTCCAAACCTGAATATTTAGATCTTCTATTTAATACCCACTTTGGAAAAGAAGAAAACATAAGACGTGGCGTGGTGTTAGTAGGTTCACTTGTCCTTTTCTCAAATAATTAAAAGACATCAGTTTTTTTGTTTTACCACTTTTTTCAACTGCTCACTAAAGCATTTCTCTATTGATATTATGGTCTCTGTTCATATAATCTTTATTACCATACTTACCTGCTTCCAGGTGAGCTGCATGCTTCTCTGAGGGTGAATGTTTAAAATGCCAGACAAAAATCTTTTAATTGAGCATTTTACCAGTAATACTGTTGTTATAGAAACAATTCAGTTTATGCATATTATCTGTTTATTTGCAATAAAACCCAGTGCAGACTTGGGGTGGCAGAGACAGGGAACTGTGGAACTGTGACAGCCAAGATCTCTGAAAGGAGGAAGCTGTGATTGGACCTTTTGGGATCAGGATGGCCCAAAAGAGAGAGAGAGTGCTCTTGGACTGGAGTTGTCTTCATGGGTACTGGCTAGTTGCTCTGGGACTGGAGCTCTGGGACCAGGTGGCAAAGAGAGGGAACTCTGGGGCAGTTGAGGCAACAACTCAGGGACCATTCATACTCTGATGATACACCAGACGTTAATGCCACTGGCGTTTCTTTGGGGGCAGTGGCATTAACATTTGGGGAGGCCAGATGGATCCTTTGGGATCTAGATGGCAAGAGAAAGAAAGAGCTTTTGGACTGGGGAGGTGTTGGGCATTGGCTAGTTTCTCTAGAACTGGAGCTTTGAGACCAGGAAACTGAAAGAGGGAGCTCTGAGGATGGTGCAGCTGAGACGGCACCTCAGGGAGCAAGCTGACTGTGACAAAGAACTCTGAAGTTGCCCTAGATGTTACTGCCACTGCCGTCATGATAGCCATCATGAGCGATCTGGATGGCACGAAAGAGAGAGAGCTCTTGGACTGGGGTGGTCTACGGCACTGGCTAGTTTCACTGGGACTGGAGCTCTGGGTCCCAGTGGCAAAGAAAGGGAACTCTATGGCAGTCAGGCTGACAATTCAGGGACCATTTATACTCTGATGATACCCCAAATGTTAATGCCACTGGCGTTTCTTTGGGGGCAGTGGCATTAACATCTGGGGAGGCCATCATGAGGGATCTCGATGGCACGAAAGAGAGAGAGCGCTCTTGGACTGGGATGGCCTTCATTGGCACTGGCTAGTTTATCTGGAACTGAAGCTCTGGGACCAGGTGGCAAAGTAAGGGAACTCTGGGGCAGTTGAGGCAACAACTCAGGGACCATTCATACTCTGATGATATGCCAGATGTTAATGCCACTGCTGTCTATTTGGTGGCAGTGGCATTAACATTTGGGGAGCCCAGATGGATCCTTTGGGATCTGGATGGCAAGAGAAAGAGAGAGCTTTTGAACCAGGGTGGTGTTGGGCACTGGCTAGTTTCTCTAGGACTGGAGCTTTGTGACCAGGAGACTGAAAGAGGGAGCTCTGAGGATGGTGCAGCTGAGATGGGAACTCAGGGAGCAAGCCGACTGTGACAAAGAACTCTGAAGTTGCCCTAGATGTTAATGCCACTGCCGTCTCTTTGGGGGCAGTGGTATTAACATCTGGGGGGGCTATCATGAGGGATCTGGACTGGGATGGTCTTGGGGACTGGTTAGGTGGCAGCCATTAAAGGGAGCTCTAGGCCTGGGGCAGCCAAGACAGCAAATGGGATAGGGTGCAGGGTGCTCTGGGACTCCGGAAGAGAGTTGTACTTGGGCACTAGCTTTGACAAGAACATCTGGAGCAGCTGTGAAAGGAGCAGCCAGAGAGGTTTCTGTCATTTTAATGACCCTATTTACAGAGCCTCCTCCACATCTGTGACTTGAAACAAAGTTTATTGTGTAAATATATTACAGTTAGAACAGATTTGAATAGACAACTTTAGGTTTCGCAATAGAAAAAGGTTTAATACCTTAAGCCAGTCGTGAAGGAGGATCTTGTCTAACTGAATCCGCTGCTCAGGATTACATTGCAGGAGACAGCCAATCAAATGGCAGCACTCTGTACAAAAGATGGGAGAGATTATTAATTTAAACTTCACTTCTTCTCTCTTTGATAATGTTATTCTCAGTGATGAAAGATTTTGTATGATTCAGAATTACAATTGGCCATTTAGCTGTGTTAAAGTGCTCACCTTTTGATAAGCCAGATTTGGACCAGAGGTTTGCATTGATGACATCCAGGTCAGTGCTGGATGGATAATCCCCACACACCAATGCAAACAATAGTACACCAAGCGACCACACTGTCGCTGACTCGCCTGGTACTGTCCCTTCATTGTATACTCAGTACAGACCTGTGCCTGAATCAAAGAAATTTAGTCTGACGTGTAAGTGTGCATTACCAAAAAAAAAGAAAAAAGATTTGATGCTCCTGACTTGACACAATAGATTGAGAATTTGAAGGATAATATGTACCTATAAACAAATTATATGGTGAGTTCACAAGGAGATCACCGCACCCAAAGTCGATCAGCTTTACTTCAAAGGTGTCCTCGTTAAGACCATGATATAATCGTCGGGCCTATCCTGCCAGTCCAGGAGTTCGATGATCTCAGAAACTCTGGGACCTTCATTGGCAAGAATCAACAGAGCGACCTCCACTGGGAAGGGTTTGGGATGAGTCAGACCCAGAGTGGACAGGAGTGGGGAAAATGTTGGCGCTCCAATCAGATGGAGAGCAGACAGAAGCAGTGAAGACATCGGCGCTCCAGTCAGGCACAGAGTGGACAGGAGCAGGGAGAATGTCAGTGCTTGAATCAGATGGAGAGGTGAGAGGAGGGGGAAGGATTTTGACACTCAAATCAGGCACAGAGCAAACTGGAGTGGGTTTGACATCGGAGCTCCAGTCAGATGCAGAGCTGACAGGAGTGTGACAGATGTCAGCGCTCCAATCAGGTACGGAGTGAAGTAGAGTGGGGTGGACATCAGCACTCCAATCAGATGCAGAGCAGACTGGAGCGGGGAGGACATCGGTGCTCCAGTCAAAAACCGAGTTGATTGGAGTGGGGAGGAAGTTGTCACTCCATTTGGGAACAGGAACATGGAGGACATCAGCCTCAGGCTGGCCAGTGGGAAGGACTTTAGGGTTACTGGTACAAAGATCTTGACGATCATGGTTCTCTACAGTTAGGATCATATGCTGGAGAGAAATATGATCTAAATAGGAGAATGATACCAAAAGATAATATTTATTAAATATTGCAAATATTTGATACTCATCACTGCAACTAAGCTACTTATTGTAATTAATGAAAGGCTTTCATTAAATATTTCATATAGAGACATTAAGAATTTCATATTTAAAATAGTTATTTCTTTTTTAAAGTCTTGTGTCATGTGTCAAATAAATGTCATGTTTTTGAATTCTGTTAAGCAGATGTTAATTCAGTTTTTCAGTGTGTAAGTTACAGATTCTCATAACATAGTCATGTTATTTACCATCAGAACTTCTCGCAGATGGACCATCTGATGGTGTTTCGGCTGCCTCAGTGTCCTGGTTTTCTTCACTACCCTGACCTGAGGTGGTCTTGAGGTATTTTTTGCGCCCTCTTCGATGAGAAAAGGCCCACTTCCAAAACCTTCTCTTCTTTTTAAAAGTATCTTCCTTCCTTCCTATTTCTTTTTTACCATCCACATGCTCCTCTCCAACACCAACTAGATGTGGATGGTTTTCCACTTTACTTGTGGAAGATTGTGCTGGTGTACAGTGATGGTATTTGTACACGCTGTCACAATCCTGAATTGCGTTGTCCCATATTCGCTGTTGTGAGTGAGCTGCAGGATGAGCAAAGTAAGGCTAGTTTGCCCTTACATGCTTACACATATATTATGATGACATTATAGAACTCTGTAACATTCTGTGACTGCCAGTTCATGAACATGTGTTTCTATGCTAATTTCCACAGTACCAAAGCCAGTACCCCATTGGTTCGTTCCACTACGTGGGCGTGGCTTCTCCTCAGCGCTAATTCACAGTGCAAATGAGGGTAGCTACTTTTTGAAGGAGCTGAGAGCGATTCTTGAACTTTTGTGCGAAAAACGCAAAGATTTATTTGGGGATTAATCATGTCACGCCCTCTGTTTGATGAATAAACGATTTGTGATTCATTTTTTGTCGCTTCAAATCGGTTGCATGTAAGTGTTCTCATATTTGCATCATTAAAACTGTAAATAATGTCGCGAGCTTATTCTTGTATTAAAAACACCAAACCATAATTCATTACTTAACACATGAAATATAAGTATATAATCAGTCTTCTAAGGCTTTTGTCATTTCAAAAGTGTTACAACCTTGTTTCGAGCTCTATGTCTGGCTTGTACTTTAATCGAGGACCATTTACAAAACACATACTGTAACCAGTAACTGTCCATTTATAAAAGTTGGTACTGTACTGTCCTAGTTATTTTGAATAACTGTGTTACTAGGTTCACTGCCAACCAGCACTTCGACACATCCGTCGAGATGTATTGACAGACATACAATAAGGTAATAATATCAAAATGTATTTGAGATGGCAAATGGTTACTTATGCATATCATTACAGTAAACCAAATACTTAAGCCACACTTAAAATTTGAATGTCTTTCTACAAAATAAACACCTATGGCATAAAAAGAATATACCACAAACACACTTGTCAATCAAAACATTTAACAACAAAAGCTTTTTTGGGTTTCAAAAAGTGGGAGATATTAATAATGTGGACACTTGTTAAAAGTTGTAGGAGTTGTAGGACTAGGAAAAGTTGTACACTGATACACTAATACTATATATATATATATATATAAAGAGGCAGAGGCATGAAGGCATGAAGGAGAGAAACAAAGAATTAATGTCATCTTGTTGGTCTGCTGTAGCAGGTCTAAAAACACGCATCCATGCAGACCTTTAATGTTTCATGATGTATGTACAGCCACATTTTTATTTATTTTTTGGTTGTGGAAATCATTAAACTAAACCTTGGACTCCCAAAGGCCCGATTTATTTAGAGACACTGAACAAAAGGTTCATCAGAGATTCCTTTAATGTTAGTCTTATCTTCAATACAAATGCATACACATCAATTTCAGCTAAAATCACATAGAATTACTATTGCAATAAACATCACAATACGAAAAAAATAAAAAATAATGCTGGTCTTCAAGCAGGAAAGAGATACATTCATCCTACACACACACACACACACACACGTTTGTTTTTGTGAATTGTGGGGACATTCCATAGGCGTAATGGTTTTTATACTGTACAAACCGTATTTTTTATTGCCCTACACCAACCCTACCCCTAAACCTACCCATCACAGGAAACTGTGCACATTTTTACTTTCTCAAAAAAACTCATTCTGTATGATTTATAAGCCTTTTGAAAAATGGGGACATGGGGTAATGTCCTCATAAATCACCCTCTCCTTGTAATACCTATGTCATACCCATGTCATCATACAAATGTGTGTCCTGATATGTCACAAATACACACACACACACACACACACGCACACACACGCATCCTAAGCATCCAAACACGAATAGATAAAAATGAAAATTCACATGACTATACAACACTAATATAATGTGCTTGTGAAAGCTTGCATTCAATGACTGTGGTAATGTATTGGTGAGAGGAAAGTGGTTTGGTGTGTTGTTTTTTTTTTCTTTTTTACTAAAAGCACAAAAGCCTATACAAACAAGCCAGCATTACTCAGTATAAATATTCTTCATCCAAAATCAGTGCAGCACCTTCTTCATCTGTTTTTCAGGCTTTATCTGGTCTATTTAACACCTGGTCGAAATTACGCATGGACTTTCTGACAAAAAGCCCATTAAATCTTCTTAGTATTCAAAGAATGTTCTTTTTTTTCGTCAATGTTTTATTTTTTGTTACCTTGTACCTCAAAGGTCCAGCTGTGAAGTACAGGTCAATGATTCTTTTTTTTCTTTTTTTTTTTTTGTTCCTTAATAATTTTAGAGATATAAAATGGAGTAAAACATTCTTTGACAAGTGGTTCAGTTTTCTTTTGAGGTGTTTTCCTTTTTTGAAAAAGTCTTTCGGTGAACTTGATCTATTGGATTCCCCTGAACAGACACATGGCAAACACCATGGCAAAAAGCTGTTGAGAAAAGAAACACAAACCTTTTATTTACATTCATAGGAAAGTAAACAAACAATTATGAATCATTTAAACAGTTTTGCTTCACAGATCTTAAGGGACAGTTTGATTCAAAGCATGCAAAATTTCTTTGGGCCCCTTGCATGTTAAAAAAAAGCTTTATTCAGCTTTTCTGCTAAATTAATATGGTTGTTTTAAAATTTGTATTGTACACAGCATGATGTTTTCAAGTTGATTCTCTCTGCAGTCTCTCGATTGAGCTGTCTACCTCCAGCACATTACCACATGAGGGCAGCAGCGATTCAAAGAAAAGGACTGTCTCTCTTCTGTTAAAACTCAAACTTGTGTATTTGTGGCCATTCCTTCAAGATCTGTCCCATCTCAATTCTCTGAGATAATATCAATGAAACAGACATAATGTAATACTGTACCTCAATCGTGAGTACAACAATAGCCAGGGCACCAGCAACATAGATGTACATCTCAAAGTAGTCTACAACCGCTGAATAGCAGCCCTGCAGATCCAAACAGAGACATAAGAAAAACATTTTAGTTTATACAGTTTTGTTAAATTATGCCATTATCTACTCACCTACATGTTGTCTTGAAAGCTAAAAAAATAATAATAATATTAATAATACATTTAAAAAAACAACCCTCATATGACTTGTGCACTATATTCGATCATTTGGTGCTTAGTTATCATCAATTATTATTGGTGCTTAAATATTATCAGTTATTATTAGTGCTCAATTATTAATGGTTCTTATTATTATATCAATGTTGAAAACAGTTTTTGCTGCTTAACATTTTTGTAGAAACCATGATGCATTTTTTTTAAGATTCTCTGATGAATAGATTTGATTATTTATTTATGCATTTATTTGAAATAGATATCGTTTGTAACATTATAAATGTATTTACTGTCACTTTTAAACAATTTAATGTATCCTTGTTGAAGTAAAATATTAATTTCATTTTTAAAAAATCTTACATTTTTAGTAGTTTATCACGAATTCTATAAAAATTAAAAACTGTTTTAAATAGTGAGAATAATAAGAAATGTTTCTTGAGCAGCAAATCAGCATATTAGAATGATTTTTGAAGGATCATGTGACACTGAAGACTGGAGTAATGATGCTGAAAATTCAGCTTTGCCCTCACAAGAAAAAATTACATTTTAAAATATATTCAAATAGAAAACAGTTCTTTTAAATTGTAATAATATTTCACAATTTTACTGTTTTTACTGAATTTTCCATTAAATAAATGCAGCCTTGGTGAGCAGAAGAGTGTCAGAGTGTATGTGATGGACAACACCATAAATGCAATATAGCTAGATCTGGAAGATCACTTGTATCATCATTATATTTCGGCATATCGCAAAGCCCTAAAACTTGCTCTCTATGATAACTCACTAAGGCATTATAAACATTATAGGCATTAATCTGCTTTGAAACGATGTCTATTGTGAAATTAGCTATACAAATAAATTTGACTGATTTAATAAAGAATCAAATTGACTCAATGATCTGTGGCCGGTTGCATAAACTTACAAGTCTAACTTCAAGACTGGTCATAACTTTTTAAAATCAGTTACATAAAAAAAAAAAAAAAAAGATTGGTGGGTCAAACTAGTTTTCAAGACAGTCTTTTCATAAGCTGTGTTTTCATCCAATGTTGCGAACTTAACTTTTGCGCAAAATTGGAACATCGCATAAAACATTTGCCAATAAAGCAGCGTTTGCGTTTCTATCCCATGTGTTCAAGAGTACAAAACTGTCACTTCCTGGGAAATTGGCACAAAATATCTGTAATAATAAAGAAAAGTTGCTGCAATTGGGGAAGAAACTGTAGCTCTTTTGTCCACCATCATAAATGACTGGTGTCTGATGAAACGCAATAAACGTCGTCATGTTATCTTGCGTTCGGATGCTGGTGTTTGTGAAGGCAATCATGTGAGACTCTTCTGGGAGGGAATTAAACCAAATCATTCTGATGGCAGACTTTCGGCATTTCAGAATAACTAAAACAACATTTGAGATGCTGTACGATGCGATTGGTCCACTAGTTAGTCCAGTTATCCAATCACATCCACTGTTGATGCAAAGTTTTTTGTTGCAGAATTATTTTGGTAAATGTGTTTCCATCATAGTTTATGCGCATGTCTTCTGATCCGACTCAGTTGAGCACATACGTTTTTTATGCACATTTTTAAAATTTATGCGCATCCTGGCTTTTCCATCCAGCATTTTCTTATGCGATATCCCAAAATGCGCATAAAAATGGGTGGATGGAAACATGGCTAGTGTGAATAATTATGCAACTGGCAGCCTGCTCTTCACACAATGAAGATGACTCCAGATGACTTGGAATATAGCACACAAGTCATATGGACTCTTTTTATAGTGTAATTTTTTCTTGATTTTTTAAAGCTAAGCAGTTGTGGTCACTATGAACTGTCTGAGGAGTCTTCACAATATCTAATTATGTATTTCATAGATACTGCTCATATGGGTTTGGAATCCATGGAGGTGATTAAATGACCACATTTTCATTGTTTGATGAGTCCACAATACAAGAATCAGAACATGAGAAAATGTTCTTCAGCTGAAAGTCCAGTGGTGACTTTTTAATACAGATCTGCATGACTATTACTCAAGTTTTACTGCCCCTGCTCACTTTCACAGAACTCTTTCACACGCTCACATTCCCCAGACACTGAGAACATGGAAAAGCACTAGTCAGCATTGAGAGAGCTGAAGCTGAGTGGTAACACTATTCCCCTCTTCCTGTTTTTCTGCTCTAGTTACATTTGAGCAATGAGCTTTAGACCAGGCTGAGGGGATGTGACGTATACAGTAGTACGAGAGCCCACCTTGTTGTTCCGGTACAGCATGCTGCCTGACAGGCATTCATCCCTGTTACTGAAGCCTACTTCTCCGAGATGATTATTCCTACGGCAGCAGGCCTCGGGCACCACTTCACCGGGTTTTATGAACCTAAAGATGCTGTCCTCGAAGTCTTCGGGACTGTTCACTCCACAGCAGTCAAACTAGAGGGATGCACAGATGAGTTAAAATGAACGGGTGTCGATGAACGGGTACCTGAAATTTATAAGTTTGGTAAATGCTGATCTACAGTAGTTTAGGGAACAAACGATACATACTGTGTTCATAATGGCGTTCCACGTTGATGTGAAGACGTCAGTGTTGTTGTAGCCTTGGTAGTGCCTCTTCAGTTCCTTAGTAAAGTATTCTCTGGTCAGCTGTACACACATGCACCAATGAAAATATTAGAGATATTAGCAGCACACCAACACTGAAAACATAATCTGTCTCGAAATGATGGACATGGTCACTCACATGTTCCCGGAAGACGAAGGCGAGGATGGCTGCCGCCAACTCTGCCAGGAATATAATGAGGATCAGCATGAAGAACTGCAGAGAGAGGAGGATTTTGTCACACAGTCAGTGTTTGGGTCTGACAACCGTATTCCCAGCTAACAAAAATTAGCAGATTTCATCCAGATGGGCTTGTAAGGTCTGGACAGCCAAAAAACACAAGAAATCAGATTTTTTCAAATCTTATTCAAACCACATTTGGAGGTGGTTTGAAATGTATGGAGCTCCACACATGACATGCAGGGAAAAAAAAGTCATTAATTCCCTCGATTTGCTAAATTGTGCGTACGATTTACTATTTTGTTCCCTCATTTGCTAAATCGTGTACAATTTACTGTTTCATTCTCTCGATATGCTAAATCGTGCGCATGATTTACTGTTTCGTTCCTTCAATTTGCTAAATCATGTGCACAATTTACTATTTCGTTCCCTCGATTTGCTAAATCGTGTACAATTTACTGTTTCATTCCCTCGATTTGCTAAATCGCATGCACAATTTACTATTTCGTTCCCTTGATTTACTAATTCGTGCACACTATCTACTATTTTGTTCCCTCGATTTGCTAAATCGTGCGTACTATTTACTATTTCGTTCCCTTGATTTGCTAAATCGTGTACGATTTACTATTTCATTCCCTCGATTTGCTAAATCGTGCACATGATTTACTATTTCGTTCCCTCGTTTGCTAAATCGTGTGCATGATTTAGTATTTCGTTCCCTTGATTTGCTAAATCGTGCACATTATTTACTATTTTGTTCCCTTGATTTGATAAATCGTATACAATTTACTGTTTCGTTCCCTCGATTTGCTAATTAGTATACAATTTACTGTTTCGTTCCCTCGATTTGCTAATTAGTGTACAATTTATTATTTCGTTCCCTCGATTTGCTAAATCGTGCGCATGATTTCTTTGATATCACAATATTACATTGGTCACTGTTGCTTTAAGGTTAGTGGTAAGAGAATATGGGCTTGACTCCCGTTGCACATTCATACAGACAGTTTTTGAGTTGCTGTTTGAACGGGACATTAAATGAGGTTGTCAATCTCAAAGACAGTGTGAACTTAGCCTAACTGAAGATGAATGTGTTTAGCACTATAAAACAGGACCGGCAACCAGATTCTGCTATTGTATTTTAACTTGCAGTAAGTGGCACCAACTTTACTGGTTAAGTGGTTTTGAAACACATTGTACTGGGACTTACAAAAAGCAGCAGACACTTGTTTTCTCGTATGGCTCCGCAGCAGCCAAGGAACCCCAGCAGGAAAAGCATGCCCCCCATGGCCAGGATGATGTAGACACCTGTGAAGAGAAGGGGGTTGGCTGCCACTATCTCCCTAAAACCCGTGGGGTCCACCACCACCCACACCCCAACACCGAGGAGGAAGGAGCCGCCCAGCTGAGGAGATGGAGAGAGAAAGAAAAAATAGCCATTTAAGCTTACTACGGTCAAGTTTGTGTCCTTTTTTACTACATAACACAAAAAAACCTTCTCATTTGCATAAGTAAAATTCCATTTTTATTAAACTTATTCAGTATATACAGTAAAATAAGGAAAGTTTACTTAGGATAGATAAAAGGGCAAAGTAATACGGCAACATTTGTCACCATACGCAAATTGACCCATCAAAATATTTAGGGAGAAACATTTAAAGGCAAAGTTCACACAAAAATTAAAATTCTGTCATCATTTACTCACCCTCGTGTAGTTCTAAACCTGTATGATTTTTTTCTTCTGTGGAACATTAAAAGATATTTTGAAAAATGTCTCAAAATGCTTTTTTGTCCAATACAATGGAACAGTGATCAAAATTGTTTGGTTACCAACATTCTTCAAAAGTACCTTCTTTTGTGTTCCACGGAAGAAAGAAAGTCATACAGGTTTGGAATGAGTAAATGGTAACAGTTTTGTGTGTGTGTGTGTGTGTGTGTGTGTGTGTGTGTGTGAAGCATCCCTTTACCTTTAGGTAAACACTTAATAACTAATTCAATAAATAATGCTACAAATGTTGGTCCAGGCATATGAATCTCAAACAAATCTTCATTGTGATTGGAGCAGTTAACATGAGGCTACTTCAAACACCCTTCACACTACAATCAATTCCCTACCAATTACAGAAAACAATTAGTTAAAGTTCAGACATTCTGCATCTTCCCCACTTGCCAGCCAATTGTTATGGTGCTGTTTTTGGCCACAGTAGGCCTTTTCATGGGGGCTTAAGCCTTTTCAAAGAGTTTTTTTTTTTTTTTTACCCAAAATAGAATGATTTCTAATATATTTTTACTGAATCGGCAATAACTGAAAAACCTTGTAAAGACTAAAAATCAAAATAATGTAATTTCAAGATTTTGTAACATTATACATATATATTTTTTATATATGTTTGGATTTTTTACAGGATTATTTTTAGTGCAACTTAAAGGGATAGTTCACCTAAAAATGAAAATTCTGTCATCATTTACTCACCGTCATGTTGTTCAAAACCTGTATGACTTTCTTTCTTCTGTTGAACGCAAAAGAAGATATTTTGAAGAATGTCGGTAACCAGACAGTTGTTTGTAGCCGTTGACTTCTATAGTATTTATTTTCCTACTATGGAAGTCAATGGCTACTGTCAACTGTTTGATTACCAACATCCTTCAAAATATCTTCAGAAGAAAGAAACTCATACAGGTTTGGAACAACTTGAGGTTGAAGTAAATGATGACAGAATTTTCATTTTTGGGTGAAATGTCCCTTTAAAGGCCAATTCACACACTGCAGTGACAGACGGCGACCAATGCGGACAATCTCCAGATTACAGTATGTCAAGTCTCAGACATCCCACGACCCGACAAATGCCAACTCAACATGTTCAAGCGCCGACCAGCGGCAACAGATGCTGACAGCGCAGCGGTAACACAGTCGGCACGAAATCAGAATTGATCCTATTTACTTTGTTAGTGCACATTATTAGTCTTGTGGTGAACAATTCACCCGTGCAAGCTGAGATTCACAATTTTTTTTTTTTGTCTTTGTAATCTTTTATAAAAATCTGAAAATGTACTTCCTCTCTACAATGGCCTTCCTTCTCTGATGACGTCAGTTTTGAATAGAACATCCTCTCCAACTGTCAGTCCGCTGCGAGCTTTTGACAGCGAGCTGAACGGAACGCCCACTTTTCTAGATCCAATCAATTCCCAGCGGGGAAAAAACAAGCCACGCCCTCTATTTTTCTCATTTAATATTCCGTTTCATTTGGAAAATACACCATAATACTGAAGTAAACTTGGTCGCAACTTCCAGTTCACAATGTTTCTTAAGAAAAAAAAATAAAAAAGGCCCTTTTGCTTTTTTGTTATTATCATATTCACGTTCCATACTATTTACATGATACCTATTCATGATACACAATACTTTGATACACATTGCAATGGTATGTGTCCAGAAAAACATGTTTTGTCTTTGGTATTTGTTTCTTAGTGAATGCTTAAAACAGCCAAAAAAAAATAAAAAAAATAAAAAATTCTTCTAAGGTCACAAAACAAAATACACTCTTATATTCAAGACACATTCTCTGTCCAATAATATCCACTTTATATCCTCTAATCAAAAAACATTTTTTTTTAACTGGAAAACAAATAATGATGATTGCTGATTCTTTTGCAGTGCAGGATTAATGATCCTGATAAACATGAAAAATTATTGTGCACCACAAATTGCTGAGTTGTTCGCACATTACTTGGTAAAGTGAACACAAAGGTTAACGTGCCACCGAGCAGAGAGAATACTAATGGGCTCTACTGCTGAAAATAAATCATTTTTGAGTAAACGGCTACTGAAAGTGAACGCTTCCAGGGAGGAGGGGGGAGGTGAACGGATAGAGGAGCACAAGGAGTTTTAACAGGCGAGTCAAAGACAGCCGAGTGGGGGCTGGGAAACACTGCTGTTTCTTTTGCAGCTTCCCACAATCCTCTACCTGTCAAAGTGATACCCTTCCACCATCCCATCGCTGACAAACACACACACACACACACACACACACACACACACACACACACACACACACACACACACACACACACAGATGAAGGCAGACACCAGACTGGTGATTAAGCAGCTCAGGAAGTGCGTGTGTGTGTGTGTGTATGGGTTTGTATGGTGGGTTTTAAGATAAGAGCCTCACACAAAAACATGTTCCTCAGTCTCTCTCTCCTGTGAGCCAAACCTGGAATTCCTTTCATGGATGGCATTAGCAATGTGTCTGTCAAGCGGAGTCCTGTCACAGCAGCTATTTCTGTCATAAACAGGTTCAATAAACAGCTTGACGGTATCACTAAATAGCTGTTTTAATAGTTTTTAGGGTTGAATAAATATGAGCAGCTGTTTTTAGCTCATTAAATGGATTTCAGAGAATTATATTAGCATTTATTTGAAAAAAACAAAACAAAAAAAACAAGCTAATTTATTGTTAGCATTGAACTTACTTGTGTACATCACATTATTCTCGCTGTTGGGAGGTAATTAATTCAGTCAAACGAAATGAGTTCAAATCTTACTCTGTCTATGTCAATCCCACAGTGGGCATTTTTGTCGTCAACCTAGATAGATGATCAAAGAAGCACTTTCTGTCTCTTCCCCTTTCTCTCTCTGTCTCTTCCCCTATTTTGCTTTGAAATGTTTAAACAAGTAGTTGTTCTGCTATAAATCTGTGAATCATAACAGTGTACAGGATGAATGTTGGGGGAAATATATACATATAAAATACGAAGTACACACTTATGAAAAAGAAGCATACTTTTAAAAAGAGTACTTATAACGGATATATCAAGCCACAAGCTGAATTTTCAGCATCATTACTCCAGTCTTCAGTGTCACATGATCCTTCAGAAATCATTCTAATATGCTGATTTGCTGCTCTTGAAAACAGCTGTGCTACTGAATTTTTTTGTGGAAACCGTGATACAATTTTTTTCAGGAATCTTTGATAAATAGAATGTTTATTTTGAAATTAAAAAGGTGAACATTTATTAATAAGCAATTTAATAAATGTTTATTGTTTAATTATTATTCATTAAACGTATTAATAAATGTTAGTTTCAAACATACTTTGGGTTCATTTTAACCAAGCAATACAGTAATTTTTAAACAATAGTTGAGTTTAATAAAACTACCCAGCAGGTTGGGCAAACATTTAACCCAACTGCTGGGATAAACAACCCATTCGCTGGGTCAAAAGAACCCAATTGCTGGGTTTATCCATTTTCAACCCAACTTGGGTTGTTTTTAACCCAGCATTTTTTAGAGTGTACGTTCAACCATCAAGCTGCATTGAGTTAAGAACTTAATACTTTGTAGCATAAACACAAATTTTTAAGTTGATTACTCAAAAAAAATTGTAGTTGTAGCCCTGGAACCAATTAATCTTATCTATTTCAGTCAAATCAACAGCTATCACAGCACATGCTAACACAACTTATTTAACACGTATATTTAATGAACAAGTAAGATATTATTTGTCACTGGCATTAGCGCAGTCATTGCTTATAGAGTCAGTAGTGTTTACCTTCATGTATCGTCTCTTCAGCACAATGGTAACACAAAAACTTCAACATTACAGAAACTCTTTTAAATGTATTAAACACCAACAGGTCTTTCCCTCTACTAAAAAACACATAAAATAACACTTAATTTCAACATTTATTCTCCTTATCCAGTCCTATGCAAAGCATGCTGGGAACTAGAAATCCACTGCCTAATTTACAAAATTATCAAGACAATTTCATTATGTTACTACAACTTAATTTAAAAAAAAAAAAGGCAATTAATGCAGAAATTTGAGTTTAAATTACAGACGATATTAGGTTGATGTAATGATCAACATTATTATGTCAACATAACTCAACAAAATAATGTTTGCAACTTAAAACATTTAATTAAAACAATAAATTAGAATTTTTAACTTGCACCCATGCATTTATTTAAGTTGTGTTAACAGGTCCCCTGAATTACTTTTAGAGTGTAATTGGATTCACTTGGCGGCCATCTTGGTAACACTCACAATCACTTACTGCTCTAGAAAATGTGCATTCTGGAGACAACAAACATCAAAAAGGTGACAGGCTGTTTAACTTGACTTCCATTCCTTTAACAGAGTTTCTCACAATCATTTTTCTATGAGTAGTCTGTCTCTTTCCCTTTATACCTCTATGGTAGATCAAATGAGAAGTGTATGTCAAAGGCAGACAGATAAATACTCACAAAAATAAGGAAGTTGAAGACAAACATGAGGTACTTGATGCAGCTGAGGCAGTCTCCTTCCATGCTCGTCCCCCGCGCTGAAGCCTCCCCGAGCCCCTTGGAAGAAAAACAAACATAGCGTCATCTCTGAACTTAATCAGAAACATTCACAATCGAGCCTTTCATCTACATATTGACACTCGGCACACAAACATTCGTACGAAAGCGCTCTCTTAAAACTTAAAAGGTTCACAGTTTTTATTGCACTGAGAGAAGAAATACTAACATCAAAAGGGGCTTTTCAGCAAAATCCTGCATTTAAAGTGCATTCAGACAAAAAAAATTCAAGATTCCCATGTGCATACTAAAATGGCCATACTTTTTTTTTTTTAAAGGCACAGCCTTCCTTTTAGTGTAATTAATGATGAGAGGCTCTTGTGTTTCAGCAGACCATCCCTCTACCTGAAAAAGCACTCTCTAGGATGAAGGCCTATTACGGTGCCACTTTCCTTAAATGAAACAGGGCCTTTTTCATTAGTTCTAGGAGAGTGCTAACAGCCAGCACTAGCAGAAATACCCTACCATTACTCAGACAGCACAGAGAGGGTGTATTACATGAGGGTGTCATCCTTAAATATATGTTTGAGTGCAACCTTATCTCGATGTGCAGTGCTAATAACACAATTCTTGCTGCAAACAACAATACATGATGGATCACAAGTATTATTAACAGATATAGTAATCATAGCAGTGAGAAATCTGTGGAGGAGAAAAGCTGGGAAAAATCACTTGTGCGTTGACTAGGAGCCAGAAATAGAATGTGGCTTGATGACAAGTACACTAACCATGACCTTTCTTTTTGTTTTGTTTTTTCCCCTTCCTTCTTGTTTTCTTTGTATTTTCCTATCTTGTCAGATGCAATCCTGTTATGTTTTGGAGGAAAGTCTCAAAAGACTTTTTTTGGCTCACCCTGTGTTGTTTTTTGGCTCACCCAGTATCACCCAAAGTGGTTTTCTAGTGCTCTACAGATCTTTATTGAGGAGATGGGTCTATGTCTGCCAAAAATGGTCATCTAGAGCAGGGGTTTCAAATTGGTGATTAGAAGGGAATCCGAGAAACATTTGAGAGGAATAAACATTTTTACAAATATATATACATACACTACTTGTCAGGTTTATGTTTGGTTTAGTTGTCTTTTTGTTTCTGTGTTTCTGTTTCTTGTGCTCCATTGCAGTATAGTTCTGTTTCTTTGTTTACTTATGAGGTCCTTGTTTGTTACTATGGTTACCAATGCTTTACACCTATGTCTTGTTTAATTGTCTGTGTTTGTATATATAGTCCCATGTTTTTAGTTGTCTTTTGTTGGTTATTGTCTTATTGTGACTATTCTACTAATTTGTTCCCTCGATTTGCTAAATTTGCACACAATTTACTAATTCATTCCCTTGATTTGCGAAATTGTGCGCACAATTTACTATATAGTTCCCTTGATTTGCTAAATCGTGCACACGATTTACTAATTTGTTCCCTTGATTTGCTAAACTGTGCGCTCAATTTACTATTTTGTTGCCTCGATTTGCTAAATCGTGCGCACAATTTACTATTTCGTTCCCTCAATTTGCTAAATTGTGTGCGCAATTTACTAATTTGTTCCCTCGATTTGCTAAACCGTGCGTACGATTTACTAATTCGTTCCCGATTTGCTAAATCGTGCGCACAATTTACTAATTCGTTCCCTCGATTTGCTAAATTGTGTGCGTGATTTACTAATTCGTTCCCTCGATTTGCTAAACCGTACGCACAATTTACTAATTTGTTGCCTCGATTTGCTAAATTGTGCGCAAAATTTACTAATTCGTTCCAGATTTGCTAAACCACGTGCACAATTTACTAATTTGTTTCCTCGATTAGCCAAATTGTGCGAACAATTTACTAATTCGTTCCCTCGATTTGTTAAATCTTGCACATAATTTATTATTTCGTTCCCGTTTTGCTAAATCGTGCGCATGATTTACTAATTCGTTCCCGATTTGCAAAACCACGTGCACAATTTACTAATTTGTTGCTTCGATTAGCTAAATTGTGAGCACAATTTACTATTTCATTCCCTCGATTTGCTAAATTGTGCGAACAATTTTCTAATTCGTTCCCTTCATTTGTTAAATCTAGCGCATGATTTATTATTTCGTTCCCGATTTGCTAAATCGTGCGCATGATTTACTAATTCCTTCCCTACATACAGTTAAAATAGGTCTTCAAACATTAAAAAATACATAGCTGTCATTGTATTTTGGGGTCCTTAGCATCAAATATTTAAAAAAAAAAACCCTGATCTAGAGATTGTTTAATGGTTAATCATTAATTAATAATGATTTTTGTCTTGCAATCCTTCACTGGCCAAAGAAATACACAAAACTGCAGCCTGTGTTTAATGGATCCTTTCAATTAAACCGAGAGCCCTAGTATCAAACGTGTCAGAAAAGTGCTTATAGCACCCTCAGGGCAATTAGTGGTGTAATTACCCTCATTCTTAATAAAGGCCAAACCAGGGTTTTAATTAGGGTTTGCATAGATTAAAGCTTTCATTAGTAGCATCTGATGACCCCTCTTGCATAATTCGATATGTTCTTTGCAGGTCGGCACAACCATTAGCAGCTGGACGCGGGAGCGTGGGCCGAGAACGGCATAAAAGCTTTAAAAATGTGGGTCTGCAAAATTTGGATCCACATCTAAGAAGCCGTTTTTCTGGTTATGTGTAAAAACTCGCTTGCTGAGTGTGAGAGACCAACACACTCCCCCCGCACTGGTGTAAAGCATCTTGGATCCCAGTATAAATCAAACTGCCTGTGGATCGGGGCTGGCTCTGGAGAAAGTGCAGAATAAACAGGGAATTTTCCCAAGACTCCCACAGCACTGCAGTCATCATCAATCAAACATACATAGCTACATATAACAGGAAGGTCTGCAGTGAAACTACATGCTCGTTGCAGCACATTTATGTCCAAAGAGCTTCAGTGGTGATACACACAAAACCAACAACATGATCAAGACTGATTTGAGTTCAGCTCATTATCCCAAAGCCTGGGGTCTCTGATTATGAGACCAAAAGCACAGTGTGGTTGTTTAGGTTCCAAGAATCGTCTTTGTAGTCTCTCTCACACACAAGGAACACAGAAACACATCCATCAAATGTACAGAAATATCTAAAGCAAAGCAAAAGTGCACAAGGCCAGATCAACAGCATGTGTGTATATGAAAAGAGACACTTGCTTGTTCTCTCATAGACATTAGTTGACACGTACACAGACAGCGTCCACAGAAAGAAACAAACATACCCTACCCCCACTTTCACATAACAGTAAACCCACACAACACTCTTCGTGTGATACACTCACTGCTATACAACAGCTAACAACACAAAATCTTCTATTTTGTTTTACTGACCTACAATCTAGAGCAAAAATAATTCCAGTTAATAACATTTCCCAATTGCATAATGACTTTTTCAGACTGCGAAAAACCGCAGACATACCAGCTCAAATTAACAGCAAAAAATGTAGATAAGAAGCTTACATTTGGATGGGAAATTTTTCATAAATGTGTTTCAGATTCACAAACTCAATAATGATGCCTTCACTGCAGGGTTTCTATCCAGGAAATGTGGTAGTTACAGTAATGATTCACAAGTAGAGGTCAATTGTGAGGCGCTCATTAGTGCAATTGTTTTCCATCTGTGTAAACTTTGCATTTCTGCAATACAGAGATTGAATGCTTATGCAAACCAGTTGTTCTATTTCTGCTAAGAATATTTTCTAAAATAAAACAATGGTACATTACAATACTTTCAAGGTTTAGTATTTAATTATACACTGCCTGGCCAATAAAAAAGTCACTGTTTGGATTTAAATAGGCAAATACTTAAGAGTCGATGACTGGATCATTATTGCAGTGATTATGATGTTTCTAGCATATTACAGCATATGTTTGGGAACAGTTCTTTTAACCCTAACTGATGGAGTGTGTAGCTTCATTTCTTAAACAACCATGTAAGAAGACACATCACGGCCATATTCCAGGATGACGAAGCCAAGATTCATCAGGCTCAAATTGTGAAAAAATGGTTGTGAGGGAGCATGAAGAACCTTTTTCCACACATGAATTGTCACCTCTGAGTCCAGACTTTAAATTCATTGAAAGTCTTTGGGATGTGCTGGAGGAGACTTTACAGAGTGCTCACCTCTTGCATTGTCAATACAAGATCTTGACCAAAAATTTATGCACTTCTTGATGAAAATAACATCACAACATTTATTTCCATTAAGAGGTGCATCAATTTTCAAAAGAACTGTTCCCAAACATATAACATGCTATAAACATTATAATCGCTGCAATAATGATCCAGTCATAGACTAAAGTATTTGCCTATTTAAATCCAAACGGTGACTTTTTTTGGCTGCGCAGTGTACATTTAATATACACGCTTTTCTTGTATTGAGGTGTGCTATTACTTTTTTACATGATCAAGTTATGATTTTTTTTTTATTCTTGTTTGATGGACTATTTTTGTGCTAAAACAGGTTGTGAGAAGGAGGGGAAGATCAACTCTAATAAAATATATAATAACAAAACACAAAATAATCTAAGACTACATGTTGTTTAGGTAACATTGTTTTGAAACAACACCAATGTCTATGATAACATCGAAAACTGTAAAATGACCATAAAACGATGATTTTAACAACTTTACAGTTCAAATAATTAAAAAATGTTACATACACAAAGCAGCACTGGCTTATAAACACCACATTATTAGGCTTTATATGGAATGTAGTGCAAAAAGAAAATGCCATGGAAAATGCCATTTTCTGAAGACATTTTGTTGTTTTCAGAGATACATTCATATAAAGCCACTCACCCGCACACAAATAAAAACTCCTCTGAATCTGCATGAAACACGTGAATGAACTATTTCAATGTCAAAATGGTGAATTTTGCCAAAGTCCCTATAAGAGTCATTTCACTCGGCGACCATCTTTGAAACGCCTCTCAGGCATGCAAGTGCAGCTCCTATCTCTTTGAACGGGGAAACATCAGATTCTCCAAAGCTGTTTGCCAAGCTTTCTATTTAAATTTCATATTTAAAATCACCAATGAAATCTGACAACTGTCTCAAATTTTGTTTCTAACCGCTCGAATTATGACAAAAAAAACAGGCTGGATCAAGCATGCACAGTCCTAAGTGTCTCTATAGGAACCAGAGCTTTTAACGGCCGCTGCAGTGACGCGATTGGCTTTTCTTTAGAAGGTGGTACTTATTCCGCCATATTGTGTGTTGCACCATTCATAATAATATAAGTGCACCATCTTTCTATACTATATGAAGTCTTTGATTTTGCCAAAGGTGACAAGTTTGCAGGTATGGGCCAGTAATCCTAGCAATGGTCTAGAAACCAGAGACCTGGAATCGTTGCTGAGAGTTCTGCAAAGGTAATTACCACTCACATATCCTTCAGAAAAAAAGTCACTTATTCTCCTTTAGGTGTTATTTTCGAAAGCCATACTTTTTTAAACAAATAGGTTGAAGAGACTCTCCTTGAGGTTGACACTTTTAACTTGATTAATCCACTGTCTGCTTTAGTCATACTTACCCTGCTAACTGGGACAAGATCATTAGCTCAAGGACAAGGACACTGTGTGCTGGTCAGCCTTCCCCCATCAGCCATGAGCTTGCATACATAAAGAGCAATACAGCATAAAACACAGGATTCACAAGAACACTGAACTTCTTCACCCTGAATGAATAAGATGACTCCTAATTGTTCTATTCAATGCACAGCTTGAACAGCTAGTCACAAATACACTGTCTATGTGAGTGTGTACATCAATAGTGCACCATTCGAGGGAATTTAGCAAATCTAATTTTCCACGTAGGCATTTTTATAATACATACAGAACTGGGAAACATGCTAGCTGAGACTGAATACAGTGCCGGGGAAGGGGTATGACAGCATGGTCAACCCAGCAGGCATATATAATACCTTAATGAACCTCCAATTAGGGCAGAATAAGTCACATGCTTCTCAGCTTTGAAGTCTGCAAAAACTAATGTAGCTACAATATGTTTATGAAGAGAGCAGTTACCTCACATATATAAGGGAACATAGTAATGACTAACTGCCATATTCGGCTATATAATTAATGAAAACTGTAGTTTTTAATGAGCCTAAAGCTTTTAGTGGTTCATCAGTGATCATTTGGATAGGACAAGTGATAATAACCAATGGATTTCTTGTCCTTTGAAGGAGAATTTAAATGTTGAATTGGGCACAAAAGGCCTGCAGTGCCAAAGCTCATTCATCAGACCAGCTGACTCACAAACAATGACCTGATTTAGTTTTAGAGAGAGCCTGCAGTAAAACAGAAATATGACTTCTTGATGAGATTCAGAAAAACAGCACAATCGCCAGTGTAATGTTACTTTTATACAAAAACAAGAAGTAGTTAATATTGTGTAAGTTACATTTTAAGCACAATATCGCATTATTTTGTTTTTTGCTCAGCCAACGCAAATCCAAACAAAGCACCTCTAAGCAACACACAGTTCCTGAATGAACTGCTGTTTATGAACGAATTGGCTGAATGAATGATTCAATGACTCACTCAAACACCGTGGCTGCTTCTAAAATTGCATACTCTAAGTAGGTCATTTGCGTTGTTTCACTGTCATTCACAACTCCTCTACCATGGCCTCATGGGATAGTAAACTGTCCATTTGATGCACACTTCAGAATCTCACCAGAAGTAGTGGGTCATCCACATACCTACAGTTTTATGAATACTGTGAATTTGGACATACTACTCTTTTCACATAGGCCCAACTGTTTATCACCCACTATATAGTAGGAAAGTGTGCGATTTTAAATGCAGCCTGTCACCCATTTAGTTCCTAACTACTCTGTTTTTTTTAAACAAATTACTGAATGAATGAATTTGGGGTGTCGTAAAATACTGGTATTGACCATAATTGTGATATTTAAAAAATGAAATACTGTTATCGTAATCATAATTAGGGTTGTCGAAATGTACCAGTATTGGCGATAAACGTCATATTTAAAATGAATAGTACACATATGATAATACGACATGTAAATAATCCAGCACCAGTATCTGGTTGACATCCAAATGTACAGTAGGTGGCATTATTAAACCTTGAAGGGTTAGTTCACCCAAATATGAAATTTCTGTCATTAATTACTCACCCTCATGTCATTTCAAACCCGCAAGACCTTCATTCATCTTAGGAACACAAATTAAGATATTTTTGATGAAATCCGAGAGGTTTTTATCTCACATAAAAAGCAACTTAATTACCACATTGAAGGTCCAGAAAAGTAGTAAAGAATAGTCAATGTGACTGCAGTGGTTCAACCTTAATGTTATGAAGCGACGAGAATACTTTTTGTGCGCAAAAACAAAAATAACAACTTTATTCAACAATTTTCCCTCTTCCCTGCAGTCTAAATAAAGTTGTTATTTTTTTTGATTTTGCGCACGAAAAGTATTCTTGTCGCTTCATAACATTAAGGTTGAACCACTGCAGTCACATGAGCTATTCTAACCGTCTTTAATACCTTTCCAGACCTTGAATGACGGTAATTATATTGCTTTTATGGGGGATAAAAAAAAATCAAAAATCAAAAGCATGTCGTCAGATGTGACAGACGAAACACTCTACCTCTCTTTATGTTTCATTCATACTCGACACCGGAGGGCACTCTCTCGCAGAAAGTCCTCAAGTGAGACTCATAGGACTAATAAAACTTATGACATTCCAGGAAATCCCTAATATGGACAAAGACATCCAGCTATTGCTGTAGTAACTGAAATGCAGATAGATGCAGATAGAGATATTTTGACTGAATAAACAGAATTAACACACCATTGTGACAGTATATGGTATATCTGTGTTCACCAAGCCATCTCAGGTATTTTCATGAGGATAATGTATATTTATAATGCACATCAGTTTACAGTAGGAAGTTATTTCAAACTAGTTGCCATTACGTGTAATTGTACTGAATAAATCAGTGTTTTTGAACAAATATTGGTTGGTTGAATGAACAATGCAATGACTCACTCAAAATAAATCAGCAACTGGTTGAATGATTGACTCACTGACTCACTCATTTGTCACCTATATAAATGCAATGTGCAGAAAGAGTCACTGTAAATTTCCCACCATAGCTACGGACTGGCAGTCTGTCTGGAACGCGCAAACACTAACAAGTGGAGCGATACAAATGTGAAACGTCCCTGTGCTGTTAGACTGATTCAAGACTGTTTTATAACAATAATTATTATTCAAGTGAACTACATTCACAATCATAGTGGTTATTGAACATCTCGTGTGAGATTGTGTGTAATAAGCTTTCTGAAATGTTCTGTAGTGAGAAATGGAGTTCATTACAGAGATCATTGTTAAGATGCAGGTGCAGGTTTCAGATGAATAAAGCCACTTCATCTTTGTCAGTAGGTCAGTGAATGCTGCATTCACTGAAGAGAGAAACCCAGTGGACTTGGGAAATGGTCAGTGCCGGCCAAGTGAAGAAAATTAAAGAGGAAATCTATAGAAAATTGCCAACCAGAAACTTCCTCTATGAGTTATGAATGCCAAGCAATTCAATATAATGAATTTACGACTCAAATGCTGAATGAGGTCGATACAAAACTTAACTTCACATACATACTAAGCGAGAAAAATTCTTTGTCGTTAAATATAAAAACACGGTTTAAATGCATCTGTAATCCATATTCTTGTATCTGCTGCTCTGGTGAAGTTATCAATCCCAGATGGAGAAGATCATTATCTCAGCAAGATCGATAAGACATTGATCGGTTGAAGTCCTTGTCCTTTGTCTTCAGAGCCTCTTTCTGTCTTTCAACAGTCTGGATTCCTCATCCCACAATGAGTGTGATCACATCAACACTAGTTTATTACTACAATAGGGATTTCCCATGGCACTGGACTTTCCCTTTTTATTAAATTAAACCTTAAGTCACTTGTACCGTGAAATTGGTTATTTAGCTAACACTTTCTTACCATTTCTTATTAAATCTGGCAAGTTGTGTACTTTTAAAATGCTTATTTTGTGTTCTTACACGTGTTACCCTTTAAGTATAACGTCATATTTTTGGTCTTGAAAGGGAAGTTGCACAATCATTCACTTGGTAAATCAAAAACATCCCACAGTGCATAAGAATCTGACATAAGCTCAATAATGAATGTCCAAAAGTGAATTAATTTCCATTTAGGGAATGTTCCCAGGAACTTTAAACCTGAAAATCTCAAATAAAATGGAAGAAATCATTTTCCACGACTAAAATCACATTACAATGGATCTCTGTCTTCATCAACTGGCTGAAGAAACAGCATGTTTACTAGCACAGGAAAAGAGAACATTTCACTGACTGACAACTTTGGTGACATGAACAAAAGCAATTGTTGGTGGTGAAAAAAGTTGATTTCAATGGTATGCAAATGAGCAGCAAAGTGTGGGAATGCAGACAGTGATTCGCCACATTATAACACAACCAAATATAAATGATTACCAGCAACCAACAGTACAGACTTGGCGACTTCCAGCTATTTAATCGGTGTCAGTGTGAACGGGTACCCGTGATTTAGTGTAGGTCAATTTGTTTCCTACAAACATTTACGGTCAAGCTGACCTGACCTAGAGAGTGAGGTTGGTATTAGTGCTGAAGTGTTATGTTAAGGGAGAAACACACATGGACAGTTTGACCACAAACACTGTGTTCGGCATGTCAACACAAAATAATCAAAAGTCCACAAGATTTCCTACAGGGCAAATATCTTCTCCCCTCCTTCTCACCTCTTTTCAAACGTCACACAAACTCAAGAACGTAAAGTTCAAACAGTCCACTCCCCCACACTTGAGCTCTGAAGTTCATGTCTTACATCTTGGCTGATTTTGTAAACAGGAAAAATGTGTATTTTTGCCACAAAGCTAAAGAGAGAGAAATACCCCAACTAACAAAAATATGTTCTAAGAAAATTTTTTTAAATGTTCCCTTTAAGTTATGAAAACATTATTTGTGAATGTTCGTTGAAATGTTCAAAACATCCAGTTTTTAAAAAATGTGTTTTCTTGGTAATACGAATGTTAAAGGGGACCTATAATACCCCTTTTACAAGATTTAAGTCTCTGGTGTCTCCAGAATGTGTCTGTGAAGTTTCAGCTCAAAATACCCCACAGATCATTTATTATAGCTTGTCAAATTTGACCCTATTTGGGTGTGAGCAAAAACACGCCGTTTTTGTGTGTGTCCCTTTAAATGCAAATGAGCTGCTGCTCCCGGCCCCCTTTCCAGAAGAGGGCAGAGCTTTAACAGCTCACACTTTGGTTGCTCAACAACAACAAAGCTGGAGAATCTCACACAGCCAAAATGAGGATTGTCAGTAACGGTGTTCAGCCTTACATTGTTCAAACCGGAGTCGACACTGATGGAGAGACTCAGGAAGAAGTTACAACTTTTAGAATGAAACTGGACATTTTGAATGGTTAATGGATAAATTTATGTAGTTGCTGTGGAGTTGATTCAACTCATCGACTAGCATGTGTTGTCATGTTAATCTTTTGTGCAAATCCAGCAATGAATTGACCCTCGTTTGTGAAGCAGTCCGGCGTAAAATGACGGCATGGTAACAACACTCTACTACAACTCTTCCTCTTCTGTAAGCAGCCCAACATGGCCTCACCCCCTTTGTTGCGTGTTCTCGGGGGCAGGGTTTATGTAAATTTTGGGGTTAATGATGTTACTAACCTGGGAAGAAGCTTGTTGTAGTCCCTACTAGCGGTTTGTTGTAGTCCTTAAACAGCGAATTCTTTAAAAGAAAATATCTCCCTTTGCATTGAACTTTGAGCGTCGTAACTTTGCAGATGTTGTTTATGCTCAAACAGCAACATTACACACTAACTAAAGTTAAAAAAGTGAAATCATAATCAACCACCCCTTTAATGGAACATTCCATTTTATCATTTTGAAAACATTAAGAGAATGTTACCTTTGAATATTCTCTAAACATTCTAAAACAAGCAGTAACATTTAAAATGTTAGATGAACGTTCAACTAAAACATTTTAGAAAAAAAAAAACATTCCATGAGCAATGAATAATGTTTCTGTGCTAATGTTTTGAGAACATTAAAGACCAGATTGCTTTGAATGAACATTCAATTAACATTACTGGAAGAATGTTTGATCATAACTTTGAAAGAACCTTTCCAGAACATTAGCCAAAGCTCTGAGAACATTCCCTGTTAGCTGTGACATAAATCTGAAAAACAAGGAGGGATTTCAGCACATTTTTATGATAGATTCCCCCAGTCTAAGTTAAAATGGTGGGGGTTGGGATAGGTGGATAGCCCTTTGTTTCTAGACGGGTGTCTGGCGTACCCACTTAACACCAGTTCCTGTCAGAGCAAACACGGAAAGCAGCAGCCTTCTGCAGATGGAGCACAGCTTGGACTAGCATTTGTCTAATGAGTGATCACTCACAGGCCTGTCAAACATGCCATCTGGAGGAGGACCTCTGTTCTGCCGTGAAATATGGAGTTTGTTGACACTCCGTGTTGAATCAGTCCCTTAGTGCATATGTTTGGTGATGACAGCCATAAACATAATTGCAGACAGAAGATGACAGTGATATAGTTATTAGAAAATACAGGGTAATTTAGTCTTGGTGTGCATTACGGTTTAGTGTATTGTAATGTACACTTACTCTATTAGGAGGAAGCATTCCTTTAAGAAATATTACATTTTTTAAGCATTTATGCCACAATAAACATATTAACTCAAATCATGTGCTTCTCCAGTGACAAAGAGCTCACAGAAAAGACTGTTCATTTTTCTATCAGACTTACTGTATCATGAAAGATGTCCTTAATAGGAAAAAGCTCCCAGAATCTCCAGGGTACACCCATTACACACTAAAAAGGGTAAAAATGTCTTGTTTGGTTTTTAATCCACTGACCTCATCTAAGCAATGTTGGGTAAGACGGGGCAAGATATTGCCTCCACATTTAAAGGGGTCCTTGATTATGATTTCACTTTTTTAACTTTAGTTAGTGTGTAATGTTGCCATTTGAGCATAAACAACATCAGCAAAGTTACAACGCTCAAAGTTCAATGCAAAGGGAGATATTTTCTTTTACAGAAATCGCTTTTTAAGGACTACAACAAACGGCTGGTAGAGACTACAACAAGATTCTTCCTGGGTTGGTGACATCACAAACCCCAAAATTTACATAAACCCTGCCCCCGAGAACACTCAACAAAGGGGGCTAGGCCATGTTGGTGTCCGACTCCGGTTTGAACAATGTAAGGCTGAACACCGTTACTGACAATCTTCATTTTGGCTGCATGAGATTCTCCAGCTTTGTTGTTGTTGAGCAACCGAAGCATGAGCTGTTAAAGCTCCGCCCTCTTTTGGAAAGCGGGCCGGGAGCAGCAGCTTATTTGCATTTAAAGGGACACACACAAAAATGCCGTGTTTTTGCTCACACCCAAATAGGGGCAAATTTGACAAGCTATAATAAATGATCTGTGGGGTATTTTGAGCTGAAACTTCACAGACACATTCTGGTGACACCAGAGACTTATCTTATGAAAAGGGGCTTTGGAAGAAGGATTGATAATGTATTGACTAAATTTTGAACAAAAAAAAAAAAAGTTACATAATGTACCTTAAAGAAGGCGTCTTTTACAACTTCCCATTGCATTTCACCTGACACGTATGTCAGAGAATCAAATGAACTGGAAATGAACAGAATTAAATGTGTTTTGAGCTCCTTCAGTATAATGTATAAAGGGAACGAGTCTCACATGATTAATGTGAAAATATTGATGCGCAAATTCAGAAATTACAGGCGCCATTACACAGCATCAGACTCTGTGTTTGAAGTGGCCACTTGAGAGATCCAATCTCCAGTAAGCATTGTTATAGATGGATGGCGTGCAGATGATTATTATGGAGAGTTACCATCTGTTATAAAGCACCATCAGTTTAACTTGAGAAACTGTGTTTGTGGCATCTACAAATGACAGTAAGCACAGGATAGCTGATTTTCATTTCCATCTTTGCAGATGCTTTCTTTACCAAAGCAACTTAAAAAGCACAAAGGGCAAAAATAAAAGTCAAACCACAAATCCTCATCAACATTTTGCTTATTTGGCATTTGAGGGTCGGCTTTCATGGGGTGAACGGAGCGGTTGATGCATCTCTGTCAGCGAGACCTTTAACTTTGAGCACCGCGTATGTGTATTGCTGGTATGTGTGTGGAATATTAATGCACTGAATTTTAATGCAAATCAGTTCCCCACAAAGACCGGCTCCCAGCCATGACAGAGAGAAATAATAGATGCTGCTTCAGTATAAGACAATCACCTCCCTGCTGTTGACAGTGTCACAATGGCTTTGTGCACCAACAGCTCTCCACCAGCCAAACAATGCTGTCAACAAGATGATTTCACTGCATTTCCACTCACTTCATTTTTGCGAAGCATTTCTTTTTTAATGAAGCTATCTGTGTGGAAGAGGCTGCAAAATGACGTACATGTGCAGGGACTGGATTAATGTTGTATTGATTGATGAATTTAAAAAGCAATTAATATGTATGGAAAATCTCATCTACACAGGTAATATCAAATGCCAGAGGTATCGATTGTGATTATCATAGCTGTGAAGAAAAAGGCATTCTTAAGCACAAAGAGAGGATGTATGTAATGCAGAATACACATACTAAATTTGTATGTGGAGGCACTGTTAAAAGGAGCAGTTAAAGGAACATAAAAGAAATCATAATTCACAAATTTTTCTATACAATTTGGCCATATCTGTCTCCAAAAATGATGAAAAACAACATAAAAGCACCATAAATATAGTTCATACGAGTATTCTGAAGTCATATGTCACATTTGTGCAAAAAAAACAAGTTGTTATTCACTTAAAAATGTTCTTTGACACCAAATACCATTGTGTCGTAGCCAAACATGACAACCAAGTTTGAATATACAGAGAGTGAAATCTAAGAGTTATAGAGAACTGGAAATATTTTCCAGGAATCATAAGCTAAATTTTTATCTTTTCTTCTCACAGAGCTATGGAATGATTTCAGATGACTTGTCATTTAGTGCACAAGTTCTATGGACAATATTTATAGTACTTGTGTGCGTGTTCTTGTATACAATATATGGTTTATGAGGACACAAATGCATATAATGACATGGGTATTACAACGTAAACATGGTTTATGAGAGATTTTTGTGGGCAAAATCCAGTCATTTCTTTAGGAATACACATGATCAGGAATTTTGCATGCGCAAAAGATTTCCACACAGATTTTGCAATGGGTTGTTAATGTTGATCACGTGGATTTGCTGTGTTGACCTTCATGAAGCTGCTTTGTTTGAAAGTGACTTCATACATTGTCACACTATTGACAATGACAACAGACAATGGACCTTTTTACCCACAAAATTTTGCAGAATTTCAAAACGTGAGCACATTTTACACTGAAAAAATATGAAGCGGCTACCTAAATGAGTAAATAGTAGTAGATACTGTTTGAACCATGTATAAATAGCAACAAATAACTGTATAACTGTAAGTCCAACTGTTGTTAAAGAAACACTCCACTTTTTTTGAAATAGGCTCATTTTCCAAATCCCCTAGAGTTGAACAGTTGAGTTTTACCGTTTTCGAATCCATTCAGCCGATCTCCGTGTCTGGTGGTACCACTTTTAGCATAGCTTAGCATAGTTCATTGAATCTGATTAGACCGTTAGCATCTCGCTCAAAAATGACTAAAGAGTGTCGATATTTTTCCTATTTAAAACTTGACTCTTCTGTAGTTACATCGTGTACTAAGACCGACGGAAAATGAAAAGTTGTGTAATATCATTATGCCTGCTGCACCCATGGTACGGCAGCAAAGTTCCTTGATTATTACGCCGGAATGGGAGTATAGTTCCTAGCCACATCGGCCTAGCAACTTTTCATTTTCCGTCAGTCTTAGTACACAATGTAACTACAGAAGAGTCAAGTAAACTCTTTGGTCATTTTTGAGCAAGATGCTAACGGTCTAATTAGATTCAATGAACTATGCTAAGCTATGCTAAAAGTGGTACCGCCAGACCCAGAGATCGGCTGAATGGATTCGAAAACAGTAAAACTCAACTGTTTAACTCTAGGGGAGCTGAAAAATTAGCCTATTTTCAAAAAAAGTGTAGTGTTCCTTTAAAGGGTTAGTTCACCCAAAAATGAAAATTCTGTCATTGATTACTCACCCTCATGTCGTTCCAAACCCATAAGACCTTTGTTCATCTTCAAAACACAAATTAAGATATTTTTGATAAAATCCGAGAGGTTTCTGTCCCTCCATAGACAGCAATTTAATCACTAGGGGTGTGATTACATTATAATTACCCAACTATATAATTGCGAGAGAAAGCATATATATAGAAAGAAATATATTTTTTCCTCCCATCTCATGTGTTTTCCCTTTAGGGGCTAGTACACGCCATTTCCTTTCCGAATATGGTATTCGGCTTCGGCCACATCCCTATTAATCACCACTTTCAAGGTCCAGAAAGCTACTAAAGACATTGTTAAAACAGTTCATGTGACTACAGTTGTTCAACCTTAATTTTATGAAGCGACGAGAATACTTTTTGTGTGCAAAAACAGAAGAAAAATAACTTTTTTAATCAACAATATCTTCTCTTCTGTGTCATTCTCCTATGCAGTTTACGTTCAGCACTTCCAGGTTCTACATCAGAACGGTGACTCAATATTGCGTCAGCATCACATGATCAGCGTTGGCCAATACTGAGCCACCGTTCTGATGTAGAACCTGGAAGCGCTGAATGTAAACTGCATAGGAGAATGACACAGAAGAGAGGATATTGTTGAATAAAGTTGTTATTTTTGTTTTGTTTTTGTGACAAAAAGTATTCTTGTCGCTTCATAAAATTAAAGTTGAACCACTGCAGTCACATGGACTACTGATGTCTTTAGTACCTTTCTGGACCTTGAAAGTTAAATTGCTGTCTTCGGATTTCACCAAAAATATCTTAATTTGTGTTCCGAAGATGAACAAAGGTCTTACAGGTGTGGAACAACATGAGGGTGAGTAATTAATGACAGAAATTTAATTTTTGGGTGAACTAACCCTTTAAATGCAAAAAACGGGTTTAGAACCGAATGAGTGTGAGTAAATAATAACAGGATTTTCATTTTAGTTGAACTATCCCTTTAAGAACACACAGGCTGTTTATGTTAATAAGCAAAAGCACCTACCATGAGTTCTTTGATGTAGTTCAGGATTCAGGTCAAAGGATGCTGCGTCTCTGTACTCTCTCTTTCCGTCTGTTGTTATTAGCTGTGAGAAGAAACACAACCAGAGGTCATGGCACATATTTAAACACACCAAACAAACAGCTAAGCAAATTCATATCCACAAAAGCACAATAGAACATGTACGACAGAGGAAAAGCAGCACTCCTCCACACTGAAGACTCAGAGGAGAGCTTGGCACAGGGCATGCTGTAAAAGTACGACTCTTGGAGTGCGACGAGATTGAGGATTCATTATTGATGACATTCCCTGTGGTGCACTACTCTGAAACAGCATGTGCGTGAATTTTTCACTTTGCAGCTTGCGTAAAGAAATGAACTGGGACAGAATGAGCATCACACTAGCTTTAATCAAACTAAACCCACTATTGAAGCAGGTGAAATATTAATGGCTGCCGTTACTTATCAGATTCGTTGCTTGGTTAATTGCTCTTTATTGTTCGACGCCAAACTGATTGCATTTTGCCTGCTCTGCTCGGTGCTAGTAATCTTGATTAGTGTCGGAGGTTATGAATAATTTATTAGAAACAGCATTCCTGGCTAATTACCTGTAGCTGATTCTCGCTGTCGGAGAGAATCTCCAACTGTGTGTAGATAACAAGCCTAAATGCTTTAACTTTCTGCTATTCGTTTTGTTTTGCCACAAGTGTCTCCTAGTTGCAATAAGCTACTAGCCAATTAAAATTGTGATGTTCCTGAACGCTTTGCGAAAACTGCAGCAGATTTCTCTTAAATAAGGATAGATGAATGTAGGGAGAAGGATAACATAAAAGAGGCATAATAAAATCCAGGATGTTGTTTTGTAGACAAATTCTGTGTGGTTCCACTATGACCTGGTAGACCAGAATTCCCTTGTTCTCCAAACACCACTAACAGCCTCCCTAAAACAATCATGTTTAGAATATCTTTAGTTCATACAACTATTGTTACGGTAAGGACATCCATTACTGTTCTGTTTCTATAGACACACAGGAGGAGAAAGTAAAGCCATAAAACAACACAACAGCCACAGTGTTTCACATTAATTACCTAGACTGTGGCGGCCCGACATAGTTTAATCTGCTGCCAGTTTCATAATGAACCGAAAATATTTTAAAACTTCTCATAATAACATAAAAGTAGTCTAACGTTGTTTTGCGCCATTGCTTTGGCAAAATATCTGTCAAATAACCTAAAATCGACCTATGGATAACCTTGAAATAACTAGTTCCAAGTATAGCCCCATTCCAAAAGTTTTCAACATTGATAATGATAAGAAGCAGCAAATCAGCATATTAGAATGATTTCTGAAGGATCATATGACACTGAAGACTGAAGTAATGATGCTGAAAATTCATCTTTGCATCACAAGAATTTTAAAATATATTAAAATAAAAAACTACGGAGCCCTGCACGACATGCACTAATTCGTTCCTTCGATTTGCTAAATCATGTGCATGATTTATATTGAGGGAACGAATTGGTAAATCGTGTGCATGATTTAGCAAATCGAGGGAACGAAATAGTAAATCGTGTGCACGATTTAGCAAATCGAGGGAACGAAATAGTAAATCGTGTGCACCGTTTAGCAAATCAAGGGAACGAAATAGTAAATCGTGCGCATGATTTAGCAAATCAAGGGAACGAAATAGTAAATCGTGTGCACGATTTAGCAAATCGAGGGAACAAAATAGTAAATCGTGCGTGTGATTTAGCAAATGGAGGGAACGAAATAGTAAATCGTGCGTGTGATTTAGCAAATCAAGGGAACAAAATAGTAAATCGTGCACACGATTTAGCAAATCGAGGGAACAAATTAGTAAATCGTGCGTGTGATTTAGCAAATCGAGGGAACGAAATAGTAAATCGTGTGCACGATTTAGCAAATCGAGGGAACGAAATAGTAAATCGTGTGCACGATTTAGCAAATCGAGGGAACGAAATAGTAAATCGTGTGCACCTTTTAGCAAATCAAGGGAACGAAATAGTAAATCGTGCGCGTGATTTAGCAAATCAAGGGAACGAAATAGTAAATCGTGTGCACGATTTAGCAAATCGAGGGAACGAAATAGTAAATCGTGCGTGTGATTTAGCAAATGGAGGGAACGAAATAGTAAATCGTGCGTGTGATTTAGCAAATCAAGGGAACAAAATAGTAAATCGTGCACACGATTTAGCAAATCGAGGGAACAAATTAGTAAATCGTGCGTGTGATTTAGCAAATCGAGGGAACGAAATAGTAAATCGTGTGCGCGATTTAGCAAATCGAGGGAACGAAATAGTAAATCGTGTGCGCGATTTAGCGAATCGAGGGAACGAAATAGTAAATCGTGTGCACGATTTAGCAAATCAAGGGAACGAAATAGTAAATCATGCCCACGATTTAGCAAATCTAGGGAATGAAATAGCAAATCGTGTGCGCGATTTAGCAAATCGAGGGAACGAAATAGTAAATCGTGTGCGCGATTTAGCAAATCAAGGTAACGAAATAATAAATCGTGTACACGATTTTCCTTCATGTCAAATGCGAGGCTCCGTAAAAAATGGCTCTTTTAAATTGAATTAATATTTCACAATATTACTGTTTTACTGTATCAAATGCAGCCTTTGTGAGCATATGAGAATCAGTCCCTCATCACTCTCAATCAACTTTTATTTTGGTATATATTTGAATATTCTGTAATACACTTCTAATATATCATCTTTTTATACTTCTATAATGAATTATACTTAATATTTCTAGATTGTCATGTTGTTGCTTATTCGATTATGTCATTCTCAGTGCTTCATGAGAGGAGTAGTTAGTGTTTCCTCTTGAAAATATCTTGCACCTTTGACTTTTTATTAAACAGTCTGATAAATAATCTTTAAAGTTTTTTTTTTTTTTTTTTTTAATCTATGGAAAAAAATGAATGTGAAAAATACTTCAAAAACAATGCATATCATTTGCATCTCCTCTAGAGGCTTCCTTTAAATAAACCTCTTTTACTCCCAAATCAATGGCATTCAATGGCATTTAATATCGACCACAGAGTACACCGATTGGTCATTCCCTGGTAAACTGATCTGTTTCTTCTGACCTTAAAGTCTGAGGGGACCGTTGGCTCTTTAATTGTGTTCTCTACACTAGCAAACATTGTTTCCTTCATCTAGAATCAACAAGGGGTTTAAACAATAGATCTCAAAGGGCATCTGCATCATGCTTATCTGCCTCCAAGCTAAAGGTCCCTTTTCAGTCTGCAGTACATTTGAACAATGCAAGATGACTTAAAGTTCAATGCTAATAGATGGTCATAGAGGGGTGGGCAGTATAAAGGATGTGCTTGTTGTTATTTGTCATTATACACTTTCACTGCCCTACCTCTTCCCCTCTCTGTTTGTGATCATGCTATGTTATTCACATACACAATGAGTGACACATCCTACAGGACGTCTGTCCCTCTGGAAGGATGTGATGTCCAGTCATTGGAGGAATATGCTGCTTTTTCTCTCATTCTTCCTCTAATTGAGGTGTGCCCAGCTCATCAAAATTAAAAATTATAACCAAAGCATTATTAAAAAAAAACACTGTTTTTATGTCTGTTAGTTGGCCCTTAAATTAATTTTGAGCTGTAATTATGTTCAATGTTTAAAATTAAAGCAATACCCAAACACTACCGTTCAAATGTTTGAGGGAAGGTTTTTGAAAAACTCTTCTGCTCACCAAGGCTGCATTTATTTAATTAAAAATGTAGTAAAAACAGTAAGATTGTGAAATATTATTACAAAATTTAAAATAACTGTTTACTATGGAAGCTTGTTTCCGCCACCAAATAAAAAAATAAAAAAGGTAATTCTGACCTTATATCACACAATTCTGACTTTAAAACTTGCAATTCTGACTTTAAAACTCGCAATTCTGACTTTATATCACACAATTTGGACTTTAAAACTTGCAATTCTGACTTTAAAACTCGCAATTCTGACTTTATATCACACAATTCTGACTTTAAAACTTGCAATTCTGACTTTAAAACTTGCAATTCTGACTTTAAAACTCGCAATTCTGACTTTATATTACACAATTCTGACTTTAAAACTCGCAATTCGGACTTTATATCACGCAATTCTGGCTTTAAAACTTGCAATTCTGACTTTGTGGTCAGTTTCTCTCCATCCAAATGTTACAGTGCCAAACATTTGCCATAAACTTGACTAATGTTTCTCAGAAGCACTAATTGTACTTACAAACAAACCTAAAAACACATGGGGAGTTAAAAACAAAACTGTTATGAGTGTAAAGTGTGTATTGGACTATGGAAAGCTGAAAGGGTAAAAAAAAAAAACTACAATGTTTAACAAACACACATGCGATTCCTAAATTTTTGGCAATGCCTGAGGCTGAGACTAAGGTTATGGGGTCTTTTTAGGTTTAGCTTCAGTAATATTGAGAGATTTACTTCATAAACAATGACACACCACAGATGTAATGTTTCAAACTTATTCAAGTGTATTCCAATAATTCATCAAACAATAGGCATTCACAGATGTCTGAACTGAGCCTCAAATAATCTGAATCATACTGATAAAACACAGATTTAACCCACTTCTTTGCTTTAGACAATTGATCAATACATTTGATTGAAATGTTGCATCCAGGTGTCCTCTGACCTTGCGGCAGGTGTCTGACAGGAGCAAGCTGATCCCTTGAGAAAAAGGAGGCTGTCAAAGCGTTGAGAGAGTCATATGGTACAGCTCCTGGCACAACACTCAGTGCTGTGATAATGACCAGCTCTGTACACACTTTCTTAGTGTTTTCTCTAAGCAGTCTGTTCTTGTCTTTCATTAAAACTTCCCTCTCCCTTTCCAGGCCCCAAGGCCAAGCAGAACTCAGTCTCTGGGGAGAGACGAGGTTCAGGGCATCAAAACAAGCCTTTGAAGCTGAGCGATTAAAAGGGGGGAGACCTGTTGGAATGGGCCAAAAGGGCTTAAAGGTGTGGGGGAGTCGAGTTCTCCAATTAAGCACAAGAAAGGTTAACATGAGTCATGAACCTCTGTTTTCACTCAGAAAGGGTTATGCAAACAGCAGACAGGATAAATGATCTGATCATGTCAGTAAAGAGTTAATGATTGATGACATTCACTCAAGATCAAATTGACTTAGATCAAAACAGTGTAAAATAACCTTAAGACAATTGCTGCAATGTTACAAATTGAGCTATACTATCCAATTCCTGCATCAATTGTAATAAAATTAATATCGTAGCTGGAATTCTGGATTTGAGTTCATTTTAAGCCAGCCATATAGTAATTTTTTAAACAATAGTTGGGTTAAATAAAACTGCCCAGCACATTGGGCAAACATTTAACCCAACCACTGGGTTAAAACAACCCAATCGCTTTGTTTGTCCATTTTCAACCCAACTTGGGTTGTTTTTAACCCAGCATTTTTTAGAGTGTATGCAATAAAAATCCATCAGAAAAAAAAACTGTTGCACAATGCCACACAATTACAGCCAAACAGCATTTTTTTAGTACATTATTTTTAAGTAAATCTGGTTTCAATACAAGTCTTTATGGAATAATGTCTCAGCTACACTTAGAAAACATGTTTGTAATTTTTACAGAAAACAACTGTAAAAATTAGGCTAACCATAAGATACCTTACCAAGATAAAAAAAATGTAAATGGTTTAACATTGCATTATATAGAAAATAGAAATAGTAAATAGTGCGCACGATTTAGCAAATCGAGGGAACGAAATCGTAATTCATGCACACAATTAAGTAAATCAAGCGCACAATTAAGTAAATCGAGGGAACCAAATAGTAAATCATGCGTACAATTAAGTAAATCAAGGGAACGAAATAGTAAAACGTGTGCACAATTAAGTAAATCGAGGAAGGAAACGAAATAGTAAATCGTGCGCACGATTAAGTAAATCGAGGGAACAAAATAGTAAATTGTGCGAACGATTTAGCAAATCGAGGGAACGAAATCATAAATTGTGCACACAAATAAGTAAATTAAGGCAATGAAATATTAAATCGTGCGCACAATTAAGTAAATCATGGGAACGAAATATTAAATTGTGCGCACGATTAAGTAAATCGAGGGAACAAAATAGTAAAACGTGTGCACAATTAAGTAAATCGAGGAAGGAAACGAAATAGTAAATCGTGCAAACATTAAGTAAATCGAGGGAACAAAATAGTAAATTGTGCGCACGATTTAGCAAATCGAGGGAACGAAATTGTAAATCGTGCGCACAATTAGTAAATCGAGGAAGGGAACAAAATCTTTTCGATCTCCATAGTGCCTACTATACAGTGGAAGCTACTTTCACTGCGGCGTGAGCTGGATTTGCTAATGCTAACTTTAGCAGTGCACCCTTGCGCTTCTCTCTGTCACAGTTCATATTCAGCGATAACAACACTGCCATCTAGCGGTCGGGGTTTAAATCGAACAGGAAGCCATTGCACAAATCTTGGATGTAAACAAATAAATATTGATATAGTGTTTTGAGTATCGATACAGTATCGCCAAACATATTGCGCCATTCACATGTCTCGATATTTTCTTACACCCCTATTTTTTACAATGAGTTTCTGGATTTTCAAAAGTATGTTGCAGTAAACTTGCATGACGTTCTTGAATGAATTGCACTCCAGTCTGCTATTGTAGGGACATCGACTTTACATTTTCACACCTCTTAATGTGACGCTGAACTAAATGAACTGTGATTGGTTGCTTTACATGTCAGTCAGACGGCCTCTTGGATGGTCCTTGGCCAATGAAAGCTGCTATGGAGTCCAAACCTTCAAACCAGCAGTTTGAAGGTCTGGCTATGTGAGACTAGTCCGCAACAACACAGGACAATCACGAAACAATTCAATATCAATTACTTTGATTACTTTGATTACTTTGATTACCTATGACCTTTTATCATCAAATAAGCTCCTGCCTCATACTAAACATCTTCAATCATTCATTCCTGAACTACCGCCTGTTCTGAAGCAACCAAACATTTTAATCACTGTCCACCACATTTATTCAGCTCTGCGTCAGACAAGCTTCTTAAGTGCATACATCTGTTGTCAATTTCAGGTCCTCGTTAAAATATATACTAAACATTATAGTGGATGTTGCGTGTACTGAGCCTTGTTTCATTATAAGTTAAAATAATACATGTTAATTGTCAAAAGCAGCAGTATGTGACTTTGGTGAGAAGATGTAGTCCAGTGTTAACCATCATTGCAGGGTGTACACTGTTTATTTCATTGTGCTGACAAAACCTGTCATAAAAATTCAAAGGACAATCTGTCGGACAGGAAGCACTTGGTTCCCTGAGTCTTACTTAATTAAAACCAGTGGAAGAACTATTAGCTCCTTACACAAATACAGGACTTTCCTCTAGTCAGTTCATATTCCCAAAGCAATTGGTCTGAAAAATGAGCAGATTTTGCTGTTTGGTCTCAAGAACAGCAGGGGATTTGGAGGACTAACCAAGCTGCATGCTGTGTCAACACCAAACATTCTCTGCTGTCAGTGTAATCCCATTCACCATGGGAAAACAGCACGGCACTTCACGACAACAGAATGAGAGTGGGATCTGGCCAAAAAGGGGCAATCATTTTAAATCATGGGTTGAGGGTTCCCTTCGTAACTTGATTTAAAATGGACTGATTTTAGTTCAATTCATCAATTTAAAAGGTACAAGTGAATTTAGGCATCAAACTTTAGAATGTCCAGTATGAAAAATGGATATTCATGTTGAGATTGGCTGAAGATTACATTTAACATTGGTAAACATTTAACAGTGTTACTGTTTTTCATTGTAACTTATAAGGTGCCACCCATTTTAACCATATATAGTGTTACCTTGGTGTGTCTTTATCTTACACTCTAAAAAAATGCTTGATTAAAAACAACCCAAGTTGGGTTGAAAATGGACAAACCCAGCAATTGGGTTTAGTGTTTGCCCAACCTGCTGGGCAGTTTTATTTAACTCAACTATTGTTTAAAAATTACTGTATTGCTGGCTTAAAATGAACCCAAAATATGCTGGAAATGAACATTTATTAAAAAGTTTAATAAATAATAATTAAACAATAAACGTTTATTAAATTGCCTATTAATAAATGTTCACCTTTTGATTATTATTGTTGCCTCTAGTAATTATGCGTCTGATTTTTAATTTCCAACCTATTTTGGTTCATTTTAAGCCAGCCATATAGTAATTTTTAAACAATAGTTGGGTTAAATAAAACTGCCCAGCACGTTGTGTCAAACATTTAACCCAACCGCTGGGTCAAAACAACCCAATCGCTGGGTTTGTCCATTTTCAACTTGGGTTGTTTTTAACCCAGCATTTTAGCATTAATTTCTTATTATCAGGTTACAGACCCGAAAAGTCTGAATGGTAGAGTAAGTATCTATTTATATTTACAGTATCTATTTGTTCACCTCATAATACCCCAAAAAATGACAAAAACACCAGACCGCAATCCCCTCTCCACCCACATCCTCCTCTCAAGACACCTAATCAGTGGATTCCACATGTATGAATATGAGATTTTGATACATGCAAATAAAACCGCAGCATCTGTCAGACAGAGATTTGGAGGAGAAGCTGGATGTTATAACTGATCTAGACTGAGATTTGACATAGCTGGAGGCTTGAATGGTAATGCTGCACTGCGTTGATTTCACGGGCACGACCGGAGAGCAGAAGCCATGCTGGGATAGAAGCACATCAACCCTTAGAACAGGATCATTTTCCTCATCAGGCAGAAGCTCAACAGTGGGACCTCCTCGTAAAAAGGCACATTCTGTTTAACCCCTACACCTCTGTGTGGTTTTCTAAAGCTATGGCTGCATCCGATTAATTAGCGCTGAAACCCTATTGTAATTGTTAAAATTTCCAAGGATCAGCATTCTCCCCTAAAAGTGATCGGGCAGACCAAACCGTAAGTCGTAGAGAATTGAAACTTTGAGGGCTGGTAGTACTCACACCGCCTACAACATCAGCAAGGCTCACCATGATCGGCCTGACGGGGGCACTAAAGCGGTACGAAAAGTATGAAATGGCTCATAACTCCTAAACTGTTAGGCATAGGCTCAAGTGTCCAACATCACTGGAATCCTTGGCTCAAGATGGACAAAGTGCATGGATTTTCTCTGCAAAATTTTCAGCATTCCGAATTTTTTGAAAAACCTACTTTTGCGAACTAGTCCCCTGATTTTGGATCAGAACCAAACCAGTGCAGCGAGATTCTCTGGAGTCTGATTGACAATAATTATCAAAAAAGTTGAAATTTCGATTCACGGGCCGCCAAAACATTTGAAGTGGGCGGAGCCACTTTTACTAAAATGTCTATAACTTGTGAACGGAATGAGATATTTTCACCAAACTCAGCACACCTATGTAAGAGCTCATTCTGTGGTTGTGTGAAAAAAGACGCAGGCAACTGGCCACTTGGTGGTGCTATAACAGCTAAAAACACATGAAAACAGCTATAACTACTTCACCGTTAGTCCGATTGACTTGAAAATTGGCATTGCAGTGTCTTTGTCCGAGGTGCCATGATTGTCTATGAGGACATTGACGTATCTCAAAAAACATGGCGGCCATTGAAATTTGAGCAGCTGTCAGACAAGGTTAACGAAGGCCGTTCGGAATGAAACTCACTGGGCCTGTTTTACTCACGGCCCTAGAGGCCTGTGAGAAATTCAAAAGAAATCTGCGTTTTTCACGTGCGTAAAGGTTTGTGTATTGCGTGACTTTTTGCACATACCCACGACATTCGTACCACATGGTAGAACTCATTCTGAGCAACTTTGCCTCTAGGACCGCATCTGTCCATCGAATCGTTCGTTAAATATCGGAGATTATTTCAAAAACCAACTTTTGCGAACTAGTCCTAGGTTTTCGGCTCAACCTCGATAACTGTTAAAAAGCTTTAAAAACTATATTTTTTTTATGGTAAATTGCCTGTATTGGCTGTAAATGGTCTTTTCTATCTATGATCGTGATGGTTACAGGCTTGCTAAATAAAACACAATACCTTTTTATGCATGTGCTTAAAGGCTTTAAAGCGCTTGAACCCCGATAATTGCTGCTCGCAGTTAGTATATTTCAATTTAATTTTGCTTTCATTTCACAGAAAATGACATATTTAGCGATTCAAAGCAAAGCCTTTGATACGAGATGATGAATTAAGAGCTAAATAGAATTCACTAGGGTCCTTTAAACATCAATAAGACTTGTATTTTTCCTATAATATGTTCATAAAATGTTTCTGCTTTGCAATTTCCCAAAATCCCATTACCCTTAGGATGTAAAGAACAAGACATCCTAGGGTAGATATCCTGCTTTTTACAGGATCTCAGGAGGAGACTATCCGGGAGGGGTAGGTGGCAAAACGACCAGACATTTTTCCACAGTAAGGTCTCGTAAAAATCTCTCAGTGCTTTTAGAAACATTCCTCCCCCTGGCCATGGGAGCACAAGCGCAGAGACGTCAGGAGGGATCACGCTCAACACAAACACAAATACTCTCAGAAATCAGATGGAATCTTCAGGCCCAAATGCAAATACCAGACATAAACACTCTGAGAGATTTGAAGATTCTCAAATGTGTTAAGTTTTATTCGCCTGGATAAACACTGCAAAAACAGTCCATAACCTTAAAGACCCCAGGCGGGATAAATGGAAATTTCAGAAATCTGCACATCTGAGGAATATGAGAGGTCAAAGCGGTCATTTCTGCTCTGGGATGTAAAACCTGAGGTTAACTGGTCACTACGCAACACTCTCTCGGAGAACAAGCACTTCATCTCACCAGCTGTGGGAACAGCAGTGTGAAAGATTACATCACGATGATTTATGGCACATGAGGAGGAGCCAGAGAAACTATGGAACATGAGATCATTTGGAGGGCATCCAATAACAGGTCTCAATAGGAACACAAGTCAATTGGTTTCCACCACAAGAGATGATGGATCAGCAGTGGAACAACAAATGAATGTGCTAAGAAAGTGAAGATAACACATCCCAGACTCACACATACTGTATCACAACACACATAACTCTTTGCTTTTTTAAGGAAATGGCATCCGTAAATCCAAAATATTGGTGTCTGTATTTGGAAGGGTATCAAATTAATGGATGAAACTTTTTATAGATGAAAACAGGTCAAAAAAGCTGAAACAGGATTGTAGAGTTTTACTTTGAAACCAACAGGATGTATTACATAGTCATTTAATTCATTATCTTATTTTCTGTCTGCATTTAATATGCAAAGGATTACTTGGATTTTCTTTAAAGCTGGTTTTCTATCTTAGTGTAATTCTGGGTGTTACGCTGCTGCAGTTGTTCATTAGATGAAAGGTAAAAATTGGCGTTTACAACTGATCTTGTAGGCTGATGCTTGCTCCCATATGTCTTCAATTGCCTCTGAAAGCCTCTAGCCAATTCTTGAAATTCAGTTTCTGCCCTCCAAAAGCGTAAAAAGGGCCACACAGATTATCTGACTCATTTTTTGGACTCTTTTTGGACTGCATTCTGCTGACTGATACTTCTCATAGAGCTCAATGATCTGCTTGGTGGGAAAAAGAAAAGAACAACAAATCTTTTTTGTTTCCTACTCTCCAAATTTCACATAATTATACAAGTTGTATAAAAACTATAATTAATGCCCAAACATAAAATCTTAAAGAGGTAGTTACCCTAAAAATTAAAGATCTGTCATCACTGACTCATCTAAATGGTTTTTCAAAGCTTTTGAATGTGGACGAAAGACAATAACATTTAAAGGATTAGTTCACTTCAGAATTAAAATTTCCTGATAATTTACTCTCCCCCCATGTCATCCAGGATGTTTATGACTTTCTTTCTTCAGGCGAAAAGAAATTAAGGTTTTTGAGGAAAACATTCCAGGATTTTCTCTATATAGTGGCCTTCACTCGGGTTCAATGGTTTGAAGGTCCAAATTGCAGTTTCAGTGCAGCTTCAAAGGGCTCTACATGATCCCACACAAAGAATAAGGCTCTTATCAAGGGTCATTTTCTAAAAAAAATAAAAATGTATATACTTTTAACCACAAATGCTTGTCTTGCACTGCTCTGTGATGCGGCACGCATTACGTAATTACGTTGGAAAGGTCGCGTGTGAGGTAGGCGGAAGTACCATCGTAGGGCAAAAAACTCCATCTCATTTCAATCAAATGCTTGCTTTGTAGACACTGGATCGGCACATTCAGCACAGTATATCCCAAATCAAAAACTAAAGTTAGTATTATTCAATGAAACACTTGCCCTCTGTCCTAGCTCCCAAATATGGCCTGCCAGACACATCGCAGCAGGATATTCAGTTATACTTTATTTCGATGGTCCACTTTAGACATTCTACTATAGTAACTTTGAAACTACATGTCAACTAACTCTCATTAGAGTACTAGTAGACTGAAGTAGACTGTTAGTAGACTGTAAGGTTATGGTTAGGTGTAGGGTTCGGGTTAGCTGAATAAGTTGAAACACATTTACAAAGTTATAGTCAGTAGAATGTCTGTTGGGAGCATCAAAATAAAGTGTTAGTAGATATTAAGCAGACAGTCTACTAATACTCTAATGAGAGATAGTTGACATGTAGTTGCAAAGTTACCTGGGTCAATCACATGACATGCACATTTTTGTGTCCAAGTGCATTATATCCTTTTAAAATAATTTGATAAATTCATGACATATATCACTTTACTCTATAAAACCTATTTAGTTTGAATTCATTTTTTAGTACATTTAAATAATACATATTATTTTATGTTTTGTTATCTTAAACCCCTAAAATGTCAGGTGGTGCAACTGTCCGAACAAATGAGCAGACTAAGAAACTTTTTAAAATGGTGTCTTAATAATTAAAACTAAATACTATGGCATGATTTTAGGTTTGAAACCTTTCATATAAACAAATTTGGTAAATATGAGTAGTTTTAAAGCTGTTTAGATGATTGAAAAACTTTTGTCCAGCAATTTGTATATTCTCAAATGTCAGGGTGGCACAACTGCAAACATGGCTCTTTTATTATGAATTCACAAGGTAATAACAGTAAACATGATAATGCATCATCCAGATCAGTGAAAATGTTTCTCTCTCAAAAACTGCTTATTTCAAGTATGGGTAGGTTGGTTCACTTTCCATGTCAAGTGGTACAACTACAGTATATATACAATACATACAAATATTTGGCTGTACCGCCTGACATAAAAACATTCAAAAAATGAATTTAAACACTTTGAAATGTTATTTAACGACTTGTTTAAACACATTGTTCCTGACTAAAAAATATTCATTACATCAGTTTTGAAAACATTTTTTTAAAAACACCTTTTTTGAAGCTTTATTTGTCAATTACCCATTTATAGTTAGTAGAATGTCTAAAGTGGACCATCAAAATAAAGTGTTACTGGATATTCTTCACAATGAGGTTGAGCAGGCATAAAAGATGACAGGATTTTCATTTTTGGGTTAACTGCTCTTTTAAATGCTGCAAATCACATTTCATAAGGTATTTTAAAAGACAGAATCTATTAAATCTTCAAAGGCAAGGTAAGTTATTCGGGCACAATATTTAAGGGCTTATGGGACAGAACTGAAAAGGGACTTTATCATTCCATCAACTTCAAACTATAAAACTGAGCTTTGTTCAATGTGGTGTGACAAAGATATGAGTGAAAAATGAGATATGTGCACCTTCATGCATTTTATGCATGTGCTCAGTACTACAGTGTTTATCACACACTTAAATAAACTAAAATTGTTTAAATATAATTTTGATAGGTACTAATATGGAAGAAAACAGTGTATAAATAAAGAAATAAAGTATGAGAATAAAAATGTAGTAGGGGGCAGCTGACGAAACCATATTCTAGGTTTAGGCCTATCATGTCTTAACATGCATTGAATAAGAAAGACAATATTTGAGTTAAAAAAGTATTAAATTCTTTTCAGTTAAATAAAGAAAAGTTTTCACTGCTAAACAAGCAGACAATTCTTCAAGACTAATGATGGATGCATTTTTCCACAAAGAAATCAACCGTTTAGCAAACAGCAAACAGAAATCGTTTACTTTCCCAATTATTAATTACAACTCTGTTTATTTCCTCTTCATTTTCCCAAATGTTAGGCAAACAATGAAGCCATTTCTATTGTTCTATGTTAATGGAGCTTATTTGAGGCCTGTGTATTTCTGAGGGCACATCTCATATTTAACTCTAAGAGACGTTGGCAGGCAAAGTCTCTACAAGCCCAGCACTGAAATATCCTTTTTCGGTTGATTTACACCATCTCAGATGCCATGGTCTCGCAGGACTCAAGAAAAACACTACAACTTGCCAATCACAAGATTATCCCAAAAGCGCAAACAGCTGGAGACTTTCCTCAACTGCTGGGTCTGATGTTTTCAGTCTTTACCGTCTCAAGCAGGTGGTTGTAATTAAGTCAGTGTAATGTGGCCACTAGCTGGCAGAAGAACATGTGACTAATTATTGGGACACATGCCCAGGTTTATCATTTCCTGAAGCTCCCTGTCTTTGACCTGCACAAGGATTTAAGTTGCCAATCAAAGCCCAAAAAAGAAACACTAATTCAAAATAAGCACCTTGTAACCCTCAGTCTCGAACGATCCTGTTCTCTCCATCATCAAAAACGCAAGCTGGCACATTCAATTTATGTTAAAATAATCAGTAACATGCAAATGATGCTCACACAAAGCATTTACTACCTTTGAAGAGTGCTCAGTCTTTTTCTTCCGGCAGTTTCCAAACACGAGCAGAGATTAGGAAAGGAAGAGATTAGACTTCATGGTCTATTTCATCCATTCTCCAGCCTAATCAGTGGGGAATGATATCATTTCCCTAAATATCTCCTCAGCAGCTTGAATGTAGAAACATGCAGTTTCCTCATTATTGACCACACAATGTGACAATACACCACCTTTCTGTGATCACGTTATCTCATGATTAAAGAAGACTGTTTTCTTCATGGTCCTGCATTGAACTGAGGAAGCTGACTGACAACTGATGATGCCTGGAGCTTCACAACACGGCCGTAAAAGCCACAAGATGACTTTAACTTTAGTGACCCACCAAGCCACATACAAGTAAAGAAGCCCAGCTGAAAAATTTATAGAAGCTCATAAAAAAATCACGAGGAGCAAAACTAAAAAGTACAGAACATGTCAACTTAATCTGCTTTTAAACACCAGGCATAAAATGGCATCTGATGTGGCAGACTTGGAGGAGGAAGTTGTCAAATACATTACGAGGAGACTGGGGAAATGTTCTTGAGGATTGGGCATGTATTTTGTAACTGGCATGAAAAGTGACATACAAATGTTTTTGTCAGTTCACTTGTGGTTTTGTCAGTTTAACTGAAAGCATTGTGGTTCTTACACCGTGTCCTAACCAGACGCGATGCGATAAGATTCCAGCAGAAAACAATTTGTCCACACCAGACGCGACGCAACTATGAGACGTGATAAAGTCAATCAAAAATCACAGCCAATCAGAAGAGCGCGTGGGCGGGCTCTCTCGGCAAGCTCCTGACACTCGCAATGAAATTACATAATCAAATTCATGAATATTACACCATTTTAACATTATTAAAATACACACTGAGTTACTGAAACAATCTTTTTTATAGAATACACTTGTCTGTTCACAATGAGTTGACAGTTTAAACGTTCTTGTTTCCTTTCATTTATTTCGAAGATCTGAGGTCAATTGTCCATTATTGCTTTCAGTACGGCTATAAAAGACACAAAATGATATTCAAACTCACATTAGATGCTTTTAATATTAAATAAAGTACATAAACAGTACCTGAGGTTATCATTGCCATAATTTGTGTTGTTGTTTCAGACGCGACGTCGCAGAAAAATAGAAACCGTTTCTAAGAATCGAATCGAAAGAATCAAATTCTCTTTCGCGCTTGAACAAACATTGTAAAATTATGCCAAAATGCCCGTTTTGTTGAGTATCCTCATAAAGGTGCGGTCACACTGCACTTTTCATTCCACTGACTTCTATTCAAACGCATGCGAATGCATCAGACCGGAAGCGCAAGCTCGTGCGAAAAATTTCGCATTTCGCTGCGTTCCAAAGTTCAAATTTGGTGAACTCTGACCTGCGAATTCGCTTCACGTGAATACGTGTGACCAGTAGAAGATCGATTCGTCACGGCATGACCTCTTGGTTAAATTAAAAGAATGATATTTTTGCAGTAGGTTCTGTATTTTTACATTTTGAATGTATTACTTTAAGTTATGTGTTGAATTCATGTTTATAAAAAAGACGCTGTAGACCGTGACGTCATATCATGACCGTTACAGCATCCGAAGAAATTTTGCACGTTCGAAGTCTAGTGTGACCGTGGCTTAAGAACAGTCTTTAATGAAATAACGTCTTAAATGAACTTAAAGAGTTGTGACAAAAATGATATGCGCGTCAGAACTGTTCGGCAGCGGCAGCTCTTAAAGTGACAGCAGCCTAATAAACCAGTTGCTGTGATGTCTGTCATTAATGTTAATCAAAGAACAGAGGTAACAGAGGATTTTGTAGCTTTAATGAGGATTAATCTATATTTAATTTATAATTTATGCAGTTAAGACTGTAAAGTGTTTGATAACCTTTCTGTATATTTCCCACCTGGGTTTATGGGTTTATGTGAAGATTGTTTTAAGTTCACTTAAATGAAAACATGTTTTTTTTTTTAAAGCCTAATAAATGTTGAAATGAATAGCTTTCAGTTATACTGTAATGTTGAATGTCTATCACTAATGTTTAAAAAAATCAATTTCATAGAGACATCAGTACCAGTATTAGTATCAGTGATACTGGCCTTCACTCATAAAACGATGTCGTTAAACAATTTTTTTTTATTTATTTTTTTATTTTTTTATTATTATGCAAACAGACAATTACAATATTTACAGAAAAGAAATTAAATGCAAAATACAAAGACCAACAAAACATACATAACAGCCAGTATGATTTGGGTATGTGTGTGTGTGTGTGTGTGTGTGTGTGTGTGTGTAACTAAGTGTAACTGGGTGTGGGGAGTGGAAATATATGAATAAAGGAGCATGTAGGAAAGTACAACAGACATAACCAGAGTTAAGAAAAAATATATATCAAAGAGGAGGAAACAATGATGAAGATAATAGTATCACACGCAAAAAATGAGGAAGGTGACAATAGCAACAGTATTAATAATAAATAATAATAATAATAACAATAATAATAATAATAATGATAAATCCAATTAATAAGAAATGACAAATAGTAATAATAGTATTAGCAGTAGTAGTAATGATAAATATTAAGAAATATACTCATTTCATCCGGAATGAGGGGGAGGTTAAAGGATCAGGAAGAGGAAAAATAAAGATAACAGATAACAGTTAAACAAATATTTAAAATATACTGTCTTTAAATTGTTTCTACATTAATTTGGAGAGTAACTGTGAAATTATTACAATATAAAAAAATATTAAAAACTCCAATGTTTTTAATCACAATAATCGTGATTAATTACAGAAAAAATGTGTGATTAATTAGTTTTTTTAATCGATTGACAGCACTAAAATAAAAGAAACTAAACATAAGAAAGAATGAGTTTGAGTGTTCAAACATTTGTTTGGTGATGCATACATAAAATGCACTCGTCAGTCTGTTTTACACTTTTCTACTAGGCTTGTATCAATTGTGAAATTGCAGAAAAACATGAATAAAAACAAATAAATTCTAATGCAGAAACATTTTGGTTATGCAGAAGCATATTAATATGATGCACTAATGCATAATGCATAAAAGTGGTGATAATATCTAGGGGAAAACAACATATAACCCATTTATGTCTAAAAGGTTCATACTATAGCACTTTTCATCATGTTTGTATTGTAAAGACAGCTTATCTCAGCATATTGAGGGGAAAAAACTTGATTTTAGTGCTTAGTGCAAAACATCATGCAAGTTCTTCTATTAAACCAGCCACACTTCAGGGAAACATTGTACCTGTAAGCTATATTCAGCTTGAGCTATATAAATTACAGATCATTAGTACAATGTCCAGAATTCAAGCCAGATCCTAAACAGAACAGCCTTTAATTAATATAGTAACAGAGAGCAAAGACCTTGAACACACTGAGCTGATGGACTCGATCCAGCTGTGCTCATTCCACTCTGATGTGAGTGTGTGTTTGTGTGAACGCTTGCTAATGTCCTTGTATGTGTGGGTGGTATTCAAAGACAAAACGTGTTTCTTGATCATCTCGAAAGAGCACAAAACTGTAGTGAGCATCTAAACACCACTGAACACAGAGACAGACTAAAACCTATACCACAAAGGAATGTCTGTCTGTAGAGTAATGGCTTCTGAGTTTGCTATGTGCACTTGAATACACAGGAGCAACCGCAGAACTGTTACCAAAACCAAAAACCCAGAGGAGGGGGGAAACAGAGGTGGGGAGTACAGGGAAAAACTGGGGAATAAACTTCTACTGGAATGAGAGAAAAAAAAGAAGCACACCAAATATGCCTGAGTCAGGAACAGTGAGGAGTTTAACTGTGTCAAAGGGAGAAACAGAAATCAGGCTTTTGACAATGTGAGCCCATACAGAGAGAAACAACTGTCTCTGTTTAAGCCACAGAAATGCCATAAAAAGAGCAACTCGAATCAACAGAGCCCTTTTACTCAATAGTTCAGGGTACACAAGGGTAACTGTGTGTGCCGCTATTATAAACAGTCCGCGATTTTGAGAAATTTAACTAGAACCTTAATTATCAGCAAAATGCAGTGTTATTATCACAGTAAATTGTAATTTTTTAAAATGCTACAGTAAAAAAAAAACTGGTAATCAGTTCACTGTAAATGTTTTTTACCATATACAGTAAAAAATAAAATTACATTTAACTGAACCATACATGTAATTGTACTGTAGCATACTGTAAAAATGGTTTTGCAAGTATGAATTACCTTAACATTTATAGTAAAAATCTATTTTATATTCATCAAAACAATAGAGTACAGTGCTTTTGTAGTATCATGATACTAAAATTCAGTAGCAATACCAGTAAAATGTCACAGTTCTCTTTACTTTGGTACAGTGGCGGTTTGAACTATTTAGTAAAAAAAACTACTAGTTAACTAATTATAAGAAATATTAAATTATTTAAAAATGATAATTATTATTATGCTAATAGTAATTAAAATAAATAAATCATTAAAACATAAGCACTTAAACATTTTTTAATTAAGTATATATTGCTTTAATAAAGGTCAAGTGAAAAGTTAGTAAAAAATGAAGAATAAAGAAAAATATTACACGTAATAGATCAAGTGGCAAGTCTATTTGTCTCATTTCTCTTTTTTAACTTTAAAATCATCCAACATTATTGTTTTACCTTTTTTGTAAAGGGTGTTTGCTTTGTAAACACTTGCTCGGTACTTCCACTTACATCACGCGTGACCTTTCCAACGTGATTACATAATGCGTGGTGCATCACAGAGCAGTGCAAGACGAGCATTTGTGGTTAAAAAGTATATAAAGTTTTTTTTTTTTTTTTTAGAAAATGACATTGTTTCTCTAGATAAGACCCTTATTCCTCGTCTGGGATCATGTAGAGCCCTTTGAAGCTGAACTGAAACTGCAATTTGGACCTTCAACCCGTTGAACCCTGTTGAAGTCCACTATATGGAGAAAAATCCTGGAATGTTTTCCTCAAAAACCTTAATTTTTTTTTTCGACTGAAGAAAGAAAGACATGAACATCTTGGATGACATGGGGGTGAGTAAATTATCAGGAAATTTTAATTCTGAAATTAAGTGAACTAATAGTCTGGGAAACCCTGACGTAATGTAATATTTAATGTTGTGGATAACAAAGAATGGAATATATTTTCTTTCTCTTTGTATTTTTCTATCAATATAGTACAAGATTATCCTATTCAAATCAATGTGATAAATGAGTTAGGTCAAAAGTAATCTAAAAGTAGTCAGATTACATTACCTTAAATGTGTGATTTAATCGTTTATATATAATTTGGAATCAGTAACTGACTACAATTTGCAAGTAATCAAGCCAGCACTGTATATATTGCCTGTACAATATATAGACCATAGGTGCCAAAATGGCATCCCATAACGGCCAATACGTTGTCACCAATTGTTTTTTTACAGTGCGTTTCTGGCAATGAGCTGCTAGTTTTTACAGTAAAGTTAACAGGATTTCTGGTGAATTATCCGGAAGCATTCACAGCGAGTAAGCATGCAAGTTGTTCTTTGCAAGCTGACAAAAGATGTCATTCCTCAATCCTCTCAAATGCTCAAACCAAAAATTAAGCCCACTACCAACGTCTACAGCTTTAACTACATTGCAGACTCTTCAAATGAAAGTAAGCCACATTAATCACTAAATTTAATAAGCAGCTTAAGGAGATTTTGACTCCAAACTTTCCTATTCCTATTATTCATTTCCTGCTTAATCATTGTAAGTTTTATATCTGTAACTAAAATGCAGATATTTAGTAAGGATTACATTTTAAATAGACACACCAGCAACATGGGCTCCTTCTATATATAACCTATACTTCAAGAAGTGGAGTGTAGAGAAATCAAGTTAATTATACATCTAAAATCTGCAATTTACTGTGGATAGAGATTAAAAAATGACTGTGAGACCCTCAGCTATCTGCACGACCCCGCTTGTTATATGCATACTTTCACCTCATTATATCCCTGGCACACCAATATTGAAGGAAATTGCCTGAAACATAGATAAGCATTAGTCCTCCTTATGCCTAGCACAAACAAGCAGTCTGTTTCCTCTTGATAAAGAGGTCCTGTTATTTACCAGGGTCACTGGACATCCCTGTCTCGAATGAACTTTGGAGCCTTTCAGCTGCATCCTTTAAAGTTTCTCAAAGCCAACTAAGACAAAGCAAAAGATCTATGCATTCATAATTGTTCTTGTTCAAAGTTCTGCAGCGGCAGGTCGTACTTGACAAGCCTCTCATTTTTCGAAGAATCTATGACCAAAGAACACATATTCTTCATGGTAATTAATCCACACAGCTCCTTTGCAAATTTCATATGTCTCAGAGGCAACAAGACCCCAAAACCCATTACCGGGTGAAGCGCCCCATGTCACACGCATTAGATGAGAGTCCTCCAGCAAATAGTGGGGAAAAGCAATTTTCTTTTCAGGGCAATAGATACTCTATCTCATTCCAGATCCTCTGCAGACTACAAACTGCCAACTCGTGTAGCTCTGATGCCTGAAACTTGGAAGAAAGTGATGACTTGACCTCCTTTTCTCCCAGGGCCTTAGCTCTGCTGTCAATAAGGGCATTTCACTGGAGGCTGGATAAGAGCTCAGGGTGGAATGAATCACCTGCACCGATTAGAGATCTAGCAACTGCGGTTGAGATCAAACCAGCCCTGACGACCAGTTCATTTGCCGCCATGTCAACTGATATTAATATTACAGCCTGGAGACGGGCCTCTTGCTCTCAACAGGGACTTCCCAACACAAAGAGCCAAAGATTCATTTCCAGTAGCTTAATGCTTTAGTGACTGAACGATTCAGTGTCTGCTCAAGCAGAACAAAACAGACTCCCTCTTCCATATTTGCATCAGTCAACCACTTTAGTTTTTACTACACTCACTACACAATTACATTAAAAAAGTATGTTTTACAAGAAAATACTATTTCAAATTAAATATAATTTATTTCAAAATATTATTTCAAAGTAAATACTATACATCAGATTTTTTCAGTGTAAGTTAGTTGAAATAATCAATAACAAAGGTTAATTTTAATGTATGTAAAATGAATTTTCATTGGATAATTACCAAACACCACAATAGTGAGAGTTAAAGGCACAATATGTAGTTTTCGCCTCTAGAGGTCGCTTATTTAAAACAAAGGCGTAGCTTAATGATGCCTTGATTTCACGGGAATCATGGGAGGCGTTGTCTTCATGTCTGCACTTCTTCCGGTCATGTGTATGTGTGGTAACGCAACGCTGTTTTATCATATTAGATACATTTGTGTGTTGAAAGTTGTTATAGTGCTACTTTGCGCTCACTCAGCGGCTGCTATGAGACATTTAATGCAGTAAGCTAGATCGATATTAGGCATGGTAAAACATGGTACTCGCGGTAAATCAAGAAAACAAGATTTAAACAATAAGACTTACTGTGTTGAGCTATATAACATGATTAGATTTCTGTCGATGAATGTATCCAAAACAGTTGCTCACCTGTCTAATAAAACACATAATATATTAAAGCATCTTTGGTGTTTCCATGGTTTCTACAAAATAAAACCTGAAATCGAGGGTCACGCGGGTATGATGTCATTGATATGTGACGCACATTAATATGTGACCTGGTTAAAATTGCTTATTTCTCTGGATTTAAACATTCTTGGAAACATTTGGGATAATGTAAGTACACAAGTCAACAAAATATATAACATTGTTCTAGTGGTTTTTGGATATTTTAGGCCGTGTGTCCACCAAAGCGTTTTTAGCCAGCTAATTTTACAGATAGTTTGTTTCTGTACTGTTTATATATATAAAAAAAAATGTCGATACAACGTAAAGTATGCAATATATAATGTATACAAAACAATTGGAAAAATACGCTAGCCTCGGAAAAAACGCTTTGGTGGACACATTTAGCTAGCTGAAAATGCGGTTTAGCCAGCTTTTAGCCTTTTTAGCCAGCTGAAAATGCCTAGCTGTGAGTGCTTCGGCAGCGCAGCGTTTTTTTTTTTCAGTTGAGACGCTTTGTTGCTATGATATGGAATAGCCGCGTCACTGTTACTTGTGATTTCACAGATAATTTGTTTCAGACTAAAAATGCCGACACGATGTAGAGTACTTGCTATGTATGTTCAGAGAGCAGCAATATTAATTTCTCATCAATTTTGTTCTGTTCTCTGCTTGTTGATGTCGTTGTACAGCAAGAATGTTGTGACAGTTGGTCGGTGTTGTATTTGTCCCGCCCCTCCTCCACTCTGATTGGACGGCTGGCTAAAAAGTGACAGTGATGAGTGCAGCATTTTACTCAAAGTTGAACATTCTTCAACTCGAGGCAACGTGGCGCTCCCATTGAAAACAACTGGAAAAGTACGCTAGCCGCTGGAAAAAAAGCTTTGGTGGACACACAGCCTTAATCCGAAAATCTTACATATTGTGCCTTTAATCTAAAAAATAAATAATGTATCCAAAAATAAATAGCTGTTATTAATTTCTTTATCAATACACCATGAAAATGTAACAAAGAGTATTTAAAAAGTGGGCAAATTAGGTGTTGCATTGATTGGTCATTTTTCCATTGGACAAAATTTACATATAAATAAAACTTCTTCTTCTTCTTCTTCTTTATATAGACAAAACTCTATCATTTCTATGCCTCTTTTTCTCAAATACCTTAGCTCAGAGGAATGTAAAGGTTAAAGCTCTAGTCTTACCTCTGAGCCTGTGTTGAGTTGTGTGAGTGAAGTCTTTGAGTTCTGACATCAGCATTTAGCTAAACTACAAAGCCACCAGAGGCCGGCATTAATGGATCCCTCAGAGCCAATATCTTCACGCACAAGTGCTTGACTAATTGAAAACTGGTCTGAGTCTGCTTTGTGCAGCAGAACAAGTGCAGCAAACCTTTATGTCAGACTACAAAAATAGGGTCCAGAAATAGGTGGATAAAATTCACTGAAACTCTCTAATGGATATATAGTTACAGTGCGCATGAAGTTAGACAGTTGGAATGTAAGATTTAAGGCCTGTGTACTTGCAAATCTTGCACTTGAGAATATATGACAGGGCTTTGTTTGAAATAATATCCTCTATCTTAAAGAGATCATGAATTTCTCAGTTTCAAGAACAAGAACGTACTGAAAAGGTTTTCAGGTTATTCTCAATGAGTCGTTATTAGATAAGATCAGATTGCATGGCATATCACAGTATTTGAAGTATTAGACTGGCTATGAACTCCTGTCAAGTCTTGTCTTTAAAGGGAAAGCGTTAACTATACAAAAAGTGTTAACTTCTGCGACGTAGTACACAATTCTACGCTACGTTAGTGCTTTTTGCACATATGTCGAATGCATATGGCTTTCGCGCCAGAAGCTCATTATTTTACTATATAAAGTTTTAAATAAATGCATCGATTCACTTCAGAAGGCCTTTATTAACCCCCTGGAGTTGTATGGCTTCATTTTTTATGGATGGGTGCATTTTTTTGTCTTCAAAATTTGGGCAGCCATTCACTACCATTATGAACCTTGGAGGACTATGGATATTTCTAAATATATCTCCGATTGTGTTCATCTGAAAGAAGATAGTCATATAAACCTAGGATGGCTTGAGGGTGAGTAAATCATGGGGTAATTTTCTTTTTTTTTTGTGAACTATCCCTTTAAAGTGCATTTAAAGAATTCAGCTAAATTGTACATTAACCAAACACGGCAATGTTTTTGTTACTTCTGGAAAATGGCCAAGGATAATACTCATACATGGTTTTAGTTTTCAGGATAATACCCATAAATCATGTCTAACAGGCAGCATTGTTTCAAAGCCTGGGGAATTTTGTTAAAAGAAATGTCAAGGGTTAAATTATTAGGATATATCTGAGCAGCTGAACTGATTAGACAGACTAGATAGATAGATAGATAGATAGAATCATTTTATCTCTCACACACACTGAAGTCAAGAACAGAGCCGTGTGATAAGATGCGCGGTTTGACTGATTTAAACTGGCACTGAACTCATGCCCGTCGGCAGGGCTCCGTCCATCTGCTGACCTGGGCGTCTGGGGGGATAAACTACAGTTATGACGGGACCTCCTGGACAACACACGCTGCCTGCTGTCACACCCCGTGGGAAAACCGCCAGCTTGATGCCTCCTCATCCCACCCAGACTTTCCCCGAGCTTTACTCAACTAATTAGATTTAACAGAAACCGCCGGATGGTGACACGCGCCGTCATCGGTGAAATACGAGCGAGCAACGCGATGAAACTGTTTGTTTGTGAAGCTCTTTGTAAGCGGAATACATTTTCTTTTTAATTCTGAGTGTTTGTCTGCCTTCAAGCCTCTCAAAACTGTTGTTAGGTTACACTAAAATTAAAATTTACACCGCGTAAAAGGCGAATGAACCCTCGCGCCTCAATAAGGATTTAATCATCGCTAACTGTCAAAACAAAACATATATTTGAGTGTTTATCTGTTTGGTTCTGCCCTGCTTAAGAGATAACCATATATGGCACAGTTTTCTAGTTGATTTGAATTAAATGAGTCTATAAAGAGAGCTTCGTATCTCAATGACCAGCCATCATAAGTTTGCATTCATGTAAACACCAGCGGAGTTCAGTTTACCGAGAATCTCACCTCAAAATCCAGACAACACGCGTCCTTCTTCGCTGTCCTGAGCTCCAGAGATGAAACGAGGTAAAATATGATGGTTGTAAGTCTGCGTGAATGAATGCCTACTGGAAAAACTGTCGGACCTGTAGATCTGCTCCGAATCCAGGAGGAAAAACAACGAGCTTCAAGCGTCAGCTAATAAATTCCAGAGACCCCCAAACTGCTGCCCTAATCTCGCGTCCCTCTCGCGCGCTGCTGGTAGCGCAGACCAGACCCTTTCTACAGTTCAGCTTGGAGGGAGGGACACTCTCTGCTACAACTTCAACGCCCAGTTTACTTCTTCCACTCTATTTGCGTTCTGTTCTGCCGATGTTAATCAATAGATATGCTATTAGAAATGATATATTACGTTGGTACATTCAAGGATTCTCTCGAACTCCTCCCAGAACACCAATTTAGTGCTTTGCTCTTTCAACTCCTGGGCGGAGATTTAATGGTCAAATTGTTTTCACTTCCCTGGCCCCCCTCAACACCACCACAGATGGCGAGTCAGATAAGAAAAGTATCACGATCCCTTTGTCTACATGCCCTCAAAGGTCATGACACTGACATTCCCTCTGGCATACATGATATCCCACCGCAATTCACATCTAGACCACAAGCTCTGTCATAACAGAACCCTCTAAAGCACGCACATGCCATGAGGGAAGGCTCTAAGGAATATATATATATATGGGGGGGCAAGTTGTCACACGTTTTAATGGGATAGTTTACCCAAAAATGAAAATTATGTCATTATTTACTTGGTCATTCCAAACTCGTAAGACTTCATTCATCTTCGGAACACAAATTTTTATATTTTTAAAGAAATCAGAGACATTTTTCTGTCCCTCCATTGACAGTCTACGCAACTACCACTTTGACGCTTCAAAAAGTTCATAAAGAGATCGTAAAACTAATCCATATAAATCAGCCGATTTAGTCCTAATTTTCTGAAGAGACACTTTATATGATGAATAGATTGAATTTAAGCTTTTTTCTTTCTTTTTTGTTTTGTTTCATAATTGTTGAAAAAATGTAGCTTGTTTCATGTCATGTTCCAACTTGCCCTACTATTGAGTCATGTTGTCACAAAAGGTCAGCGTATGTTAAAGGATTAGTTCACTTTCAAATGAAAATCACCCCAAGATTTACTCACCATCAAGCCATCCTAGGTGTATATGACTCTCTTCTTTCTGATGAACACAATCAGAGAAATATTAATAAATATCCCGATGCATCCAACTTTATAATGGCAGTGAGCGGGATCAATTAGTATGAAGCTCAAGAAAGTGCATCCATCCATCATAAACGTACTCCACACGGCTCCAGGGAGTTAATAAAGGCCTTTTGAAGCGAAGCGATGCATTTGTGTAAGAAAAATATCCATATTTAACAAGTTATAAAGTAAAATATCTAGCTTCCGCCAGACTGCCTTCCATATTCAACTTACAAAGAAAGTGTAACGCCTCTCACAGTTCAAAACGTTTACACTACGTCCTACGCCTTCCCTATTCAACTTACGAAAAAAATTTAACTGACACGACGTTGAATACGGAAGGCGGTCTGGCGGAAGCTAGATATTTTACTTCATAACTTGTTACATATAGATATTTTCCTTATACAAATGCATCGCTTTGCTTCAGAAGGCCTTTATTAATCTAGGGGTAATTTTCATTTTAAAGTGAACTAATCCTTTAATTTACCTAGATATTTTTTTCTGGGGCAATAATGGTGAAATGTTCAATAGGTTTTTTTCTTTTGTTTGTTTTGTAGATGCAGCTTTAAGGAATGTGAACTTAAAAATAGAGGTTTCCATTGCACAACAGGTTCTTTATAGTGGAAAAGATCTTTAGATTAGATTGACATGTTCTTCACACTTTAAGGGAAAAAAAAAATGGTTATTTTAAAGTCACGATTAAGCTGAAGTAGCAACAGATCTTTTTCGCTGGAAGATCCAGTTATTACATTTTGATTAAGAGGTAAAAAAAGAATTAAACTGTTGCATTTAGAAAATAGACAGGATGAATTTCCATTTAATGCCAACTTTAAGAACTGTTAACTGAAGGTTCTTTGGGGAACCCTAAATGGGTCTTCTATCTTTTGGAACTTTTATTTTTACGAAATTGACTTGACTTGGGAATTCATTGGAGTTGAAAAAAAAGTGTGACAACTAGACCTGGCCTAACCTATGAGTAATCTGTCAATCACTGGAACAGTGTGTAAGTTGGTACACACTCACAATTCCTTCAAAGTGATGCTGCCTTTTAAAGTCTGTGTGTTTAACTATATTGGTCCTGTGACATGTGACAGTCCATCTCTGAGCATGAGGAGACGCCTCTTTGTGTGTGTGCATGTGTCGTCTGCATGTAATTGAAATGTCAGCTCTCTCCTAGTGTTGTGATTTCAGCAGCTCGAGTAGGGAGGGGGTGTAGCATGGCTGGTGGGGGTGGGCAGTAAGGGTACTTCAGGGTCGTTTGTGATTTCTTAAAAAAAGACATGAGACACTCCACCACACAGCCATCCCTAAAAAGGGATAATTTACCTCAACATGAAGATGAGTAATCAAGAATCTTCATGTGGTTCCAAACCTGAATGACTTACTTTCTTCTGTGGAAGACAAAAGGCAAATTTTTGAATATGCTGGTCACTCGTTTCAGAAAGTGAATCAGGACTGAGGCTGTCAAGCTCAAACCATAAACAAATCACTGAAGTGGTCCATATGACTCATAATCTATAATCCAAGTCTTCTGGAGAAACACGATAATGACTGTGTGAGGAACAAACTAAAATTAAATCATTATTCGTTGGAAATCTTGCAGTAGCAATAGGAACATACTTGAGAGTTCATGAGAGAAGAACGAATAGAATCTTTGAGTTAGTTCTTTTTCAGTGAATCAGTTGATCCAGTTCACAAACCAGTCTGAATGATTCATTCACAATCATCGACTACTTTGTTGATTTTAAGTGTTTGAAAGCTTCAAGCACATTACCAAACATTGAACAAACTAAGAGCAGAAGCCTTTTTTGTACTATTTTATATGCAAGATTATTATTCACAGCTAAAAGATCCTATCTGTCAACACCCTATTGCACGCTAGCACAAAACAATGTCCAACATGGTCACGACATGTACAAACTGACAGGAAACCAGACCCCCCCCTCTAGCCCACCCCATACTCCATACTCTGTCCTCACTCCAGGCAGCCTCATTCTGTCAGGGGCCATCAGACAGTGTACAAGGAAAAGCACCATGCATCATGCTTTGTTGTCCCAAAATGCCTAGCAGTGGATGTACAATTCAAAAAGAGATTTTTTAATGCAACAACAAAATGTTTAGGAATGTTTTCTTAAGGAGTCAAAGAGATGTCATGCCCCGTTTAGCTGGTAGTTCTACCAATGAAAGACAGAATATTTGTATGTAGAGTCGACTTAAAATTAAAACTGACCTTTTTATTTTCTTAATGCGCGCTGTTGGACTTATTGGGAACTATTCGGTGGTGCATGTTATTCCAAATGAAAGAAATTTGTTCTTTAATCAAAATTTAAATACTCTCTCTGAAAGGACAGAAGGGCAAGCAAGTTCCTCATGCATTCCTTTTTCTTTGAATTCTTGCACTTTGAAGAAGGAAGAATGTTGGAGAGTTTGCAGTTGTTTAAGGAATTTTATTCCTGAATGCTCCCAGAGCATTTGAGAAAACATGAGGTTCATTTCATTTTTTTGTGCATTATAATATTTTAGTAAAAACTACACCTCCAGAATGGGGTTTCACAATAATTTCACACCGAATGAATGTTTTAATTGTTCCTATAACTATTGGCATGTTCGCACTAGCTGCACGATTCTGGATAAAATGAGAATCAAGATTTTTTGAGTTCAAATAGAGATCAAGATTCTGAATATAAAAATAACATGTAATTTTCTAGAGTTTGTAACAAAATATGAATTGCTGGACTCTAATTGCTGGAAATATGTTTAATTAATTTGAATGAATTATATAAAATATGGTTTGAATGAATTCAATGACTCATTAATAAATGGCAGCGGCTATTTGCACTAAGTGACAATAGCAATATATTCTATTTACACCAAGTGAAAATAGCACCATTTTCTTAGCGATATGCTATTTACACTAGGTCTGTTTACACCATGTAAAACTATCAGTTCTTTGCAATAAGAGAAAACAGTAATTAGATGCTATCTATTCTTTATATCGGCAGATACTATTTGCAGCTCAGTATTTTTGTACATTAACAGGATGCAATAATATCATAGAGTGTAAATGATTTTATTTATTAAAATTATTAAATGGATGCTGCCTTATTGGGAGAATAAAACCCTCCCTAAACCTTCCCCTAAACACTTTATTATTAAACACTCGTTCGCAGTTTATTTACACTTTTAGAACATTATTTTCATTTTTATTGAAAATAAATGCGACCTCGGCAAAAGGCGGATTCGAACCCGCGTCGAATGTGTTAAAAGCCAGATTTGCGAGCCTTATTCACTATTACTGCACCACTGAAGCCGTTGAATTCTATGCATCCTTTTTAAAACTTGAGTGGCACAACCAGACATTGGTGGGCGGAGCTAGTGTAAACAGCATTTGCCAACAAGGCACTTAGTGTAAATAGACACTCCTTTAATAAATACTTATTTCATTACTGGATGAATCAGTGTTGTAGTTTGCTCTATTTTGATCGCTATCGCAGACATCAGTGTTTATATCCTAACTTTAAACTTTTATCTCAGTACTTCTGAATATTCGTAATACAGAAATAACTACTGTGTGGTTCAAAACTGCTCTCTCTGGCTCAGCGCGGCAGCACAAACACAGATTTGAATGATTTTGTCAAAGGTTTAAAAGTTACGGGCGAATCGTCATTAATAAAAAAAGATTGCGTGGGTGTTTAAATAATTGCGCAGCTCTAGTTTGACCACATGAACTGAGAATGATTTTAGTTATATGAACGCCTTTTGGGGGGACAAAATTAGCTACCACTTTAGAGTAGGGTCTACATCACAATAGAAACTACCAGTGACGTAAGCGTAAGTTGATTGGACGAACAAATGCCGTATGAAACACCCGCACCCGCCATTTTAAAAAGCTGTGTAAAAGCAGTTTACATATTAAAGTGTCCAACGAATGCTAAAATTGTAAGCCGTCAAGGCAGCAAGAGTGAGAAATAATCAATTTACAATTATACAAGAAATATGTAGCTAATAGACATCATCTATTGTATGGGCTACATTATACAGCTTTTCTTATTAGCTATTATAATTATTATGAGACAACCTAACTGTACCTCTCACAGAATAACCACTAATGCTCTCAAATAACTGTATCCTACATTCTGTTTAATAGTAGAGCTAGCTTTGCCCATCTGATTGAGATGGATGTGCCCACTGTTGATGATTGCTGCTTGAAGAGCACTACAAATAACTACTCTTCTTTTGGAGCTGAGTACTTGTGTTTACCTGTTTCTTAGCAACCGTGTTCAGAACAGCATGGGGAATGAGACTGGTTTTGGAAAGAATCATATTTTTGTTATTGTTAATAAAAAAGTTGGAGTGTTTATATTTACTATAGCCTATTATTTGGTCACAGGCATGATGTATGTGTATAGTTGTATACAGATAGAAAATTGATGCTTAGAAAAAAACACTTCTGGTCTAGGATCAGTTTTTCTATGCCAAACACAAACTTTAATTTCAGTGAGATGGGAAAAAATATCAATAATAACTATCCATATCCACATATCTACAGGATGTCCACCCAAAAATGAAAATTCAGTCATTATTTACTCAAAACATGTATGACATTCTTTCTTCTGTGAAACATACAAGAGGATATTTTGAAGAATGTTGGTAACCAGTTTGGGTTCCCATTGACTTCCATGTATATTTTGTCCATACAATGGATGTCAATAAGGACCAAAACTGTTGGTTACCAACAATCTTCAAAATATCTTCTTTTATGTTTTGCAGAAAGAAATGCTGGAACAACTTTTGGGTGGCCTGTCCATTGAAATCAATACACAATATAAAATCAAACTCAAAACTAGCTTGCACTAAGGTGACTTGGTGAAAGTAAATTCAACATTTACAAGCACTATCAACTGGATTTTATAACTTTCAAAAGCTTTTCAACACTAACTATGATTATGCATACAAGGACAGGTTTTAATGCATTTTGCAGAAATTGGTCAAACAGAAAAGTAACGTAGGTGTCATGTCAATAAAAGGAAAATTATGCATTCCTTTGAGTTGCTTAAATAATTGTCAACAAGTTGTGAATGTTGTCAGTGCTCTGAAATAAGGTGAGTCTTGGCTTGAGATCCATTTCCGACCCTGCTTTTTACAGTACAATCAAAAAAGTACTGTTATGTGATTGTCTAATAAGAAAATATTTGCCTTGAGTCTGGTGTGAAATGTGTACACTAGGAGTGACCTGCAACTTGACCTTCTGTATAGAATGCATGACGCTATATAACAGAAAATCTATCCTGAATGTGTTTTTAATAGAAACAAATCTCTATAATGTATGGAGGAGGAACACCACCTACACCTCCTAGACTAACTTTACCCTGCAGTTGCTTCATCCTCCATTTTTAACCTGTGATTCATCAGCTTATTAGCACTGATGGATAAGATTGATTTGACAATAAAGCTTCTAACATGTCTCATGCTATTAATTTCATCTATTCTCACTGTCTACCAGCCCACAGTTTGGGTGAGTAATGGCAGTTTGAGACAAAGTGGGATTGAATGAGCCAGGCTGCATATCAGTTGGATGCAGACCGGAGCCTGCGGACACATCATAATTGACTGCTCTGGGATCTGAGAGTCCCATAGGGAATAGAGAGCAGAATACCCACAGGACAATAGACTTCAGCATACTGTAACTTATGACAAATACTGCCAGCTATCAGCTTGTACCATGATGAACATATTTTCATCACAGCGATTACAGCATCTTCTAAGAATTAAGAGATAAGTACTGAATTGAATTTGATATGATCTTTTTGTAGTACATAGGGGAAGAAGAATGATCAATTATGGTTTTTAAAAGTGTTGATTATAATGTCATCTTTATGACTTTCTTTCGTCTGTGGAACACAAGAGAAGAGATTTTGAAGATTATTTTTACCCATGTATTAGGTTAAAAATCTAATTATGATTATGAAGGGTGTCAAACTAACCCTAATTGGATTAAATACAGTCCACCAAAATTCACACTATGAAAAATAGAAAATGGTAAAAAAAAACAACAACAACAACAAACCTTTAACATTAACTGTTCTCATACATTTCAAAAAAACATGAGAGGATTAGTTCACTTCAGAATTAAAATTTCCTGATAATTTACTCACCCCCATGTCATCCAAGATGTTTATGTCTTTCTTTCTTCAGTCGAAAAGAAATTATGGTTTTTGAGGAAAACATTCCAGGATTTTTCTCCATATAGTGGACTTCACTGGGGTTCAACGGGTTGAAGGTCCAAATTACAGTTTCAGTGCAGCTTCAAAGAGCTCTACATGATCCCAGATGAGGAATAAGGGTCTTGTAAAAAATAAAAATGTATACTTTTTAACCACAAATGCTCATCTTGCACTGCTCTGTGATGCGCCACGCATTACGTAATCATGTTGGAAAGGTCATGCATGACGTAGGCGGAAGTACCAAGCAAGTTTTTACAAAGCGAACGTGCAAAAACTAAGTCAAACAGCCTTTACAAAAATGGTAAAACAACAATATCGGACAATTTTAGAGGAGAAAATGAGATGGAGTTTTTCGGCCTACCGTGGTACTTCCGCCTACGTCATGTGTGACCTTTCCAACGTGATTAAGTAATGCGTGGCGCATCGCTGAGCAGTGCAAGATGAGCATTTGTGGTTAAAAAGTATATAATTTTTTTTTTTTTTTTTTTTAGAAAATGACCAATTGTTTCACTAGATAAGACCCTTATTTCTCGTCTGGGATCTTGTAGAGCCCTTTGAAGCTGCACTGAAACTGACATTTGGACCTTCAACCCATTGGTAACTGTTGAAGTCCACTATATGGAGAAAAATCCTGGAATGTTTTCCTCAAAAACCTTAATTTCTTTTCGACTGAAGAAAGAAAGACATAAACATCTTGGATGACATGTGGGTGAGTAAATTATCAGGAAATTTTAATTCTGAAGTGAACTAATCCTTTAACCATAATAAGTGTGGAAATCGCTTTCCTGAAACACAAAAGTGCGTGGCGCTAGCAACGCCAAGATCATGGTCAAATTGACCTGCAAAGATCATAATCATAATTGTATGCACATTCCACAACACATCAGAGTATCGACACTTTGCAGGGATGTTCTAAATTAGAAGAAGTCACAAAATTTCAATCAAAAACAACTCAAAAACGAAATAGGTCAAACTGACCAGCCACATAATACAAGTGTTGTTCTCAATAATGAAAGTCAATGGGGTCCAAAACTGAATCCCACTGACTTCGACTGTATGGACAAAAAACACTGAGACATTAATGAAAATATCATTATTTTTGATAAACTTTAGCAGCTTAGACGGTAGGAAAAGTTTCTAATGAGTAGCATGATTCAAAGCTCTCGCAAACTTTTAAAACCTCCACTATCCCAATTTGTGCTCTTACATTGACTACAGCGCAGATACCTCATCTCAGCACTTTCGGGTGCTTGCCTTTAGCTCACCAACCGAACTGTCACAATATGCAGTCAGTTGCTGACAAAGGCACTTTTAGATAGACAAGTGACAGACATGCACATCATTCAGACAAAGACAGTTACAGAGACATGATGGGCGTAGGACAGCAAGGGAAAGTGTGAAGGGGAGCCGAAAAAGAAAAGCATCTCATTTAACAATGTAACCACCCCTCCCTTTTCGGATGTCTGCATTGTGCTTCACCCTCTGTGACAGGCCAAGCGTGCCAGAAAGGCTCTATATACCTCGAGTGTTCAGTTCACAAAGGCTGTCTGGATGGTGATAGGAGAAAAGTAGGGCACGACTAGCATGGCTCGTCCCCTTCTTAAGGGCAAGTCCGCTGATTCACTGCAAGGCAACTATCAATTATTTCTGTCAAAGCAAATTCATTTTGCTTGCTTCGTCTTTATGCTTGCATTGCATTTCTATTTTTAATCCATTCGTCATAGATTTCAAGTTCAATTAAATGAACTTTCCAGACTTTTATGTGTGGTTTACTGCTCGATGTTGCCAGATGTAATGAGAATATGAGCAATTCGTCCACTTTAACTCTGATTTACACCCTGTAGTTTGCATTTAGGGCTAGGCAAGACAAAAAAAGGACCAGTTATTTTTTGTATTTTTCTAATGTAGAATGTAGCGTTTTTTGAAAATGTCATGATTTATTGGGAGTAAGGAGTATTTCTTTTCATGTTTGTCTTATGTGTCTGTTCACACAGAGTGGCTTCAGAAGACTTTATACACAGTAAATGTTTTGTCAGAAATCATTCTAATAGCCTATGCTGATTTGGTGCACAAGAAACATTTATTATTATTATCAATGTTGAATTTTTTTTTTTTTTTTTTGTGGAAACTGTGATACAATACCATTCAAACGTTTGGGTAAGATTATAAAAAACATTAACATTATTTTCTTTTACAAAAATCGCTTTTTAAGGACTACAACAAATGGCTGGTAGGGACTACAACAAGCTTCTTCCTGGGTTAGTGACATCACAAACCCCAAAATTTACATAAACCCCGCCCCCGAGAACACACAACAAAGGGGGTGAGGCCATGTTGGGCTGCTTTAGAGAAGAGGAAGAGTTGTTGTAGTAGAGTGCTGTTATCATGCCGCCATTTTACGCCGGACTGCTTCACAAATGAGGATCAATTCAATGCTGGATTTGCACAAAAGATTAACATGACGACACATGCTAATCGATGAGTTGAATCAACTAATAAATTTATGCACTAACCATTCAGAAACGTCCAGTTTCATTCTAAAAGTTGTAACTTCTTCCTGAGTCTCTCCATCAGTGTCGACTCCGGTTTGAACAATGTAAGGCTGAACACCGTTACTGACAATCCTCATTTTGGCTGCGTGAGATTCTCCAGCTTTGTTGTTGTTGAGCAACCGAAGCATGAGCTGTTAAAGCTCCACCCTCTTCTGGAAAGTGGGTCGGGAGCAGCAGCTCATTTGCATTTAAAGGGACACACACAAAAATGATGTGTTTTTGCTCACACCCAAATAGGGGCAAATTTGACAAACTATAATAAATGATCTGTGGGGTATTTTGAGCTGAAACTTCACAGACACATTCTGGGGACAGACTTATATTACATCTTGTAAAAGGGGCATTATAGGTCCCCTTTTGTTTAGTTTAAAGCACCTTTACATCTTAATAAAGCTCCATCAAGAAGACTGCTCCACCTCATCACTTTTACTGTAAATGCATAAAGAGAATACCTGATTATGTCTTTACTCACACGTAGTTAAAGGAACAAAATATGTTGAGGATGTTATCTTGCTATTTGATTCTTAGATACTAGCACTTCCTTAGCAACAACATTGCCGGCGGCTACATCTGGTAGAGGTGTGCACAGTTGGCTACAGCTGTCAGTGGAGAAGAGCTGTCTCACTTTTCATTACTACTCTGCACTCCAGAGCTCATCTGGGATGCACTACCCGTCTACACCTTCAGTCAATCAAGCATAAAGAAAATACATACTACCATATGGCCAAATATACGCGGACACCCCGTTTTAATTAAGGGGTTTGCCTTTTTCAGCTACACCTGTAAATAAAATCAAACATAAGGCCATGCAAGTGCTTAATATGTCATAGGATGCCACCATAATGGTTTACAGCATCTGGGGTAAACCCAGTCCTGAATCCCATTTTCAGGATTGAGAGTTGGAAAGCCAATATTGGTGCTTGACTTCACTGATACTTTTGTGGTTGAATGGGTTTAAATCCAAAGCAGCCATATTCCAACTTCTAAAATCTGTCCTGTACCAGCAAAGAGAAAACAAACTCTGTATTAATGCTCATGGTTTTGAAAATAAAGTCGAAACAGAAGTTGCGATAGTCTTTTCTATGTGAGTGAAACGGCTTCTTGAACAAGAAAAAATGTAGGGCGGGACTTGATTTTGTCCATCGGGAACTGATTGGAGGGTTGTGGTTTGCTATATCTCATGTGAGTGACAGGTTGTCCCGCCCTCACGATAACAAAGTCCCTTTAAGACAAGTTATTTCACCCGGCGGCCATCTTTAAAAATGCCTCTCGGCATGCAAGTGCAGCTCCTATGTCTCTGAATCGGGGAAACATCAAATTCTCAAAAGCTGTTCACCAAGTTTTCGATTAAATTTCATATTTGAAATCACCAATGAAATCTGACAAAAACTGTCTCATAAATTTTGTTTCTAAATGCTTGAATCATGACAAAAAAAAACAGCATTTTTGCGCAGTCCTAAGTGCATGTCTCTATAGGAAGCACATATCTGACCGTTTCTCTAGAAGCCGGAGCTACTAACGGCAGCTGCAGTAACGCGCTGACTTTGCCAATCAGTGACTGGCTCTTATTTAGAAGTGGGACTGCCATACTGGGTGTTGCACTTTCTCCCATTCATAATAATACGAGTGCACCGTCTTTCTATATATAAAGTCTTTGACGTTAGTGAAAGTTCTTCTCGTCATCAGAGAAGAAAAAAGATGACAGAAAATAAATACTGCAATATACAATAAAAAATAAGAAAAAAATAAGAATTGTCAATTTTGATTGATGACTTTAAATGTTCAACAACAACATATACACTAATAAATAAGATTGGTGATTTACTTCGAAACTAGTTTCACTTAGAAATCGATACTAAATTTTTCACAGGTAATTACAAAGAAATGGCAAGTAACATTTAATTAAACATGAAATTTTGAAGTAGAAAGACCGAAATTGTTAACAACATTGAAAAATAATTTTTTAGGGCGCGTTCACACAGAACGCGAGCGGTAGAATGGGGGTAAAAAATGCAAGGTCTCGAGACACATTTTTTAAAAGTTGAACAGATTTCAACTTGAGCGCTGCATTGTTAGTGTTTTAAAATGTCGTCATTTTGGCTGCGTGAGATTCTCCAGCTTTGTTGTTGTTGAGCAACCGAAGCGCGAGCTGTTAAAGCTCCGCCCTCTTTGTTTTTTAAAAGTTGAAGTGATTTTAACTTGAGTGCTGTGTTTTTAGAACGCTGTGTCATGCGCGAGATGCTGCAAAAGACGCAATCGCAACTGTCATGGGGCCGTTCACACAGAACGCGTTTTTCCATTCCAATCCTTTTCCATTGTTTTTCTATGTAAACGCGCTAGACGTACGTGTATGACCGTTGCGCTCGCGTCTTGCGTCTTTTGCAGCGTCTCGCACATGACACGGCGTTCTAAAAATGCGCCGCTCTAGTAAAAAAACGCGTCTTTTTCTTCATTCCACTGCCCGCGCCTTGCGTTTTTCAAAGCAAAAACGCGTTCTATGTGAACGAGCCCACAAGTCTGTCTAGCGCATGTTTACATGGAAAAACAATGGAAAAGTAGCGCACTGGAATGGAAAAATGTGTTCTGTGTGAATGGCTCCTTACAGTGTACTTTTTGGCCATGTAGTGTAATTTTGCTTCTAGGTTTTTGAGAATGTGGATGTTAGTATAAGCCACCTGGAAAACACAAGACAACAGCAGTTAACATCAGCAAAAGACAATGGTGACAGAATGAAAACGATCCATAAAAGTACATAAACACATGTTCGTGTTTTTGAGATAATTCTTGCCTGCGCTGAGCTCGGAGAGCACTTGGACATGTTTCTTCTTTCCTGTTCAGACACAGCTCCAGCATTGTTGGACTGGGTTTCAGCTCAACCCCTCTTTGGCAGGCTGAAACTGATACGAGTCATTATAATAATAACAGCCTCTAAGGGGAATGCCCAAACAACATTTGTCATGCACCGAGCCAAAATAAAATTGCGAAATTTCTGTAATATGATTCATTATGGCAGCTCCTGTGTGTGGGGGATGTATGTGTGAGTGTGTTAGTGAGAGACAGAGCTCTCTACAGACTCCTGCTTATCTACATAAACGACTCAGGCTTACGGTAAATTGCAAAGGCAACGATCAATAGTTTGGAGCCGAACAAATAATTTTTTCAAGACAAAAGATATATTGATTTTTAGAAAAGAGTAGGTGGGTCATTTAATTCCTGTGCTTGCAAGCTGCCTGCCTTTCTTACCATTCAACAACACAAATACATTATAAAATTCAGCATCATTAGGCTACTCCAGTCTTCAGTGTCACAAGATCTTTCAGAAATCATTCTAATATGCTGATTTGCTGCTCAAGAAATCTTATTATATACAATGTTGAAAACAGTGATGCTGTCTTAGGCCCTGTTTACACCTGGTATTAAGATGCGTTTTGGTTGATCGAATCACATGTAGATGTGGGACACATTCCCATTTTCACCTGGTGTTTTAATCAGTCTCTTTTGTCCACTTTCGACCACTTCTGTCCTGATTTCTTCGAGGGGAGGGTTTATGGGCGGCTAAATGTATAGGCTTTTTCAGATCTTTCCATCTAATGGATGAAATAAGCTCACGCAATTTACATATGAACGTGCCCGGAGACAACGAAAAAAGCAGCAGCTTTTGTTTCTGCTCTGATAGCCATAAGACCACACCGAACACTGTGAATGTGTGTTAGAAATCAGGAATGGCGAGAGAACATTGTGCTTGGTACATTTTTCATCTTCAAACCAAACTTGGGTCTTCAGTCGACAAAGTTTAAATCCCATCTGGCTAGCAAGCGTCCCATAATGTTTACGAGTTAGGTCAGTAGGCGGAAAGTAGGCGGTCTTTTGTGGCTGTTTGAACACATTCGACCACATGAGCATTTACAATACAAAAGCAATCCAGTCTAATGCGTTTTCGACTACCTCTGGAAGTGCTCGAAAGTGAACGAGCTCAAAACATTTTAGACATCATTTACACCTGTATTTAGCATCGTCCACTTGTACCACTTATACCAGGTGAAAACAGGGCCTTAGAAGCCAGCTCCCTATGTAGTAAGTAGGCAGCATAGAAGCTAATACATGGAGTTAATACGAGAATTGCAGTCCACAGATCTCTAAAAGATTGCTGTAAACAGGAGCTCATTTTACCAGCTTTATGAAGAGGGCATCTGTAAATGAACCCGTACCTCACACCTCTAATCCGACGCTCCCGTTGAGACTTCCTTCCTCTTATTAAGCTGTTTACACCGAAGAAAACACATTGTTAATTACTGCTAGCACTACGGACACTACTGCCACAGGGCCCTGCTTAATAATTGAGGCACATTTCCCGCTGACAAAACACTCAAGGCTGAAAACGGGAACAAATCACGGTACATTCTTAGAACTCTGACGTACAAATGACACCAGGTGAGCATCAGGGGACGAGTATAGAAATAATGAGAACCCACAAATGAGGGTTGATTAACATATATTTGTTTTATGTTGATTCATTTGTTTTTTTTGTTTGTTTTTTTTTTGTTCAGGCAGTTCAGACATTCTTCTTCCATTGAAGCTCAAGATGCTTTTTGGATCATTTCAAATCATGTTAGAGAATATGATAAGATTTGACAAAACTTGTGGACGGAGTTCAGTGCAGTTTGAGTGCTTCTGCCATTAATGTAAAAAGGAGACAAACCAATCAATGTATGAAATATTACAACAATTCAAAATAACTTTTTCTTTCAATATATTTAAATATGCAATTTATTCCTTTGATGGCAAAGCTGAATTTTCAGTATCATTACTCCAGTCTTTAGTAGGGATGCAAGATATATCGGCCACCATATCGGTATCGGTCGATATATGTTCATTTTTATTGTGATCGGCCCAATTAAAGGAACACTACACTTTTTTTGAAAATAGGCTCATTTTCCAACTCCCCTAGAGTTAAACAGTTGAGTTTCACCGTTTTCGAATCCATTCAGCCGATCTCCGGGTCTGGCGGTACCACTTTTAGCATAGCTTAGCATAGTTCATTGAATCTGATTAGACCGTTAGCATCTCGCTCAAAAATGACCAAAGAGTTTCAATATTTTTCCGATTTAAAACTTGACACTTCTGTAGTTACATTGTGTACTAAGACCGACGGAAAATGAAAAGTTGCGATTTTCTAGGCCAATATGGCTAGGAACTATACTGTCATTCCGGCGTAATGATCAAGGAACTTTGCTGCCGTACCATGGCTGCAGCAGGCGCAATGATATTACGCAGCGTCTCTCACAAATGTCTCCATGGTTGCAAGGCACGCTCCCTGTGCAAACAGGGGGTCACAGGCGCTGCGTAATATCATTGCGCCTGCTGCAGCCATGGTACGGCAGCAAAGTTCCTTGATGCACCCATGGTACGGCAGCAAAGTTCCTTGATGCACCCATGGTACGGCAGCAAAGTTCCTTGATTATTATGCCGGAATGAGAGTATAGTTCCTAGCCATATCGGCCTAGAAAATTGCAACTTTTCATTTTCCGTCAGTCTTAGTACACGATGTAACTACAGAAGAGTAAAGTTTTAAATAGGAAAAATATTGAAACTCTTTGGTCATTTTTTAAGGAGATGCTAACGGTCTAATCAGATTCAATGAACTATGCTAAGCTATGCTAAAAGTGGTACCACCAGACCCGGAGATCGGCTGAATGGATTCGAAAACAGTAAAACTCAACTGTTTAACTCTAGGGGAGTTGGAAAATTAGCCTATTTTCAAAAAAAGTGGAGTGTTCCTTTAAAGCCGATAAATAATGGATTATTTCCTTCAGCTGAGACACTTCAGATGCGCACTGTCAGCTATGATGGTTTTGAATTGTTGCTTTAAATATGATTGAAATCACTTCAAGGAAAATACAGTTAAGTACAGCAAGTCTGTTATATAGACTACATAATATTATAATGAAAACATTATAATTGTGTGCTTGGGACATGGCTAATGGTGAGACTTTTGTTTTTGTATCAGGCTCTCAAAAATTATATAAAAATTTTGATTTAGATTTATCGGCCAATATATCGGTTATAGGCTTTCAAATATAACGAGTTATCGGTTATCGGTATCGGCCAAAATTTTCATATCGGTGCATCCCTATCTTCAGTGTCACATGATCCTTCAGAAATCACTGTAATATGCTGATTTGCTGCTCAAGAAAACTGTTATTTTTAATATTTTTTTGGAAGCCGTGATAAAAAATTTTGTATCAACGTTTCACTCAAATCGTTTTGCTATAAAATTTGTAATTAAACATTTCATAATAAAATAATATAAGCATTTTCACTTGTGTTATCCCGCTGTATTAAACATTTGTGCACATTTTTCCTTTTGAACCAAGGAATTACAGATTTTATGTCTACTGTGAACATCTTGTGATCACATGACAAGTACTACTTTAATTTCTTAATAACTACTTTAATTCATGACAGTTATAGATTATCAAGTCCACTTAAAGCAGCAATTACTTAAAATGGAAAGTCATGCTGCTTAACTTCTAAAAAAAATCCTCCTATTCAAATTCATAATAGTCAATTTAAAAGGGGCGCAACTGAGGAAGAGCTTTTTTTTTTTTGTACCATCCTATTATATAATGTGACACACTTTTAAGTATTACGGGAGAACTAAATGAAGAAAGAGAAAGAAGGAGAACAGGTGAAGATGAAATGGAAATACTGGGACAAACAGGGGAATAAGACTAAAATGTACAAGTGTTTATTCATGCAAGACAGAAATGTGTCTGGAAACATTTGATATTTGTTCAGGATTGTTGGATTGAAATATCAAGACGTTTATTTACTGCTCTGTGGTGAGCAGATAAAGAAAAAACCCAGAAACAGAAAAGGTTAAAGAGGTTTCAGTGTAATCGTGTGTTCTGGATTGCGGACTAGAGACTCGATGCGCAGAATATCATCACCACATTCAAAGTGACAAAGGCTTCACTAGAGTGGGTGTTTCTAGAAGACTGGATAAAAATAAAAGGGGTTAACAATCTCTTTAAAATATGCACACACGCTTCATCTTTCATGCATCGATACACATTGAAATACTTGAAGTGCAGATTAAAATAAAACGATATCAGCTATGAAAAGCATATTGATATTTAGAGTCACGGTTTCTATACTCATAAAGGTACAGCAGTGGTGTGAGCTTGTGTTTAAGAGCTATACATGTTACTGTGTCTTTGTCGCCATGACAACAGAGAGTTCACAGTCAGAGCGGGGCTATATGGCTCCTGACGCAGAGCGTTCTGCTAACAAAGGAAACAAAAATTTCATACCACCAACATGTGTATCTGACAAAACACATGCAAGGCATGCATATTTATGACAAAATACAAACATTTGTCTCAGAATACAATATTAGCTCTTATCAATCATATTGTATTCTGAGTAAAATGTTTTACACTATGTAATGTTCCATTTATTCAAACCAAGTATAAATTTCATTAACTTACTCATTTTTATATTTATTACAAAATAATAACCAAAGGCAGTAACAATTTAAACAATATATATTATTTGTGAACTAATGTCAAAGACTATAGATACAGAAAGTCGGTTTACTCCTATTAGTTATGAATTGGAGAAACTGCAACGCGCAAAATGGCGGAATACGTCCCGCTTTCTAAGTAAAAGAGCCAATCGCTGATTGATAAAGTCATTGCGTCACTGCAGCTGCCGTTAGAAGCTCCGGTTCCCATAGAAACCTGTGACTCGTGCTTAGAACCGCACATGCGCATTGGCTCGTCTAGCCTGAAAAATAAGCTTTTTTAACGCTATTTGAGCATAAGAAACAACATTTATGGGACAGTTCATGTCAGATTTTGTTGCTGGTTTGAAATATGTTATTTAATTGTGAATTCGCCAAGCAGTTTTTGAGATTTCAGGATTCCCCTTATTCAAATCGATAGTCTTGGATGCCCGAAATAGCTGCAAATATGGCCGTCGAGTGAACAGACTTTCCTTGAAAGGGACTTTGCTAATGTTTAGCTTTTCTTGTTAATAGTCAACTTATTTTCAGCAGTCATCAAGCTTGTACTGGTCACAGGCACGAAGATACCTTTAATTTCCTCGAGCTGATTACTCACTAAAAACCCCTACAGTCATCATGTTTCAGGCCATTTAAAGTTTGATTTTGACATGACATAAAGTAGTGATATCTTTGTTTACTTACTTTTTAAAGTAGTCTTCCCATTAACGCCAGTATTGTCTTCATTCAGGCCGATTCGAGAACACACGGGAAAAAAGAGGTGGGACTTATCGCACGAACCAATCATATCCAATCAAAACCGATCATATCCAATCAGATGGAGGCATTGCCTCCTCTCACGTAACTTTCACCCATTCATTCTCATTACCCCCCACTAAACACACCGCGGTCTGTTAAGAGACGTGGCGTAACTTTACCTGTGGGTGTCGCTGTTGGACAGTATTACTTTATTAAAAAGAGCGACTTTTACACTTTTTAATGTCACATTTTGTAATGTTTGCGTTGTTTTATTTTTGTATTTAATTTCTCATATAGTTTTTTTTTTTGAGGAGACACTGCCTCCCTTGCCTCCTCGGAAGAAACGCCCCTGATATATATATATATATATATATATATATATATATATATACATATATATATGTTACTGAAAGGAAAAAAGAAAGAAAAAAACATTGAAAAATATTGGGCTGTTGCTGGTGATGGATTCTTAAAAGCTATATATGGCATATTTACTTTTGTCAAACATGTAGATATGAAAAGATTTTGACAAGGAGACATGTAAACACACACACACACATATACACACAGAGTGATTGCATACTGAGATAAGGCTGCCAGTGCTGACATTTTTGAGCAGAAACATGATTTCTCTTTGCTTTTGACATTTCCCAAGGGGAGACAGTAAAAGCAAGAAGGAAAAAGAAAAAGAGCAAAGGAAAGAGAGAGTGGGGGAAGACAAGATGCCCGAGGACAAGCGTTGAGTATTATTAATGACTGGTAGCTCAGCACAGCTCTGCTCAGGAGAAGTCACTCGAGTTACTCCAGACAGTGACAATTACGAAACCCACTCTGATAGAAATCCATTTCTCAAACACACACAGCAGACCTGCAGGAGAAAGATAACCTCTTTAATGCAGGAACAGACTGAGGAGACCAATTAAAACGAGAAGAATATTTCATTTTTTTCCCTCACAATCTTTAATCAAGCAAAATGTGTTTGCTTATTTTCTATTACATGAAGACTTCCAGACCAGCTCCCCCTTTCCTGCACATGACTCTCCTCTAATTAAAAGGTTTTCTGTCTCTTTCACACACTTCTTACTGAGCGACTGCGAATAGGAAATCGGCACCGAGAGCACAATAATGAGAGGATTTAAATTCTGAAGTCTTGCTGTTTTTACACACATTCACACTCTGCAAAGCTTAAAGAGCTTAATTCATATTTAATTAGATAGGAAGGGATGTCAACCTTTAAGAGCAGCGGGATAAAATCAGACATTAGTGATGAGTATTAGTTAAACATGCAGAAAAACAACTTCATTCACGGGCGCTTCTTCAACCTTGGGGTATTTATTATGACCCAAGATTGAAAACAAACAGATTTAAATCCATCAATCAATCAATCAATCAATCAATCAATCAATGTCTATCATCTATGAATCTTTCTTTTTTCTTTTCTTTCTTTCTTTCTTTCTTTCTTAGGCATCTATCTTTCTATGTCTGTCTGCCTGTCTATCATCTATCTATGAATCTTTTTTCTTTTTTCTTTCTATCTATCTATCTATCTATCTTTCTATGTATGTCTATCATCTATCTATGAATCTTCTTTCTTTCTTTCTTTCTTTCTTTCTTTCTTTCTTTCTTTCTTTCTTTCTTTCTATGTCTGTCTGTCTGTCTATCATCTGTCTATCATCTATCTATGAATCTTTCTTTTTTTCTTTCTTTTTCTTTCTTTCTTTCTTTCTTTCTTTCTATCTATCATTCTGTCTGTCTATCATCTATCTATGAAAATTTCTTTCTTTCTTTTTCTTTCTTTCTTTCTTCTTTCTATCATTCTGTCTGTCTGTCTATCATCTATCTATGAAAATTTCTTTCTTTCTTTCTTTCTTTCTTTCTTTCTTTCTTTCTTTCTTTCTGTCTATCATCTATCTATGAATCTTTCTTTCTTTCTTTCTTTCTTTCCATCTATCTATGAATCTATCTATCTATCTCTGTCTATAATCTATCTATGAATCTTTCTTTCTTTCTTTCTTTCTTTCTTTCTTCTTTCTATCATTCTATGTCTGTCTGTCTATCATCTATCTATGAAAATTTCTTCCTTTTTCTTTCTTTCTTTCTTTCTTTCTTTCTTTCTTTCTTTCTTTCTTTCTTTCTTTCCATCTATCTATCTATCTATCTATCTATCTATCTATCTATCTATCTATCTATCTATCTATCTATCTATCTATCTGTCTGTCTGTCTGTCTGTCTGTCTGTCTGTCTGTCTGTCTGTCTGTCTGTCTCTCTCTCTCTCTCTCTCTCTCTCTCTCTCTATCTATCTATCTATCTATCTATCATCTGTCTATGAATCTTTCTTTCTTTCATTCATTCATTCTTTCTTTCTTTCTTTCTTTCTATCTGTCTACACACATACACACACACACACACACACATATATATATAGATCCCAAAAAAAAAAAAAAAAAATGTTAAAAAAATTTCCACCACTGTCATTTCTACCACAGAATGCTAATAAACAATACATTTATGATGAAACTCTAGTGGAAATGCTCATGCAAGCCTTTCAGAAAAAAATGAAAATTCTCAACACACTGTTGGACATTACAGATAAATTATATAAACTAGTCAGAGTGTGAAAGTACAGGCCAAAAACACAGTATCCAAACAGTAGTTTGAACCTCCATACACTACAAAACAAACAAAAGATAACGGCTCAGAGAGAGATGCGGGAACTTAAAGGCATAGGCTTGAAACTGATTCATTATTAAACATGACACTTCCAGCACAGAGAGTTGTTGTAGAAAAGCTGTTAAAATGTATTTCTCACGCAGAACCCACTTCCAGACAAGAGCAAGAGTGGAATATCCGGACAGGCTGTTCACGAAGACTGTGAAGACACACACATGTGCAAACAGACACACACGTGCTGAGAGATGCGTATAGCGCTTGGAGTTCAGCAAGAACCAGGGCAAGGATTAAAAACTCTGTTTCACACACACACACACAGACATCACTCATCTCATCCAGTCTTGCTCGTCTAGGTCACCAATTAAGCCTGACCCACAAAAGCTGTTGGCTTGGCAACAGTGCTGCATAAGAAGCCCGCCTAACCAAAACTGGCTTGAGTTTAACTGTCACTCATCTGTGACACATGAGAGCTGTAAAAGAGCCGAGGGCCTTTGCAGTCACATTTATATTACTAATGACTGAAATGAATTTCAGAAGGTGCGAAACGTGAACAATTATTTTATGGAACCAGATTTATCAATTTAATTTCAAATACATATTAATTTTGTATAATCTTAACTAGCCTAGCAACAAGATGAACAAAGCTTTAACATTACAGTAGGATTAATGCTGAAGTCCTCTGAGGTCATATTTACTACAATCCATAACTGAGACACAGTTGAATTTGTACGAAACAAGAGAGACTGCACCAGTTTCAGTTACCTGGTCTGTTATGCAGCACTGCCAAAAAAGATAAGTCAAAATTATGACATAATTTTGAATAATAATAAAAAAAAATCATAATTATGGCATGTAACAACTTTAAAAAAAATTATATAAAATTGAGGTTTAAAGACATAATTATAAAAGTTTCGACTTTTGTCATTATTAATGTTTGTCATATTTATTACTTTTTATCTCAAAATTTAGACTGTCATAATTATGAGAGAAAAATTCAAAATTTTGAGATGATTCACAATAACTTAAAATTTCAACGTCATAATTATGAATTTTTATCTCATACATTTAATTCATGATTAATACTTTTTATATCTGATTATTTAGACTGTTATAATTATGAGATAAAAAGTCAAAATTATGAGATTTATGGTAATAAAAAAGTTTCAACTTTTGTCATGATTATTGTTTAACATATTTATTACTTTTTATCATAATTGTAAAAATAAAATAAAATAAAATTGAGATTTAAAGTCACAATTATAAAAGTTTCAACTTTTGTCATTATTAATGTTTTTTCATAATTATTACTTTTTATCTCATAATTTAGATTCATATAATTATGAGATAAAAAGGCAAAATTTTGAGATGAGTCACAATAACAAAATTTCAACTTATGTAATAATTATGAATTTTTATCTCATAATTTTAATTCATGATTAATACTTTTTATCTCATAATTTAGACTTATAATTATGGGATAAAAAGTCAAAACTATGAGATTTATGGTCATAATAAAAAAAGTTTTGACTTGTGTCATAATTATTAATGTTTGACATATTTATTTATTTTTATCTCATAATTTTAAAAATAAAATAAAATTATGAGATTTAAAGTCATAATTATAAAGGTTTCGACTTTTTTTCATAATTATTAATGTTTATGTCATTATTACTTTTTTATCTCATAATTTAGACTTTCAATTATGAGATAAAAAGTCAAAATTATGAGATTTATGGTCATAAAAAAGTTTTAACTTTTGTCAATTATTAATGTTTGGCATATTTATTACTTTTTATCTCATAATTTTAAAAATAAAATAATGAGATTTAGTCATAATTATAAAAGTTTAGACTTCTGTCATAATTATTAATGTTTGACATATTTATTACTTTTTATCTCATACTTTTAAAAATACAATTATGAGATTTAAAGTCATAATTATACAAGCTTTGACTTTTTCATAATAATTAATGTTTATATTATAATTATTACTTTTTATCTCATAATTTAGACTATTGTAATTATGAGATAAATAGTCAAAATTATGAGATAAGTCATAACTTAACATTTTAACTTGTCAGTTAGACTTTTTGTCAATTTTGACTGACTTATCCTGTAATTATGGCTTAGTATCTCATTTCGATTTTTTTTATTCTCATAATCTTGATTTATCAAAGTATGTATGAGCGTAGGAAAAATATCAGCGCTCTTAGAACACAGCACAGGCAAACCGATTTAAGGATGTGATCTAACTGTTTAAAGGTGAAATAAAATAAAAACACATCAGTTCTGAGAATGAGTTGGAATTCTTAATTGGGAATTAGTTCTTCTTAATCTCAGAAAGAACTCACAATTAGAGCAGAAACCCTTTTAAAATGTCCTGAGCATTCAGTAAAATGCTGCCCTCTTTCTATCTCTCTTTCACTATCCTTTTCTTCTCATTCTGTCTATAATCTCTGAAACATCCATCTTGAAATGATTTATGGGGAGTGTGCAGATTTGGATGAGCTGGGAGAAATTTCCACTCGCCCTGGTGCCATGGCATGAGTGCTGAGAAACTGAGCCAAGAGGAGCCAATGCCTGGCAGACACCGTCCACTTTCATCACAGTGTGATCCTTCTGATCAGAAGCATTAGGGAAAGATTTGAACAGCTTTATTTTTGGTCTTTTATGCAGTGTAAAGTCATTATAAGCAGATTTTCTGTCACTTTGCCTCTAGCAGCGCTTTCTGGAAGACCTCTTTCCCTAAATATTCTCTGTAATCATGTTCTCTGGTGATCTTTTCTTGTCTGTTTATTTCTGTTTTCCATTATCACCCTCTCTCCTTTCTCTATCACTGCTCTTTTCACTTTCTTCCATTCATTTTTTCTCCCTCTTTCTCTCTGACAGCAGCGGTCAGACAGCCTCTCTTTAATAGAATCCAGATGAGCTAGAAAAACAGGCCGAGGAGAGGGACCCATTAAAGTGTGGAGCCTGTCATCATTCCTCACGTGCTTCTACAGTCCGCCGGCATGAGCTTTACACAGCACAGTGTGTGTGCGTATCTACAGATGCTTCTTAAATCAGACAGTTAGTAAAATTATGTTATGATTGATTTACAGTCACTCTGATGCAAATGAAACCTGCTTGATTTGCTTGAAGTCCCTCTGGAGTCATGTCAGCCCTGCAGATTGACATTTAGTTGATCTGAATCATTCTGGAAATGCAGAAAATGCATAAGGCAGATAGAGAGCAAGAACCCACTTTATTAGTAGGGTACAATGGCGCTTTTAAAAGCCCCCTTAAAGGAATAGTTCACCCAAAAATGAAAATTCTTTCATCATTTATACTCACCCTAATGTCGTTCAAAATTACCTTTTTTATTTTTTTACACTGAAGCAGAAACGTGTTTTGATCTTATGTAGGCTGCGTCTGAAATCTTAGGCATCTGACTTGTTACAGGCAATGACTTCACAGGCAGTGTTTGCACATGAGGGTGCCTCAAGAAACTGATTTCAGACAGCATAATGGTTTAAAGATCTACAACAAAATCGAGAGAGCTTTAGTATGCAAATATTTAATAGAAAAAAATGACATTTAAGCAAAAATTGACCACCAACCGCAACTTTCAGATGCCATATTTATTTTTGTAGCTCAATTTTCATGGAATGGAACACAGGATTGTGAAGGATAGTGAAGGATATATTTATCCAATATATTTATCCAAACTGACTTACAAATGAGGAATACAACAAGCAATTCATCATAAAGAGGCAATAACAAAGCCCCTTTAAGACAAGTCATTTCACTCAGCGGCCATCTTGAAATGCCTCTCGGGATTGCAAGTGCAAATCTCTTTGAATGGGGAAACATCAAATTCTCCAAAGCTGTTTGCCAAGCTTTTGATTAAATTTCATATTTGAAATCGCTAATGAAATCTGACAACGACTGTCTCATAAATATTGTTTCTAAACGCTCAAATCATGACAAAAAATGGCATTTTCAGGCTGGATCAAGCTAATGCGCAGTCCTAAGTGCGCGTCTCTATAGAGGGTATGCACTGACGTCACCGTCGGCCGGAGTGACTGCGGTTACGCCCACTGAGTGAATGCCGCGAAAAACACACAAAACACATCCGAAACAGGAAAGAGCCTTGCGATTAACTGTACAAATAGATCTGACAAAAAATCTTAGGTATATTTTTACAGAAAGCTACAGAAAAGAGAAGCAAATGGATCACTGCAATTCTCAGAAAACAGGCAGCAAAACGTGGATTTGCAGTTATCATCTTGTGTCAATATGTTGAATTTTGAGGTAAAATCTATATATATTGTATTGTATTGTATTTTATTGACAACTCCTCAATTAAATATTTACCATCTTATCTTCTGTATAATTCTGTATAATAATTTAAATAAACACTGACAAAAACTATAAAAGTGTTAGGGCTGGACGATATGACGATATATATAACATTGATATATGGGATCACCCGGATTTAGACCTACCTATATTGTATTTATATAAATACAATGTTCACAGGCAAATTTTCTTTATGTATTTTCCAGGTGTCGAAATGAGACATATATAAATGTCAGGAAACATGATTCCTGGCTGCATGTCAATATCCATGGAACACTGGATCTTTGGTAAGTTGTAAGGAACACTATATCAAGACCAGCCTTTAGTTTAAACTGATAATGGTTTGTTTTACTATTGTTTTCGCAATTGCCCCTATTAAATCCAGTCAAGTAGCAGGCTCTTTTGCCACTCAATCCGGCTGAAGGGGCGTGTTCCGGTGGGAAATTGACGTCAATGCATACCCTCTATAGGAAGCGCGTGTCTGTTTCTATAGGAGCCGGCGCTTCTAATGGCTGCTGCAGTGACGCGATGACTACCAATCGGCGATTGGATCTTATTTATTCAGCCATATTGCACGTTGCACTTTCTCCCATTCTTAATAATAATAATACGAGTGCACAATCTTTCTATATATAAAGTCTTTGGCAATAAACATGAGAAATGCTAGTAATACAAAGTTTCAGACATCATTTAGAATAGTACAAGTTAAAACAGGGAGGGATTAAGGAATAGTGAAAGCATTGGGGAAGAATTTTTTTCTTTCAGCAGGATACAATTAAGTGCTGACGGAAGAGATGAGTTTTCAGTTGTTTCTTGAATATTGTCAGGGATTTGGTGTTCCGGATAGAGTTGGGAAGATCATTCCACCAGCAAGTAACAGTGAATGAAAACATTCTGGAAAATTATTTTGTGCCTCTCTGCGTCACTCAGTTACCGACCTCAGGCTTCTAGAGGGTTGTGACGTGGACTCTCCTGGGGCCATTGAAGACCAGTGAAATCTGGACCATTTGTAGAGGTTTGCACATGATGGAAGTCCGGCTAGAAGAGTATTGCAGTAGTCCAGCCTAGAAAGGACAAGGGCCTGTACAAGAAGTTGTGCAGCATGCTCCATTTGGAAGGGCCTGATCTTCCTAATGTTGTGCAATGCAAACCTGCATTATCATGCTGTCTTTGCAATGTGGTCTTTAAAGGTCAGCTGGTCATCAAAGATTACCCCAAGATTCCGGGGGGAACTTGATGGTATTATTGTTGATGAACCTAGCTGGATGGTGAAATTGTACAGTACAGTCAGAGTTGCAGAAAAGACGAAGCTCTGTCTTCTCTAGGTTGAGCTGTAATTTACGTTTCTTCATCCATGCCGAGATGTCTGCCAGGCAGTCTGAGATCCGTGCAGCTACCGTTGGATCTTCTGGCTGAAATGAAAAGTAGAGCTGTGTGTCATCAGCATAGAAATGATACCATGTGTCTGTATGATGGGACCCAGTGATATAGTGTAAATGGAGAAGAGGAGAGGTCCAAGAACGGATCCCTGAGGAACACCATGACCAGCTGATGTGCTTTGGAAGCAACCATGAAACCTGAAAGACCTATCTGAGTGGAAAGATTCAAACCAGTGAAGTAGAGTTTCTGTGTTGCCCAGTGATGAGAAGGTGGACAGAAGGATCTGATAATTAACAGTGTTGAAAGCTGCAGATATATCTAGCAGAATGAGAATTGATGCTTTAGGAATCAGCTTTCGCAATCCGCAGAGCTTCTGTAACCAACAGCAAGGCAGTCTCAGTTGAGTGGCCGCTTTAAAAAACTGATTGTTATCCAGCTGGTTGTTTGGTGAAAGGAAAGATGAGTTCAGGTGTTTTCTCTATGAATACAGAATACATCAATGCTATGGAATCTATGCTGCCTTCAAAAATCAATCAGATGAGGGTATCTCAGAAGACGGGATGCGACACAATCATTTGATTCGGATGTGCCTTATTGTCTTTCTACCTCCTACCCTACTACAGCTGAGCACAATACAGCGCATACAGTATGTAGACTAAAACAGCACACTTGACATTAAAGAACACAACATTGATGGCAACAGCAGACAAAAGATTTTGTATTCCAAGGCTAAGTATTCATTGTAATAAAGCAGAAACAATATTGAATGCGAAGGTTATTTTTAAATAAATAGAGTGCAAGAAAGTGCACTAGTCTGGCTGAACTATTCATGGGGATAATGACTTGCCTCTGAAAAACTGCACATTTTCACACGAATATAGAAAGCGAGAAATTGAGAAAAAGATAAGTGAGATAGTGAGTGGTGGATATCCCAGTAAATGGGGGTGTTGAATAAAAAATGAATTATTTGTCATACACTACAAATTACTGACAGAATGTGAAAGAATAAAAAAAGACGACCCTTTCCTGTTAAAAAGACTTAAGTTAGTTTAATTGCCATAGCAGATTTATTGCAATTCTGAGAGGTTTATAGAGGTGATATGATGTAAACGGGTTTGTGAGTGACAGATACAGGCCCAGCAGCAGTTGGTGTAATGTCTTTATTGCATTTCAATTCCTCACAAAGTCCACAAACAAGGCCTAGCTTGACAGGTGCTGTCAGACAGTCGGGCCACCTCATTTTCCTTTGTGGCAATGCAGTGTCAGTTCATGCCAGAGTGCCACAATCAGTTTGGTTTATTTCGGACATCATTACTCACAATGATGAGGCAAAGGGACAGATGTGGGAGTTCATGTTGTCTGCTCCCTGTCACTTTTCCTCTCAATTCTACAGGACAGTCTGTACACAGCATGAGAGAAGGAGAGAGAAAGACGGCTGATGAGGGAATTTTACCAGGCGTATTCTCAATGAAAACATTATCCTGTGAGTGGCCGCTGCAGCCATAAAAGAAAACACAACAGCAATAAAAAGCTGACATTTCAATTAATGGCCAACTGCTTCTGCTGAGAATTAAAAGGGAATGGTCACAATCTATCTTCTTCCAAGCCCACCTGTGTCACAAGGCTTTTATAGCAGAGCACAGAATGTTTCCTTAATCACATCCATAGGGAGAGACACATCGACTGGTGGCTCATACATGCATCATACTGTCAGATGCAGTTAAGCTACGTGCACTCTCTCGAACAGTGTATTTTAGTAGTATAATTTCAACTGAAAAATATATAATAAAATAATTTAAAAAAAATTATAAAATGAATATAGAAGTAATAATAAATACAGTATATAATAAACACATGCTGTTATTTTTACTTAAGGGGACCTATAATGCTCTTTTTACCAGATGTAAAATAGGTCTCTGGTGTCCCAGAATGTGTCTGTGAAGTTTCAGCTCAAAATACCCCACAGATCATTTATTATAGCTCGTCAAATTTGCCCCTATTTGGGTGTGAGCAAAAACACGCCATTTTTGTGTGTGTCCTTTTAAATGCAAATGAGCTGCTGCTCCCGGCCCCCTTTCCAAAAGAGGGCGGAGCTTTAACAAAAGCATGTGCCGTCATGTTAATCTTTTGTGCAAATCCATCATTGAATTGACCCTCGTTTGTGGCGCAAAATGATGGCATGTCAACAACACTCTACTACAACAACTCTTCCTCTTCTCTAAAGCAGCCCAACATGGCCTCACCCCCTCTGTTGTGTGTTCTCGGGGCAGGGTTTATGTAAATTTTGGGGTTTGTGATGTCACCAACCCGGGAAGAAGCTCATTGTAGTCCCTACCAGGCGTTTGCTGATTTCTAAAATATCTCCCTTTGCATTGAACTTTGAGCGTCGTAACTTTGCAGATGTTGTTTATGCTCAAACAGCAACATTACACACTATCTAAAGTTAAAAAAGTGAAATTATAATCAACCACCCCTTTAAATGCACCTACAATGAAGGAAAATCATGCATACATCTGATACATACATATTTTTGATACTATAATATTGTAAAACATCTTTCATTGTATGCACATTTGATAAAAAATTACAAGTTACAAAAAAGAAAGAACTGTTAAAATAAACACTTCCGTGTTGATGGCAATAACATATGCAGGTTTTTCTCTCAGCGTTGGCCAGAGGCTCTATCCACATCCTCTCATAGATGGACACCAGGTGCTAAAAGACATGAGAATCTTTTAAAAATAAACCGCTTTTGGGGAACTGCAGTTTTAATATGGTTGTAATGGAAGAGCTCAGTCCCATAAAGTGCATAAAACAATAAGCCCTCTGCTCTATGTTGTCTTGCTAGTTGAGCTCGGCTTGTAAAAACACCCTGAGAGATTTCATTGGCTTATCACTAGGATGCCATAGTCATCTGGTTGATGCCTGGGTGGCTTCAGTTTACAGGTTCAATAATGTGTTCAGTCATGCAACAAACATTAATTTTAAGAGCAATCAGGAAAGTTATATGGTGGCTGTGGTTATTTCCGTGGTCTTTTAATGTAGAGCCGTGGGTAAATAACTGTAAGTCCTTTAAACGAAAGCAATACAATCATTATATGGTGCATAAATTTGATCATTTTTTGCTATTTATAACCTCAGAGTTTTCCCTAAATTTTAATAAATTGTTTATAGGTTTTTGCTTGTAATCTGCAAACCTACTTAAATCTTTACTTCAGCTTCAGTATCAAAAGAGATTCATTGAGCAAAAATTAGAAATCTGAAACTTGTCCTTCGAATCCTCAGGTTAGCACTGCAACTTTAGCCAAAAAGACACATGAGAGGTGACGCCAAGATTGAGGAGACATCTGTGTACGGGGAAAAAGATTTAAAGAGCCACGCGAGTCTGCTGTTGTTAACATTAAGTCAATGGAAAGTAAATCAGAGCTCTGAATTCCTGTGACTTGCAGGGCCCGTTAAGCACATCCAAATATAGGAATGAACTGTTATACAATTTATTTTCTTGCATCATGTCTCTCTCTAGTTAATTCAGTTGGATGGTGACCCACTTTGGTTTATTTTTCATGCCCACTCTACTATCCTTGAAAATGTCATTGGTATTCACTTTATTTATTGCTTTATTTAAAGCTAAATTGTGTAATGTTTTTTAAGACACTTTCTCCAGTTCAAGTTTAATGTCAGAAACAACCAAAAAAATGTTTGAGCATCCCAACCAGCCCAACACAGCAAAACTGGTGCAACTAACCAGTTTGTCCAACCATAAACAGATGTTTAGGGAAACCTGTTTGAAAACAGTCATTATTTTCACAATTCATTTGGGTGACTCTAGCTGCACAGAAACACACACTTCAGCTTTAAGAGAGGATCCGTATACGGCACTAAAGGAATGAAGGAATTTAACTCAATAAGAAAATGAATTGTTTTACCATACAAAAGGTAATTTAATCTTAACAGGAGGCTTTAAATGGGTATCTCTGTCCTTAGAGGCATATGTCCAGAGTTGCTTACTATGCATTATATTGACATAATTGTATCCACTCCTCCAACCTCATTGTGTGTAAACTATGCCCTTGGGTCTGTCCTGGTCTCCTCCTCTCATCCTCAAGACTTTACTTCCTGCCACACACTTCTTTGACTACAGACCTTGAATAAACCAATGAGCGTGTTCAAGGAAACACACTGCTTTCTCTTCACACAGAAACCTGATCTCACCACAATCAGCCTCACATCTACTAAACTCACTATATATATAGAGAGAGAGAGAGAGAGAGAGAGAGAGAGAGAGAGAGAGAGAGAGAGAGAGAGAGAGAGAGAGAGAGAGAGAGAGAGAGAGAGAGAGAGATGTTTGAGATGATAACATGGCACAGGCTGAAAAAAAATATTACACAAATTATATATTTTTTCAGAGGTTAGTTGTGATTGATTAATTGATGTATTCAATATTGATCTAATCACTGGAATCGGCAGAAAGTTCATTGATGAGGTAACTAACTAAGCACTGAGGCCATCAGAAAATGACTGTTGAGGTATTCAGTGAGATCACAGGTCACGGATGATTTGATCAAAGTGGACTCTGGTGAGGTCACTGATTATCACCTGAGTGAAGTCACTACTGACCCCATAAAACTAGTTCATATGATGTCACTAATGTCTCTCAGACTCTTTCATGTTGCGTATTAAAGGGGTCCTTGATTATTATTTTACTTTTTTACCTTTAGTTAGTGTGTAATGTTGCTGCTTAAGCATAAACAACATCTGCAAAGTTACGACGCTCAAAGTTCAATGCAAAGGGAGATATTTTCTTTTACAGAAATCGCTTTTTAAGAACTACAACAAACAGCTGGTAGGAACTACAACCAGCTTTTTCCCGGGTTGGTGACATCACAAACCCCAAAATTTACATAAACCCCAAAATTTACATAAACCCCGCCCCTGGGAACATGCAACAAAGGGGGTGAGGCCATGTTGGGCTGCTTTAGAGAAGAGGAAGAGTTGTTGTAGTAGAGTGTTGTTGACATGCCGTCATTTTACGCCACAAACGAGGGTCAATTCAATGCTGGATTTGCACAAAAGATTAACATGACGGCACATGCTGGTCGATGAGTTGAATCAACTCCACAGCAACTACATAAATTTATCCACTAACCATTCAGAAACATCCAGTTTCATTTTCATTTCATAAAAGTTGTAACTTCTTCCTGAGTCTCTCCATCAGTGTCGACTCCGGTTTGAACAATGTAAGGCTGAACACCGTTACTGACAATCCTCATTTTGGCTGCGTGAGATTCTCCAGCTTTGTTGTTGTTGAGCAACCAAAGCGCGAGCTGTTAAAGCTCCGCCCTCTTCTGGAAAGCGGGCCGGGAGCAGCAGCTCATTTGCATTTAAAGGGACACACACACAAACAGTGTGTTTTTGCACGCACCCAAATAGGAGCAAATTTGACAAGCTATAATAAATGATCTGTGGGGTATTTTGAGCTGAAACTTCACAGAGACTTATATTACATCTTGTAAAAGAGGCATTATAGGTTCCCTTTAACTTTTTGATATTTTAACCTTGTAGTAATTAATTCACAACCAAAAAACTTTGCTGAGAAAATAAATTTGTCCTTTTTTTCCTCATTATTCTACAATTTTAGAAGCCTCTTTTGTAACTCCTCCATCTCATCTCATTAACAATTGTCCCAAAAAGAAGTCAGACTATTAGAATATTCATTCACAGTCCATGAGCCCTCTGGTGAATTCAGGTAAATTGGGCCACATTTTGTCATTGAAATGAATGGCAAAAAGTGGCCCAATTTTTCCCAATTCAATCCTATATATAACTATTCAGATAGACAATGGCTATGTTCAAAACAGCATATTAGCATACTACTCTTAATTATTGCTGCAGTACAGAGTATGTATGCTGTGCACAGTATGCAAATTTTCTGCATGCATAGATTACCCAGATGACATGCCCCAAAATATTCAGGATACAGGGCACACTGAACCGAACAGTATCCCACACTGCAACACACTCGACTCAACTTTACACTTCCGGTGATGATGATAAATAAACTAGATAATATAATCAACTTAAAAGAAATTAAGGTTTTGAGGAAAACATTCCAGGATTTTTCTCCTGGATAGTGGACTTCAACAGGGTTCAATGGGTTGAAGGTCCAAATTTCAGTTTCAGTGCAGCTTCAAAGAGCTCTACATGATCCCCGACGAGGAATAAGGGTCTTATCCAGTGAAACAATTGGTCATTTTCTAAAAAAAAATAAAAATTGATATACTTTTTAACCACAAATGCTCATCTTACACTGCTCTGCGATGCGCCACGCATTACGTAATCACGTTGGAAAGGTCACGTGTGACTTAGGCAGAATATATATGTAAAAATCACACCCTTGATTGTATACTGCACAGTATCCAGTAAGCTATTATTCTAAACACAGCCACGGACGTTTTTAAGCCAAAACACGTACTTGATTGTTATTTGAGTACTCTGGTGATCAATATCAGTTTGTGGTTTGTTGCAGTAATGAGCGTCTTCTAAGAGCTGACACATGTGTAAGCAGTAAAACACAGAGGGACCCCAACAGTAGTGACACGTTCATCACCAGCCCACTCGACACACCACAGCTGCTGCTAGATGAAATCCCAGGGTGCCTTGCCTGACAGTTCCCTCCTACAGCGGGCAAGCACTAAAGGGACACGTACAATTTCTTGGCACCACTGAACATACAACATCAACATGGTGATCAGAAGAAGTGATCCCCACGTGAACAAGCCTGCTCTGAACAAAATATTTTTGCCAGTTTATAAAGAGTCTGGAGAGTCAGATGTGGGACAAGAAGAGACGCGGCACACCAAGGGCTTCATTTTTGTGCCAATGAATATCATTAGCTATCACTGCTTCTCTAATCAGTCTCCAGGAATATTCTCCACAAGCCCTGTGCCGAGCTTCCTCCCCGCCCCCTTGTCATCCCTCATTTTCATTTAGACTGTGCCAGCACTAATGCATAAATTTTGAATTCCTTTTATTAAGAGGCTTGATTAAATCACCCAGGGAAAGTGGCTGTTTTGCATGCAGGCTGTTGCACTTGATACTGATGGCGGAGCCTTAACCTTTGTCTGGGTTCTTCTTTTGGGAACGTAGACACAACTGAACATCAGCTCAAGACTCGAATACACTACATGACTTTTAAAATCGGAACAGATTTTAACACTAGGAATGATACATTTGCTGACTGGGCATCATATATTAAACTAGGGGAATTTTTTTTTTTAAATAAAATAAAATATTAAAAATAAATAAAAAATTAAATTAAATTAAAAAACAGATTCAAAATTTAAATTTGATATAAATACGTGAATTAAAATCTGATTAATAAATTAATAAAATAAATAAAAATAGATTAAAATGAATTATAAACTATAAAATAAACAATACACAGTATAGTACTATAGTGACTAGAAAACTAAATATTTTTCAAATAATAATTTACACATATTTATTTTTTTTCATGTACAAATTGGGTCTTTATTATAGCTTTATAGCTGCCTTTTAAATTTTAGGATGAGGTCCCTTGCATCAGAGTGATTATATATGGGGAACCATGGCATCTGAAAAGACTGAAATCTCCTGAACTAAATGACTGCGGATCACACACTAGGCTTTCAAGTCGTTCCAAACACAACAAAGAACAAACACCCAGAAACGTGCACCTTTTTGCTAGGAGAGTGACAACTGAAAACAATACGGTGTCATGAGAAGTCGCTGCCTGATCAAAAGCTGTTATCATGATGTCTTGACTAATTATAACCTATTTCACTATTGTATGATGTTTATTACATTAAGTGCACAAACAACAGGCTTGAAATAAAAATGAGTGCTTATGTATTGCATAATAAAAGCCACTCGCTTCTGCCTTAGATTTTAAATTCAATATTGATTTATACAGAACTGTTAAACTAATTTACAGTATGTAACGCAAGTACATTATAAGTAACTGTAATTAAATTACCTAAAAATGAACAGTAATCCCTTACTTTACTTTTTTCAGTGGATAAGTAATTTAATTACAGTAACGCGTTACTTACCGTGCGTTCACACCGCCGCCGGCGAGAGTGTCAAATTGACAGGAAGTCATTCATTTTCAATGTGAGCTGGCGGTGAGCTCTGGCGAGAGCGGCACGGCGCGTCTTGGACGGTGAGAGCGTCGAGGAGAGTTGAAGTCAGGTCAACTTTATGGTAATGAGCTATGAAGCGGTTCAGCGGCAACCAATCGGAATGTAGAGGTCCTCGCTTCAGAGGATTCAGATTGGTTGCCACAACTTGTCATTTACTTTGACCCTCCCACCGGCGGCGGTTTGAACGCACAGTACAGCGTTGTTGGCAGGGCAGCCAAGGCGAATTTTGATGCTCTCACCGGCGGCGGTGTGAACACACAGTTACACCCAACACTGGCGGTAACACATTGAAATAAATTTGAAATTTTGAAGTAGAAAGACTGAAATAGTGTCTCTAAAATAAATAAAACAAAACAACTGGAGTGTGTTTTACAAAGAAAATACTATCGCATATTCACTCCAAAACTCACAATCAGTCTAACTGCTGCCAAAAGTAAGTTATTGTAAGTCAGAGCAGCTGAACAAAATGTAAGGCTCCTTTTTACCGTGGCAACATTTTTTCCCATTAGCAACTGAAACACACTGCTAATACACCGAAAGGGATGCACAAAATCACCCTAAAGAGGCATGGAATTAGCATTGTCAATCATTATCATTAGTCATCTGCTGTAATATCAGAATATGGCAACAAAATAAGAGACATAGAGAGATAATGAGATGTCTCAGATGCAAAACAAAGCTCACTTTGGCATTGGAAATGGATTATACGCAATTGTTTGTATCATTAGCATGTAATCGCTTTACATCTGCACACAAAGCCAAGTTTCCCATTGACATTTTTGCTATTGTTGGCCATTGAAGCAAAAATGATAAGCAAAAGGCCACAGTAGCCACAGCGCCATTGTTCACGACAGAGGCAAAAATATGAAGAAAATGCTGTTTCGAGCAATACTGAGAAACAGACTGTGGAGTTCTGTGATGAAGACTTAAGTCTAAAAGAATGATAAGTGTTGACATGATAGCAAAAATATAATGTTTTAGGTGTGATGAAACTGACAGAAAGTCATTTTATTAAACCACAAAAACATCATTCTTTACACTTCAGCTCATCTTTTTTCTTTTATTCCATATCGTTCTTCTGTGCTTCTCCTCATGTCTCAGACTAAAACAATGGGCTGATGGGTAATCATATTATTCTAAAGACTTTAGATTGAAAAATGTTGTTACTGTGGGTAGTGTGTATTGTGAACTAATGATAGCAAAACTGCCAAGAGGGAGCATACAATATGCATACATTAGATAGCAAATGAGTCTGCTGTGAATAAACAGAGAGAGATGACATCTGCTTAGCATAGGGAGAAAAATTATATCAAATCGCTTTCAGACACTGAAAATACTTTATCGCTGCAAATACGTTTATAAAGCTACAAATTTGACAGGCATGGCCCAAAACCAGCAAGGATAAATGGCTGGTTTATATGGATTAATTTGATCATTTGCAGCTGTATAAGACATTTGTTTTTAAATGACAAAAATGGAACATATATATATATATATATATATATATATATATATACACATACATACATATAAGCGATTAGCCTGATAGCTTAGTTTATACACATATTTGCACTTACCCTACATTTATTCTCAATCATCTTTAATGTAATTGTTAAATTAAGTGTTAAATGTCCAAATATTTAAGTTATAAATAAAACAAATCAATGATGTTCAATTATTCACTTAATAGGCTTATTATTAGGCTATTTATTATTTAACAGTTAATCAAGTGTAAGAAATTACGTTCAGTTGGTTTAATTATGCACTAAGGTGTTTTCGTACGCATTATATAGTAAGCTATGTGCATTTTAAATTAATATAATTTGGATATACTTAGGATAATCATTAACTGACAGTTTGGGGAGACCTGATTTTGAGGGAGGACTCGATTTGCCATGACACCGGAGCAACTTTTCTCTATTTACGGATATGATGAGACACAGACAGGCAAGTGATGTATGTACACAATTTCCCACGAAAACCATCCCACAGGTCTAAAATATAAACACTTATAATAGTGAATCAGGGTAAGACAAAAACATGTTTTAGAAGAAGGATTGATGATGCATTGACTGATTTAAATTTGGTTAATTTTGAACAAAAAAAAGTTACATTGAACACATTTCTCTGCATCAGTTATCTCAGGCCATCATCTTTAGATAACAAGCTCATTATATGGATTTAATAAGCATCTCACACACACACACACACACACACACACACAGCAGGTAAACACTTACTCACGCTCTCCTCCCACATGTCCATCAACAAAATGAGTTCAGACAGGCAGAGGACAGATGAGACTCAAAAAAAAAAAAAGGGAAGATATTACGAGTAACCATTAAATGGGGTAAAAAAAAAAAAAAAAACTGTCAGAATTTGCTAAATGGTGAAACCCAGTGCAGAGGACTGGATGCACACAACACATTTGTCACAAGTGATAATGTGCAGGTATGCAAAAGTAATGCTAATCATGTTATCTGCTACACAGCGGAGAAATTGTCATGTGGCTGAACAGTGATAAAGTAGCAGTACAGACTCTGCATTTACATTCAAACCACAGAGGTACAAATGTGAGGAAAAAAATCCTGATTCAACAAATTCTTTCACCTACTTTAGAGCGGAAATGTGGACATTCGTTTCAGAGTTATCAGCAGAGTCAGCTAATTTAATTCCTGACTCAAAAACTGTGGAGATACTGCAAAACCAGAGACCCTTAAGCCGGAAAGTACATCCCGATGGCCTCGTCCATCACTTACAGGGTTAGTTCACCCAAAAATAAAAATAATGTCATTAATTACACACCCTCATGTCATTCTACACCTGTAAGACCTTCGTTCATCTTCAGAACACAAATTCAGATATTTTTGATTAAATCCGATGGCTCAGCGAGGCCTGCATAGACAGCAAAGGTACTTCCTCTCTCAGGATCCATAAAGCTACTAAAAACATATTTAAATCAGTTCATGTGAGTACAGTGGTTCTACCTTAATATTATAACGCAACGAGAATATTTTTTGTGCGCCAAAAAAACAAAATAACGACTTTTTAACAATATCTAGTGATGGCCGATTTTAAAACACTGCTTCGGAGAGTTATGAATCTTTTGAGTCGAATCAGTGATTCGGATCACGTATCAAACCGCCAAACTGCTGAAATCACGTGACGTTGGTGCTCCGAACCGCTGATTCGATTCGTAAATCTCCGAAGAAGTGTTTTGAAATCAGCCATCACTAGATATTGTTAAAAAGTCATTATTTTGTTTTTTTTTTGGCGCACAAAAAATATTCTTGTCGCTTTATAATATTAAGGTTGAATCACTGTACTCACATGAACTGATTTAAATATGTTTTTAGTAGCTTTATGGATCTTGAGAGAGGAAATGTCATTGCTGGCTATGGAGACCTCACTGAGCCATCGGATTTAATCAAAAATATCTTAATTTGTGTTCTGAAGATGAACGAAGGTCTTAGGGGTGTAGAACGACATGAGGGTGAGTAATTAATGACATTATTTTCATTTTTGGGTGAACTAACCCTTTAACACTGAACTATGATACACAAGTGCCTTGTAAAGGGTCTTCGTACTTGTTTTAGTAATGGAAATCTCTTGTGTAGTTCACTCAATGAACTGCAGCAGTGTTCTTATCTTGCTCGGTTTGATGATTTGTGCTCTTTGGAATCAGTGCACCAATCAGAATTAAAATGAGAATGTCTATTTAATTCCAATTTGTTTTTATTTTATTTTTCAGTATGAACTGAATGTTATAATATGCACAACATATGGAGTATTTCCATTGATGTTAAATATCAATATTATATATTTTTGTTGAATGAAATTAACCATATTTGAAATGTCACCTATATAAACATTTATTTAATTGATATATTATATGAAAAAAATTGTATTGTTTCTAAAAGTCTCTTATGCTCAATAAGGCTGCATTTATTTGATCAAAATACAGTAAATTCAGTAATATTGTGGGTATGGTGGGTGAACGTGATTTCACTTTATAACATCTTTGATGATCCTAGGGCCAGTTGTTCAAAAGTAACTGATCGGATTTCAGCTATTGGGTTGGATGAAATCTTGAAAATGGGTTGTTCAGAAGGAAAAAGGGATTCTGAAATCAGATTAGATCACAAAATCCAATCTTGGTTTTGATCTGGATAAAATCAACAGTTTGTGTTGTTCAAAATTTTTAGTAAGATTGGGATACCTTTGATCCAAAAAATCTGGATTATACTGATCCCACCAGACGGGTGGATTTCAGGAACAAAAATGTAATAAAACTTTAAAACTAGTCAACATTTTTATCATGTAATATACATACACACATTTTTTATTTCACTCTTGATTAGTTTAACTGTTAAAGTAATAAATTAGAAGTAGATATTAGGCTACATATTTAGCCTTTCGGTAACCTACTGTAAAGTTAAAAAGAGATTTTGGTGCAATAAAATAATCCCCAAACAGCTGTAAATATGAAACTAAAATACGTGTTTTTTTATCAATGTTTGTAAACTACATTGACACAATCATAAGAGATGAACCTGTCAAAAGTTCTTTGCACGCAAACAAAGTTTTTCAGGTGAACACTACGCAGAACTTTTCTGAGAGAACGCAAAAGCATAGAAATTTCCCCCGCCATCTCATATTATTTCTATCTCCATGTCCCTTTGGGGCCTCCGTATAGCACTAGTAATCCAGATTTGGTAATCTGAAAAAAGTGGAATCTGGATCTGGGTGATCCAATCCAATTTTTCTTTGAAAAACCAGCACAAAAGTAAGATGGATTACCTGATCCTGGATAGCGAAACATGGGATTTCCAAATCCAGATCAATCTGATCCAGATTAAACTTTTTGAACAACTGGCCCCAGGAGCAACATTCCAATCAACCAATCAGATTTGAGGGGCAAGTTTACAGTTTATGTTACATAACACACACAGTTTCCGCCAATCTCATGTTAATATTGAGTATCTGTACCGAGTCTTTCCGAAAAAAGCAGAGCTCCTGGAGGCGTGCCTGCCGTCAGTGCCGTGGGCGGAGCTAAAGAGTCACGAGCGCGCGCAGCTTTTCGTAGAGACCGTCTGCAAACTGTGACATCATTATAAATAAAAAGGGAAAGTGTTGTTTATATTTTATGGCAACAAAACACAGACATCTGATGGAGTTTTACTCAGCGCCCGCGATCAGCAAATCCAGCGTGATACAGGGCCATACTTGAAAAAAACGTAACAAATTAATTGTTAACCCCGGGTTAATTATGAGCAGCGTGAAATGTGAGACAAGATAACCCAGGATTTCGTTTACCCAGGGTTTAGATTGACCCAAGGTTAACCATTTCAAGTGTGAAAAGCCCTAATAAGGGCACAACAATTAAATTCAAATTCCAGCTCATTGATTGGCTCATTCTTAAATTGCGAATTTTTCTCAAACATGTGCCAAATGTTATTTAGAAATAAACTGGACAAGGACTCACAAAGGTCACGAAGTACCCATATGAGTTTGCCATTCAAGAAGGCCAGAATGCCATTGTTGTGGAAGCTTTAAAGTTCACTTACAGTAAAGTAAGATATGAATGTATCACTGACTAGAGCTTTACAGTATGAGTCAGTAGCCTAAGTATGCCAGGCAACCAACAACCGAAAACAGGAAGTCCAGCAGGGGCGTTCCGGCAGGATGAGGAAGAGGCCATCAGGTGGAGGTGACTTCTGTGCTGTGGATGAGTAAAATCATTTCCAGGAAAAGAGCACACAAAGGATGCAGCACACAATGAGCCAACTCACATATTCTGTTGCATTTGCTTTCAGACACATATGGGTGTTACATAACTAATAGCTGAACATGACACCATTTTAAATTAAAACATATTCAACATTTGCTACTATTTGCAACTACAACCTGTGGGCGTACAAATCACAATCATTTGAAAAGTAATGCAGACTTGCAAATTGTAAAGGAAGACAAAAAAATGAAATAAAGGAAAGAAAAAAGGCAGCATTTACATTATTTATTGGATGTGGAACTCAATAACTGAATGTGGGTCATGGATTTAGATCATATGCAAAAGCAAACCACCAGTTTGCATTCAGACACTGTCAGTCTAACTACAGACCCAGAATTCCCGGCAGCGGTTCTGAGGTCACTCAGCCAGGCGGTTTCTTCATTTCTCTCAGCGGGACCGCAGAGGTTCATACGAGGCAGAGGACAGATTTTCATCGTCGTCTCAAACCACATTCTTTTTCTCCCATTAGAACAGACCGCTGGACCTCAGAGGAGAATAACGACTCATCTCTTGAGGGAATCTGAGAATATATTATCAACCACAAATAACATGCATAACCCTTTAATTATAAATCCATCAGAAGGAATTGAAAATTCTGTATATCGTCTGTAATTAATAATATATCTTTGGGAGATAAAAATGATTTTAAAACATCATGCTGACATGAAATAGCATGAAAACCATCCATCAAATGATTAAAGTTCAATATTTACATACTGTTCTAGTAGCCCACCTAGCAGAACCTGATTTCACCAAGTGCAACATGCACTTTGTTGATCATAGAGCAACATTCCAATTAACCAATCAGATTTGAGGGACAAGTTTACGTTTATGTCAAGTTTAGGCTTACAAACAAGGAAACATGCTTCTACATCAGTGTTATTCACCTATCATTTCCCTCAGATTTTAGGGGTAACTTAGGGTTTAGGACTACAAAATATGTTGACCCAGGAACACATCTAACTCGGCAAAATCAGGACATGCAGCCTGTACCTATTGGTCCGTAACTGGGGTTTCCAGTTGGGATCCTCACTGTTAGATTTACAAGATCACATGTTTGCCAATAGCGCCCTCTTCTGTTCTGGTTACAGCCGTCAATGCAGCTCTCAGCAGCAGGAATGATGAAAATTCTTGCATAAATGTACTTTCTGAATAAGGCATATAATAATAATAATAATAATAATAATAATAATAATAATTTTTAAAGAAATTAATACTTGTACTTACATTGTTACCAAAAAATTATTAGTAAGTCTTTACTGACACTTAAAACTGATCAGGCATAACATTATGACCACCTTCCTAATATTGTGTTGGTCCCCCTTTTGCACCCAAAACAACCCTGACCCGTCGAGTCATGGACTCCACTAGACCCCTGAAGGTGTGCTGTGGTATCTGGCACTAAGATGTTGAAGATGAAAGGGTGTACATGGTCCTCAACAATGTTTAAGTAGGTGGTACGTGTCAAAGTAACATCCACATGGATGGCAGGACCCAAGGTTTCCCAGCAGAACATTGCCCAAAGCATCACACTGCCTCCGCTGGCTTGCCTGCTTCCCATAGTGCATCCTGGTGCCCTGTGTTCCCCAGGTAAGCAACGCACACGCACCCGGCCATCCACGTGATGTAAAAAGAAAATGTGATTCATCAGACCAGGCCACCTTCTTCCATTGCTCCGTGGTCCAGTTCTGACTCTCACGTTCCCACTGTTGGCTCTTTCGGCGGTGGACAGGGGTCAGCATGGGCACCCTGACTGGTCTGCGGCTATGCAGCCCCATATGCAACAAACTGTGATGCACTGTGTATTCTGACACCTTTCTATCAGAACCAGCATTAACTTCTTGAGCAATTTGAGCTACAGTAGCTCGTCTGTTGGATCGGACCACACGGGCCAGCCTTCAATGAGCCTTGGCCGCCCATGACCCTGTTGTCGGTTCACCACTGTTCCTTCCTTGGAGCACTTTTGATAGATACTGACCGCTGCAGACCGGGAACACCCCACAAGAGCTGCAGTTTTGGAGATGCTCTGACCCAGTCGTCTAGCCATCACAATTTGGCCCTTGTCAAACTCGCTCAAATCCTTACGCTTGCCCATTTTTCCTGCTTCTAACACATTAACTTTGAGGACAAAATGTTCACTTGCTGCCTAATATATCCCACCCACTAACAGGTGCCGTGATGAAGAGATAATCAGTGTTATTCACTTCACCTGTCAGTGCTCATAATGTTATGCCTGATCGAAATGCTGTTCTTTTGAACTTTGTATTCATCAAAGAACCGTGAAAACAAATGTATCAGTTTCCAACAAAATATTAATATTTTCAATATTGATAAGAAATGTTTCTTAGGCAGCAAATCAGCATATTAGAATGATTTCTGAAGGATCATGTGACACTGAAGACTGGATTTATGATGCTGAAAATTCAGCTTTGACATCAGAAATAAATTACATTTTAAATATATGTTAAAATAGAAAACTGCAATTTTAAAGTGTAACAATATTTGCTGTTTTTACTGTAATTTTGAACAAATAAATGCAGCCTTGGAGAGCATAAAAGACTTCTTTTAAAAACATTAATAAAACATTACAGTACAACTTGCTATTTAATGAAAGCAAGGAAAGGTCTATGAGAAATGTTACATTCAGACTGAAATGAATAAAGATTTTAAAAAACGACAACCATTCAGTAACAGATCACAACGAAAAAGCATATTGTATCAAGGTTTTCTTTTAATCAAAGTCTTAACTATTTGCATAGACATGTTTTGTACTACTGAATCAGCTGGTAAAACACTCTACATAAACATGGCTTCCCAGTTAAACATAAAATTTTGTACAAGAAAGTAGAAAAAGCCCTTCACTTTACCTAAGAAATACAAAATTATCCCAATGTTATGGAAGCTTGTTTCCGCCACGGAGTAATACAAAAAAAATACAAAAGGTAATTGTGACTTTTTTAACTCATAATTCTATTTTTCTTGCAATTGCGAGATATAAACTGACAATTGTGAGAAAAAAAAGTCAAAATTGTGAGATATAAACTTGCAATTGTGAGTTATAAAGTCCAATTCTGAGAAAAAAAGTGATATTTTCTCACAATTGCAAGTTTACATCTTGCAGTTTTGAGAAAAGAAAGTCACAATTGCGAGACTAACTTGCAACTGCGAGAAAAAAAGTGACTATTTCTCAAAATTGCAAGTTTATATCTCGCAGTTCTGAGAAAAAAAAGCCAGAATTGTGAGATAAAAAGTCACAAGCTTCCATACAACATGTTTTCAGTTAAAAAAAAAAAAAAAAAAAAAAAAAAAAAGCTCTTAAATATCTAAACTAGAGTTCTAGATGAGATACAAAAACATTTGACAAAAAAAAAAAAAAAAAGTATTATTAGATCTTGAAATCTTTAAAATCATAAAGATACATGACTAATTTCTCTCTCTTCTAGGTCTATCACATTACAATACAACCGGCAGTTTACTGTAAAGGACTGATCTAGGAAACAAAAAGACTTCTTTGTCAAAAAGCAACAGAGTGTTTGAAAAATGTCCTTACGGACAGCGGCCGGGTCATTCCTTGCTCTTACCTTCTCAGAGGAAGCTTCTTTTGCTTCTGTTCTGGACTAACACTTCACATCAGCTTCACGCGAAGTAATAAAACCATAAACAAAAATATTAAAAAGTAGAAACGCAAAGCCTTACACAACTTTTGGTTCAGCTGAAATAGGGTCAGTAACAGGAAGACAGATGTCACATCTGTGGATTTTGCTCTGGTCCCGCAGCCTACAGCTGAAGCTAGTCAGCAGGATCTGTTATCGACACTCATGCACAGCTGTTTTCACCCACACCAGCACAGCGTAAGGAACTGTGGGATACGCGCACAAACTAAACCCACATCCACACCCTGATCCACAGAGCGATGTAGGTCGACTCGCATGTAAACCACAAGAAACACTACATTACGCCGTTCTAGACTTCAGTCTTGTCATCTGCGCTACCATTCCTCAACCGCAGCCATCTTTATCCATACCGCACCTGCCTCCACCCTGAGTGACCCAACCCGGCTAATAACATGGAAAAGCCATCATTAAGTGCTGCGATAACTAGGATGTAGTTACTCACTAAGAACAAACCTCATTGAAGTATTGATATATACATAAGTGAACTGAAAGTACACAATTGTCATACAAAAACATTTTTTTTTTGATAAAACAGGTGTAGATTTTCCCCTCCGTTTTATACAAATATTTAGCTAAAAGCTCTTTCCCAACTCTCTATTCACTAAAGTGCTCTCAGATTTAACTAACGATGAAAACCAGTCAGCGTACAGTATAACTACGCAAGAGTGAGAGATCAAATATATAAAGCTATTCAGACCCTGCAGAGCACGAACAAGAAAAAGATCCATCTATATAACACTAGTTTCTTTAAAACAAAGAGATACAACAATCGAAAACTGTTGATCCCAAACAGGGTGATGTTTCAATGTTTAAAGGGGATAATAAAGTGAAAAAAGTGTATGTGTGTGTGACCAGATGGTGTCTGGTCTGTTTTGTTCCAGTTGTTCTGCTGGTGTGCAGAGGCTGTAACACTGAGTCACTGAAGGGGGCGTTGCTCTCAGTATTTAGGTACTTTGGTGTAATCCTCCTGTTGGACGGTCTTGCACAGACACATGGATAGGATCATCCCTAAAAGCTGGAGTAAGCAGAATAGACAAGAGATCACAATCTGGTCCCCCACCTCTCTCATACACACAAAACATACGCGCACACGTGCACACGCACGCACACACACAGACTTTTATTGTTTTTATATAAAACATTGGTTTGTAGTTATTGATAAACCGATAAATTAAATGAAAATATTTTTGATCATTTATCATTTAAATTAGTTAATTTAATAATAAAATATTTAATACAAATTAAATAAATATTTTTTTACTTTAATTCATCAAATATAAGTGCTACAGATTATGCAAAAATATTTGTTTTTTGGTCTCTTTAAAAAAAAAAAAAAAAGAAAGAAGTAAAGCCATATTGAACAATAGTGTATATTTCCAATAAAGTGATTAAAATCTTTGTTTGACCATTTTTTGATCATTTAAATTATTTAATTAAAAAGATATTATTTCATTTGAATTAAATATAATAAAATTTTGGTTACACTTTAGATTAGGGTCCAATTCTCACTATTAACTAACTATTAACTATGACTTTTGCCTCAATAAACTGCTTATTAATAGTTAAGTTTAGGTATTGGGTAGGATTATGGGATGTAGAATATGGTCATGCAGAATAAGGCATTAATATGTGCTTTATAAGTACTAATAAACAGCCAATATCCTAGTAAAATGCATGCTAATAAGCAACTAGTTAAAAGTGAGAACTGGACCCTAAACTAAAGTGTTACCAAATTTTTTTTTTTTTTTTTTTACTTCAAACAATTGAGTACAAATACAATTATATAAAAATATTTGGTTTTGGTTTTTAGTAGTGCTGTGACAATACATCGATTATCAATTCGTGGTATGATGGATCTGGAACGATTTTAGCATTTTCCGAATGCATCACGATTATCTCTGGAATTGATTCTGAGCTTAGTTTTTAAAGGGTTAGTTCACCCAAAAATGAAAATTCTGTCATTAATTACTCACCCTTCGTTCATCTTCGGAACACAAATTAAGATATTTTTGATAAAATCCGATGGCTCAGCGAGGCCTCCATTGACAGCAAGATAATTAACACTTTCAGTGCCCAGAAAGCTACTAAAGACATATTTAAAACAGTTCATGTGACTACAGTGGTTCAACCTTAATGATATGAAGCGATGAGAATACTTTTTGTGCGCCAAAAAAACAAAACGACTTTAATTTAACAATTTCTAGTGATGGGCGATTTCAAAACACTGCTTCATGAAGCTTTGAAGTTTTAATGAAACACTGAAACAGTTAAAGCAAATGAGCCGAATTGTGTCGAGGCTTCGAAACAACGGTGACACTTATTGGTCACTTGCATTTGTTGATCCTGAAATAACCTTCACAACGATTCAGACAAGCGTTGACCAGTTATAACATACATGTTGTTTGTGCCAAACAAGGAAGTAATAGGAGACTATTAACTACTATTATTCTTTTTAATGTCTAATTAAAACGTCTACAAATGTAAAAAAATGATCAGAGATCAGGTAAAACCTATAGACTTGACTCATGGGTTCACAGAGTTCATCGCCCCCCAGTGGTGAACCGCTGAAGTTTCTAAACGGTTCAAAAAACTTATGACATAACAAAGCCTCATTTACTGAAATCACATGACTTTGGCAGTTTGATACGCGCTCCGAACCACTGATTCGAAACAAAAGATTTGTAAAGCTTCGAAGCTTCATGAAGCAGTGTTTTGAAATCGCCCATCACTAGATATTGTTGAATAAAGTCGTTATTTTGTTTTTTTTGGCGCACAAAAAAGTATTCTCGTCACTTCGTAACATTAAGGTTGAACCACTGTAGTCACATGACCTGTTTTAAATATGTCTTTAGTAGCTTTCTGGGCATTTTAAAGTGGTAATTATCTTGCTGTCAATGGAGGCTTCACTGAGCCATCAGATTTTATTAAAAATATCTTAATTTGTGTTCCAAAGACAAAAGAAGGTCTTACAGGTGTGGAACGACATGAGGGTGAGTGATTAATGACAGAATTTTTCATTTTTGGGTGAACTAACCCTTTAACAGCAGATGGCACTACGTGCTTTAGAAACACACGTAACGTTACTCTGCTTGCTTCCGGTTCCTTTACACACACCACTTAAACCTAAAATAATCATTCATAAAGTTCGAAAAGGTTGAAGCGAATTACCAGGGTGTTCACAGTGGGCTGTGTTTACATTAATCTCACGTCATAAAAGCATTCTGAGCCGAGGTGAAAGTATATTTAACCACTTACATGACTCAGCCGAACGCATGAGCACTCTTCTTCATGAGCATTTGAGTGTGAGGTTAAAAACTAGCCTAGAGCGCCATCTGCTGTTAAAAACTAAGCTCAGAATCGATTTGAGAGAGAGAATATCAGAATCAATCCGGATTCACTGTATCGCGAATCAAGAATTGATGTATTGTCCCAGCTCTAGTTTTTAGTGTCTAATGTGCTTAAAAAAAAGGAATGGGACACCAAAGTGCACAGTATTTGTGGAAAGTACCAAAATAACAGAAATGAAGGTTAATGAAAGCCATACAGCACGCACAAACACAGTTAGAAGGGAATAATCATAAATTAGGAATGCATTTCAAAAGACACGCTTCCTAGATTTACCTCAATCACTGCTATTCCAACACAGACTCCCAGAATGACTCCACAGTTCCTCAGGAACCAGTCCTCCACACTAGATATACAACCCTGCATACAGGAAAAAGGAGAGGAATGAAATAAACAGAACAACTGGGGGGGGAAAAAAATGCAGGGTTTGGAAATGATCCTAAACAGACAGAGCTCTGCGAAGATAACATCAGAAGAGACGAACACAACATGCCAAACTCAAGCTAGGCCAAAATCCAGAGCAGTCAGTGGTCTAGTTTACAGGAAACTACTTTTTGATTTACAGTAAACGCTTTGTTCGCTTACTAGAACAACTGGACTGTGTATATGCTACTAATATGATACAGTTTCCAAATGAATTAAACTAATAGCATAATGGAAAAGCATTCAGAATTGCCCTTTAAATGTAAGTATTGGAGGGTCTGAAAACTGGCCTGGCCTTTGAGATCTAATGAGCAGAAGCACAAGTCATGAATCAATTCATTATTAATAAAAGTGTCAAATGCTTGAATGGGGACTCAGAAATATTGGCATGGACTGAATGGTTGAGAAAAGCTGATATCCAGTCTACAAAGGAAATCCATATGTTGCACTAAAAGCAAAAGGAAGGAGGGAGAGAATGTGGCGCAGATGGAGAGGGAATTCTCACTAGCAGTATGAAACACAAACGCCAGGTTTGAGAGAATTATTGCATTAGCAACGAGAAGCACTTGTGTGTGCGTCTGTGTAATGGTGAGCGCTACAAGGATTGAAGCTTTAGCTATTGGGTTCAAGACCAGAATCAGGAAAGTTTAAGCAGGAATTTGCATCTGGATGTGTCAATGAATGTGTGCAGTAAAGCTGTATGTCTGTACCGTAGTGAAGACAGGCCACTCAGAGGACAAAGAAGGACACAAGCCTGTTTCTTTCAAATCCGTGCCACTGATGGATTCATTTCTGCAGGAACATGGATACAGATTCTGGGAATTGTTCTTTTCAGACTTTATCAAGATGTTCTCCGTCCAGTTAGATGGTCCAGTCCAACCACAGCACTTCATCTGTGAGAATCAAAAAGCAGGAAAAAAACATTTGCCACTACAGTAAAAAAATGCTCTTAAGATGTGCAACAGATATTATCGTAACTTCACTGTAAGGTAATGATGGAAAATGGCAGTAAAGAAGGAAACGGCAGACAATAACAAAAGGAAAAGCTCACGCTCACCGTTCTCTGGAGATAATCCCAGGCATGCTCAGATGTCTTGTTATGACCGCTGTAGTTCACCAGAATTTTGTTCACAATAGTGGACATCTCATGTTTCAGCTGAAAATAAACATGGAGAAATGTTAGGATGGATCTGCAATTTGAACTTTCTTGTGAACTGAATGGCACCCACTGTAATAACATCTGATATATCAACAATCAACATTGTTTATAGAGTGCAACAGTCGGGTTCTGGAAGTACAAACATTCATTTTCTTCATAGGGAATTTGATTTTGAACAATAACTTATAAAGCTTTTAAGAAACACCTGTTGTGAGCTCTGAGGTTCTTAATCGATGGTATTTGCTTCTGTTGAAGCCATCAGCATGCATTGTTTCAGCTTATTTTTAAAATAATCGTGTTTAACAGCAGAATTCATGGTGAAAAACTACATTACCCATGATGCTGTACAGAAATTTACACCAATCAGAGAGTTGAAACAAGCAACGTGTCAAAATAGCACTACAAATGTTGCTCTTAAAATACTAAAATGTTTGTATATATATGTGCATATTTTTCAATAAACTTAAAATATATTCTTTATATAATCAACATTTGTAAATGAGTAGTTTTCTCCATTTTTAATTCAATTATGCTGTTCGCAGTGCTTCATGCTTCCCCTCACTAACGCCGTTAAGTACCTTTGTCTTTTTGTCCGATTTTCTAAATCTTTTTTGCTTTAAATCAAAGTTTGTAATGTTATGATTCCCCTTGTAGCTGATTTGGCTTGGTTCATGGCTTATAACTCTTTAATGAAGACTTAATCCCTATGGGAAAAATGAATGGAAAAAAAAAAATACTTTGGGAACCAGCACCGCTGATAAAGGACTGCTGCACTCTATTGCTGGAAACAAGAATATTTATACACTACTTTTCAAATGTTTAAATATTTTTGCATAATTTTTTGCATTTGTTAAATTAATTGAAGCAAAAATATCTTATTAGCTATGATTTCCTTTTTTTTTTTTTTTTATTATTTAACTATTATCTAACTTATTTAAATATTTTTTTTAAGTCTCTTAAAGGCTCTTTAGTGAGCTCTTGCTCACAAAGGCTGTATTTCTTTATTAAAAATACAGAGAATTTTTTATGTATTTTTCATTTTATCTTTTTTTATGCAATATAGAAATAATTCTAAATTCTAAATTTTGGGGAAAGTTACTTTTAAAAGTAATGCGTTATAGTATTGCGGTACTCCCTAAAAAAGTAACTAATTGAGTTTTCACCTGGGCTGGGATTGCTTGCTTGTTAAAATATTTTTTTATTATTTAACTATTATCTAACTTAAGATTTTTAAATATTTAAATATAAGTCTCTAATGCTCACAAAGGCTGTATTTATTTGATTAAAAATACGTGAAAATAACAGCAATACTGTGAAAATGTAATGACAATTTAAAATAACTTTAATGTTGTAATATATTTTAAAATGTAATTTATTTCTGTGATCAAAGCTGAATTTTCAGCATCATTACTCCAGTCGTCAGTGTCACATGATCCTTCAGAAATCATTCTAATATGCTCATTTGATGTTCAAGAAACATTTATTATTATTATCAATGTTGAAAACAGTTGTGCTGCTTTATATTTAAGGTTTTTTTAAGATTTTAAGTAGAAAGAGCAGAATTTATTTGAAATAGAAAACGCTTCTAACACTACAAATATTTTTACTGTTCCTTTCGATCAATTTTATGCATCCTTGCTGAATAAAAGTACTCTTACTGCCCCAAACTCTTGAACAGTAGGGTATTTTTGGACAGTTTTTGTTCATATAAGTGATAAAATTGGCATTAACAATTTTAAAAACCACCCTTTAACATTTCAAAATCATATACATTCATGTCGAAAACCTTTCAACCTAAAATCACTGTTAAAGTGAACTTTATCTTGAGAAGAGCTTGTTTGAAGTTGATGTGCTCGAGTAGGAGGTGTGGTGCCGCCGACAGCTATGAGGGGGCTACGACAATGATAAACTAAAGCTGCAAAACACTGCTTCTGCAGAGAGGGCGTAAGAGACGGCTGTGAACCTCGCCCTGTTCTGGGAAAGCAGTCACCATGCCCTGTGGTGAAGTATAAAGAAAAACTGAAGCATGCCCAAGCACAGACTCCAATTACCTGCTCTACAAGAAGACTAAACACGTGATAACTAATATTCAAATATCTATGCACATGTCTGATAATACGGACACAGAAAGAAACTAAACACAGCTAGTTAAGTTGAGCATTAAGCATGAGCTTATGGCTGTGGTTAGGCTTGGTGCTACTTAACTAAAACTGATTTAAGGAAGGCTGACTAAGCACAAGTTGCATTAGAGGATGTATATATCCTTCCTAATACTATAGAAATGCTGTTAAGATGAAGTGCAGCTCCTGTTGTTTTTTTTAATCATCTCAAAGCCATTTGGTGTGAAATGTCTGTGCTTTCCTGAAGAGGGCGCTGTTGTCAAAAAGTCTCACATGAGAGAGTGAGTGAGTGAAGGCAGGGGAATCACCCACCTCAAACACGACTGGTGTCTTTGTTACTCACGGAAACATCTTGTCATGCCACACACACCATCCTGTGTGAAAGGTGATGTGCCGCGGAAAGTGATTTAGTTCCACTTCCTCCATTCAAATGAATTAGGAAGTGGAATATGTAGAGTAGTAGTGAAATCTCAAAACTTTCTTCAGATGCTTAATTTAAAATCCCAGTGTCTACACTACCTGCTAACTTCCTGACACATTTCTTGTTACCACCTAACACGATGGGTTAAAACCAAAGGGGTTAAGAGACAGTCACAGCTGACTAGAAGAAGTGCTGCAAGCTTGTGACGCCGTTGCACGAAACATGCTTTTTAAACAGAGAAGTGATGTGCAAACATCAGAAACTCCATCGAAACACATCGATTCATACTGCTAGGCCATTTAGGAGAAATATTTATATATTAACACTGCTCCAGATTAACTAAATCAGATGTTTTTACATCAGACTAATGTTGGAGAAGCTAGTTTTAAATGCTAATCATAATTTAAACTACAGTAAAGCTACTCTTTTAAAAAGTTAGCTACACTACAAGCTATTAACAAACAGGAGCTAACTGGTGGTAAAATCTTTTTAAACATATCCATCAGATTATTATTGTTTTTTTTGTTTGTTTTTTTAAAGCAAAGTCGTATTTATCTGGAACAAAAATGCAGATCTCATTTAGAGTGATAGAATATTTGATCTTATACAGATACACTTACATTAAATATAACTAATAAAATGTACCAATTTCAGTATTTGAGTATATCTCAGTCTTTTACTAACCTTGGCAACATATTATAACCATATCAGTGTTAGTTAACTAAAACTATTCAAATCTTTTTCGTTATTTGAAATAAAGCTGGACCATGGACCACAAAACCAGTCATAAGGGTCAATTTTTTGAGATTGAGATATTTACGGTAGGAAATTTACAAAATATCTTCATGGAACATAATCTTTACTTAATATCCTAATGATTTTTGGCATAAAAGAAAAATCTTTAATTTTGACCCATACAATGTATTGTTGGCTATTGCTACAAATATACCCATGTGACTTATAACTGGTTTTGTGGTTCAGGGTCACATATATATCCTCCTGTCTACCAGCAATGGTGTTTTGTCCTCTATAGAGGACATTATATTTTAGCGATTTTCTCTGAGACCTTACATGTCACAGTTTTAGTTCGGAGGTTTAACCTCTCTTTGGTCTTTAAAAACGACTGACATTAATTTAGTGATCAAATTTAACACCCTTATGGAAATATGATAATATTTTGTTATTATCATTTACATCTGACTAATTTTCAAATTGTTTTTCATAAATCAACATCTCAGGAAAATGTTATGGGGTTTTAAATCAAAATATGACTTTGTTACGAAACAGGACATCGATTTTATACATGTCCTCACTAGAGGACACCAGGACTTAAATCATGTTTATCAGGCATTTTGGGAGACACAACAAGTGAAAAGGGAAAGAAATTATATATCAATATTTCTGTGAAATATTAGATATTATTATGAAAATCTTGCCAATTATTACTCCCATTATTACACTTCTTTTTTCATTACATGTCGCTCCAAAAACACATTAATATGCAAATTACATACAGTGTGTAGATATATTGTATATAATGAAAAAAAAAATTAGTTTAAAAAAAAAAAAAATGGTAATAAAATATGACAAGATCTCAGAGTTAAACTGTGTCAGAAAAAAATCATCTTAAATTATGTCAGATAACACTTAAGCAAATCATGGTCAGGTCAAAGTGTCTGAATAATTTTTGGTTCTAAATTTTTATCAGTTTTACTGATAGTCCACTGTATGAAGAATTTGGGGTATAATATGTCACAGTTTTTTGCTATCCTCACTTACATAAATGAACTATAGTGTCCTGCACCCACTAGTAAAAAATATATCAAAAATATCAAAAATGTCTCAATAATTTTTGGTTTGACAGTAAATATATAAATGTCACTATCAATCACTGTTGAGTGTTTGAAATAACTTCGGACTGCGATCCAGTGTGGATTTTGGTCAAATGATGAGACATTTTAGAAGAATTGTATGGGGAAGATACACAATTACAACTTCTGTGGGGCGTGAAGGAAAAGTAATATAACTAGTAGTGTAACGAATTACTGTTGCCAGAAAGTAATAATATTACTTTTGAAAGGAGTAACTAGTAATGAGTAATAAACTACATTTTTTGAGTAATGAGCCCAACACTGTATATATGTGTGTGTGTAAACACTAAATGGATTTTTTTTTTTAATAAAATTAATTTAAAAAAATATAAATGACAAAAGAACATAAAATTAGTAAAACTTAAACTACAATGAAAATGAAAACTGAAAATTGTAAATATTAATAAAAACTATATATCTATATTATTATTATTATTTTTATTATCTATACTATATAGAAATAATCCTAAATGAACCAGTGTTGGAGATAGTTACTTTTTAAACTTAATGAGTTATAATATTGAGTTACTCTCTAAAAAAGTAACAAATTGCATTACTTGGTTACATTTTATGGATTTCTCTCAACATGGGGACAGGACAGCTGTAACGTGCGTTACTTGTTTGAAAAAGTAACTCTGATATCTTGTTGCAAATTTAAAAGTAATGTGTTACTTTATTAGTTACTTGAAAAAGTAATCTGATTACGTAACTCGTGTTTCCCCAACACTGAAAATAACAAAACCATACTGTGCACTTTCAGAGGTATGGTAACCTACCAGGTCTCGCTGGAAGTAGATGAGAACAGCGGCCGTCACCTGGGCTATGAGGATGAGGAGGAGACAGGTGAAGTACTGCAAACAGAGGACAGAAAAGTCCATTTACTATTACTGGACAGTCTTGACAAACCTTTTATTTTAGTTGATATCTGGACATATTAACTTACAACAATACATGACGACATAAAGCACATGACAGCTACCTAACGTTATTTTCTAAATGGGTCAAACAGTTTAACAAAGACTTTTGCTGACCGCTAAGCTTATCCAGTGATCTTGTGGGTACTAATATGGCCCCCAGTTCTTCCACTGACATCCCCTAAATCTGACTGGATTATCCCTGTCACTCCAGCTCAGTAAATCCAGCAGCATTAACCTCAGAGAGCCATTTCAAACTCTTTATCATGCTAATGGGGAAGGGTTTTATGAACCTCCCTCAGCAGACGTCTGGGCACACATAAGTCTGGTCTTGTTGTGACTGTGATTACGAAAGCGTAGCAGAAACTTCTGTGACTTCTGTGAATTTTTCATTGCTCAATGAAGTTGTGCTGCAAAACCTGAAGCTATTAACACACTACAATTTTATTTTATAAATAATGCATAATGGAATTTAAAATATTGACAAAAAAAAATTCTCAGGTAATGCAAGTTTTGCTACAACTAAATACGGTTAGACGTGAAATATCATTTAAATTAATAGCCCGGAGAACAGAATGAGCTGGCTGTAGTGGTCAGCAACTATTTATGTAGTCAGCAGTTATTTATATATAAATAAATGAAATAAAATAAAAAGCAGAGAGACAAAAACTGTCTGGCTTTGGTGTAGTCAGCAGAAATAAAATAAAATAAAATAAAATAAAATAAATTAATAAAATAAAATAAAATAAAATAAAATAAAATAAAAAAAATAAAATAAAATAAAATAGGCCAAAAGTGGCTGGCTTCAATGCAGTCAGCAGTAAGTAAGTAAGTAAATAAACAAATAAATAAAGTAAGTAAGTAAAAAATACATAATTGCACAGATCCCAAAACTGGTTGGCTTTGATAAAATAAAATAAAATAAAATAAAATAAAATAAAATAAAATACACAGAGAAAAAAAAAAACTGTCTGGCTTTGGTGTAGTCAGCAGAAATAAAATAAAATAAAATAAAATAAAATAAAATAAAATAAAATAAAATAAAATAAAATAAAATAAAATAAAATAAAATAAAATAAAATAAAATAAAATAAAATAAAATAAAATAAAATAAAATAAAATAGGCCAAAACTGGCTGGCTTTGATGCAGTCAGCAGTAAGCAAGCAAGCAAGTAAATAAACATATAAATAAGTAAATAAGTAAATAAATACGTACATGCATACATACATACATACATACATACTAGCACAGATACTAAAACTGGTTGGCTTTGATAAATAAAATAAAATAAAAATTACATTAAAAAAAAATAAAATAAAAAAATAAAGTGAAATAAAAGTAAGTAATAAAAGACTCTATAACTCTCTATAATTACTCACCAGTCCAAGAAGGCAGCGGACCTCATAGATGGCACCGATGCAGCCCAGGAAACCCATGATCATGGACAGAGATCCAATCCCAATCAAGATGTAGGCGCCAACTTTCAGCGTTGTGGAGGACTCATCTGCATGGACAACAAACACAGAAGACACCAGTCACACTCTCTGACAAGGTTGACTTTAAATGTGATTATTATTTGATATTATAACGCAAATATAACAGTTAAAACCTCACTAACAAAACTGCCATAATCTAATATTTAAACAGTCACGCAGCAGATGTGTGTTTTGCAACAGTAGCAGAGAGGCTGAAAATGAAACTGAGTTTAGAGGACGGTGTGAGGGAAGGGGAAGGTACATGGCAGATTTTAGACAGTGGCAGACAGTTTTTCTGCAACTACACATCAGTCTTGCTTTAAGTTCTGCAACTCAATGCAGCAAGTTCAGATGTGTGCAGAGGAAGGTCTCTTTGACAGGAAAATACTTTCTGAAAAAAGCCGTTGGTGCAGTAAGCAAAAATAATCACCATGTCATCGCACTTCACCATATCCACGTTTTTAAACAATGGATGCAGGTCTTATTGTGACCCAGACGTATGCAAACTGAATTTTCTTTGTCTAATAACAATGTTTAGTTATTATTTATTCAAAAAATAAATAAATAAATAAATGGCAGAACCAACTCACTATCACCACTATTGGTATGGCTAACACCCTCATAACACCGCAAACCTTCTACACTTCTATAGTGGCTCAGCATATGAAAGAGGTTTAAAATTATTGTGTGGCCTTTTTTGTCATCATGCATTTTCTCTCCATCTCTTATTAAAGTTGGCACTGAGTTGTGGTGCTCATGTGGCAGGTTGTTCTTACTATCCTTAGCTACATACATTTCAATAGCTTTAGAGTAATTAAAGGCATGAAACTAGCAGTAAAGGGAGTGGAAAGTCAAAGAAACCAGTTTAGCTGCTCGTATTTGTTCAAGAGGATTCTTTAGGAAATAAACAAGGCAAAGACATGTGGCTTGTGGCTCTGAAGAACCATCAAGTCTTCAATGTACAGTATATATACACATATATATTTATATACAGTCAATCCAAAATTTATTCAGACACCTTGAACATTTCATTCATTATTACAGTTTATTCAGTATAGTTTAAATAAAATGGTAATAAAATATGACAAGATCTCAGAGTTAAACTGTCAAAAACATTAATCAGTTATGTCAGATAACACTTAAGAAAAACATGGTCAGGTCAAAGTGTCTGAATAATTTTTGACTGCAAATTTATCAGTTTCACTGGTAGTCCACTGTATGAAGAATTTATGGGTATAATATGTCACAGTTTATTTTGCTATCCTCACTTACATAAATTAACTATAGTGTCCTGCACCCACTAGTAAAAATATATCAAAAATGTCTGAATAATATTATATATATGTATGTATGAAGAGTTCAGATGCAAAAGCCTCTAAGTGCCATCTGAAATTTTCTTCTAAAATGAACATTTTTATCAAGCTTGTATGTTTAGGTTCAGTAATTTCACTTTAACGGCAATTAATAGGTCCCTTTCATTGCCATTAAAGTTAAATAAGTTAACATAAACATACAAGCTTGATAAAAATGTTCATTTTAGAAGAAAATTTCAGACGGCACTTAAGAGGCTTTTGCATCTGAACTCTTTATATATATATATATATATATATATATATATATATATATATATATATATATATATATATAAAAATAAGACGACAAAAAACGTCACTTTTTGTAATTTCATTTGTTGTTATACATTTTTTTAAGTGTTGTATGTAATTTTTTTGACTGTCCTAAAGCATAAAAATACCATAATATGTTTGCAGAGATTTAGGAAACAATAAAAAAAAAAAACAATGCAACAGCCAGTTATTCTACTTTGAAATGTGAGTTCCGTGTCGGAATGTCTGTTTTTGTTTTGATCTGTGATCCCACCCACTGCCAATTTCACCCAATAGTATTTCAACACCCTGGGTTGCCAGTTGGCAGAAAACACAGCTTATTGCCATGGAAGCAAGCAAATTAACTAGGTCAGAGGTCACATATTCTACTTGACCTTAAAAGCCTTGGCAATAAAAACATTGCAAATGAATACATTAGCTGATCAAATTACAGTGCAAGGCTCTTTCCATTGTCAATTGCACCCATGTTGCGCGTCCTCATTCTGGCAACCCGCATGAATGTTGAATCTGAGGAGGAGGGGGTGGGGGCGGGGAAAAAACCCTTTCCGATATTTTGAATTTGGACTGCAGTACCCATTTCAACCACTAGCTGTCAATATTGAAGGGGTCCTTGATTATGATTTCACTTTTATTTTATAACTTTAGTTAGTGTGTAATGTTGCTGTTTGAGCATAAACAACATCTGCAAAGTTACGACGCTCAAAGTTCAGTGCAAAGAGAGAAATTTTCTTTCACAGAAATCGCTTTTTAAGGACTACAACAAACAGCTGGTAGGAACTACAACGAGCTTCTTCTCTGGTTGGTGACATCACAAACCCCAAAATTTACATAAACCCCGCCCCCGAGAACACACAATAAAGGGGGTGAGGCCATGTTGGGCTGCTTTAGAGAAGAGGAAGAGTTGTTGTAGTGGAGTGTTGTTGGCATGCCGTCATTTTACGTCGGACTGCTTCACAAACGAGGGTCAATTCAATGCTGGATTTGCACAAAAGATTAACATGACAGCACATGCTAGTCGATGAGTTGAATCAACTCCACAGCAACTACATAAATTTATCCACTAACCATTCAGAAACGTCCAGTTTCATTCTAAAAGTTGTAACTTCTTCCTGAGTCTCTCCATCAGTGTCGACTCCGGTTTGAACAATGTAAGGCTGAACACCGTTACTAACCATCGTCATTTTGGCTGCGTGAGATTCTCCAGCTTTGTTGTTGTTGAGCAACTGAAGCGTGAGCTGTTAAAGCTCCGCCCTCTTCTGGAAAGGGGGCCGGCAGCAGCAGCTCATTTGCATTTAAAGGGACATACACAAAAACAGCGTGTTTTTGCTCACACCCAAATAGGGGCAAATTTGACGAGCTATAATAAATGATCTGTGGGGTATTTTGAGCTGAAACTTCACAGACACATTCTGGGGACACCAGAGACTTCTTGTGATTGATTACATCTTGTGAAAAAAGGCATAATAGGTCCCCTTTAAATACTGTACATTTAATTTATTTGAATAATTTATCAGCATATCATGCAATTATTGTTTTGAACTGATTGACAGCCCTAATAGAAAGATATTAACAGCCTCTCTTCCAACCTTCAGTCCTAATTAATCCAAAACGTGCACCAGTTCACAAAACTATGAGGTTATGTTGCCCTTGTATGACTTTAAAAGCAAAACTGTGACATCACATTTATGACAGATAACATTTTATTTTATAAACCGAGAATAATAGATGGTCCGTAGATTACCTCTCGACTCAAGCGAGAATTCTGCGTCACATTTCTAAACACAGGCTTCCTGCCTAGCGCATAACATCTGTCTGAGGGTAAATTTGAGGTTTCCATGACCTCAGTGTGTTGCTCATAGTTGCTATGATGTTTCAAGGTACTGTGGCAAACACCCCGTAACATCGGCAGAAATTCAGTCCCAGTGGTGTTTTCCCACTGGAAAAAATTATCTTAGACCCTTTCAAGCACCATATACATGATATGAATAGAAAATCTAACAAAAAATTTGAATTTTTTCGTCATTAACTTTAAAGGATAAGTATTTATTGATTTATTGCATTTAAGGGTGTGTTTACACTTTGGTTAAATTAAGCGATCGCTCTGTTAGTGCAGTTCATCTGAACAAATGTGAACGCTGTCGTCCAAACCCTGGTCTGACCAAACAAGCAGAAAAGGTGGGTCTGAGTCTTCCAATTAAACTCTGGTGTGGTTTGACATACATGAACGCAACACGGACATCTAAATGAACCAAAAACAGGATGCGATGCCACAAGTTGAATCTATGTTGCCCATTACAGGAGTAGATTGAACTACTGTTTCCTTGCAGCATATCTTTGTATGTGTGCTTAAAAGGTTAGTTCACCAAAAAATGAAAATTCTGTCATTAATTACTTACCACATGTTGTTCCAAACCTGTAAGTAAGACTTTTTGTTCATCTTCATAACACAAATAAAGATATTAATGAAATCTGAGAGCTTTCTGTCCCTCCATTGACAGCTACACAACTATCACTTTGACGCTTCAAAAAGTTCATAAAGAGATCGTAAAACTAATCCATATGAATTGAGCGGTTTAGTCCAAATTTTCTGAAGAGACTCGTTCACTTTATATGATGAACAGATTGAATTTAGGCTTTTATTCACATAAACATTCATCAACCAACACATATGCTCACATGACATGAGAGAACCAGTGAGATTCATTCTCGTGTTACGCAGCACGTTTGAGCTTTGTTTGTTCTTGCGCGTCAAGCATGTTTGGTTGAGCTTCTGTTTATGTTCGCTGATCGATGTTTATATGTGAATAAAAGCCTAAATTCAATCTGTTCATCATATAAAGTGATCGAGTCTCTTCAGAAAATTTGGACTAAACCGCTCAATTCATATGGATTAGTTTTATGATCTCTTTATCAACTTTTTGAAGCTTCAAAGTGGTAGTTGCATGGGCTGTCAATGGAGAGACAAAAATCTCTGAGATTTCATCAAAAAGATCTTCATTTATGTTCCGAAGATGAATGAAAGTCTTGAGTAGGCATGAGGGCGAGTAATTAATGACAGAATTTTAATTTTTGGGTGAGCTAACCCTTTAATGGAGGAATTCCTGCAGCTGTTTTAACTCCTTTACACATTTTATAAACTCTTTGCGAGTTCTAAGCTGATAAAATTAACACCATATGTAGCCACATACAACAAGCGCATTTAACACAGCATTGTTTTGGTTGTTCGTTACAAATGTAAACATACCCAAACATGTACAACTTGTTTGGGTGGACCTTGCACTGAGTTGAAAATTTACATACAAACCTCAGAGGCTCCAAACAACCAAACACAGACTCATGCTGTAACATGTTCTTGTTATTGAGTTATAGCCTACTATTGCTGTATAACTTCATTGCACAAATTAATGACTTATTTGAAAAGGAAGTAAAACCTTTACGTAAAAAATAGTATAACATGTATAACAATAAATTCCCAAGACTCCCTTTTATAGCCAAGCAGTTCCGTGGAAGTCTATAAAAAAAACCAAACTGTGAGGAAGGGAAGAAAATACAACAGAGATCAGAGAACACACCTTCCCGTTATTTTGTGCTCAATAGGGCCCTAAACCACAGACTAACAAAGTCAACAAACAAACTCCTCCTCGTGCAGCACAGTGTGAGAGAGACCGCCAATGGACTTATACAGTAAAACATGTGTTAGCAAGAAAGAAAGATTGAGGGTCCCCAAGCATGAGGATATCCTAAGATATTCCTTGCTATCTCCTGAGGAACAGCTGAATCAGAGGAACAATGTTTCCAAAAATGGTCATGATAACGGAGACTCCAGCGCTGTGATATCTGTAGAGACAAAGTGACTGGAAAGGATGGCCATGTGACCAGCTTGCCAAACAATTTTGGAGCTTGTCAGCTTCACATAAATATCCCCCTGCAGTAATTTGTTTAACCGAGCATGTGCTATATATAAACTTCTCTAAACCACCATGATCTTGACTGAGGGAATTTGGCTTGGTCTTAAGAAAATATTTAATTTTAATGTCTATTTTCAAACACTGGACTTCAATTCTGAAATGAAGTTTTCTTTAGCAACGGTGTGAAAAAACCTTAAAGGGATAGTTCATCAACAACTGAAAATTCTGTCACTTACTCACCATCACATCATTCTTTCTTTCTTATGTGGAACAAAAAAAGAAGATATTTTGAAAAATGTTGGTAACCACACAGGTGCCCATTAACTTTCACTGTTTTGACACACACACACAAAAAAGACAACTTTGTTTCAATGAGGAACAGGCATGTAGGTAAAAAAAAAAAAAAAAAAAAAAAAAGACAACTTTGTTTCAAAGAGGAACAGGCATGTAGGTTTGGAATGACATAAGGGTGAGTAAATGTTTTGGTAATCTTTCCCTTTAAAAATGGAGTAAAGCCAAAGTCCCTTTAAGCCAAGTCATTTCACTCTGCGGCCATCTTTGAAACACCTTTCGGGCAGCAATTTCAGTCATGCAAGTGCAGCTCCTATCTCTTTAAATGGGGAAACATCAATTTCTCCAAAGCTGGAGAAATAATTGAAATCACCAATCAAATCTGACAACAACTGTCTCAATTTCATTTTCTTGTCCTCAAATAGCATTAAAAAAAGCGTATTTTTAGGCTAGACCAGCCAATGTCATAGGCGTGTGTCTCTAAACACTCGCTGCGTCCGAAATCGAACACTTCCATACTAAATGGCATGCAAAAAAACAATACGCCAACAGAGTAGTATGTCAGAATAAAAAGTATTTGGAAAAAAAGTAGAACCAACTGACTAATGGCAGCTGCAATGATTCAATGACTTTACCAATTAGCGATTGGCTCTTTTCATTTGTAAGGCGGGACTTATTCCACCATATTGCACACTGCACTTTCTTCCATTCATAGTAATATGAGAGCACTGTCTTTGTATATCTAAAGTCTTTGGTAAAGCATTGTTCAAAGCTAAATCAGTGCTGAGCAGTTTGGAAGCATTAATAACATGTCAAGAAGATTTACGCTAGTTTTCCACCCTCGTTTTTATGTTCCACTCTCTTTCAGCATGGAGTCTTAGTGGCTTTGGCTGTCCATACAGAGGCATTATGGGTATGAGTATGATTCACCACAAATCATGTACTTTTAATCTCTTTGGCTTTTTTAATCTCATTCATTTAATATTTAATATCTCTCTTCCCTTATTTTGCGAACTTTCTCTCTCAGTTTAAGTGAGCATCAGATGGTTTACTTAACATCTGTGCGGCCGCATGTGTGCGTGTATAAACACAGAGAGTACAGTGTGGGAGGGGGTTTGTGGAAAACTTGGTTAATGGCAAAAAAAAAAAAAAAAACTCCCCACGCCAAGCGCACGAATAACAGCTGCTTTTACTGTGCATTCCCCTGTATATCAAATAAACACCAGTTTGAACTCAAGAGTGAAGACAGAAAAATGTGTAACTGGCAACGTATTGCTGACTCAATGAATACGGTTAACCGTCTGTCAGACAAACGGACGTAAAAAGAGAATATACACTCATTCAAAAGATTTTTAAAATGTCTCTTCTGCTCACCAAGGCTAAAAACAGCAATATTGTGAAATATTTTTAAAATTTAAAGTAACTGATTTCTATTTAAATAGATTTTAAAATGTAATTTATTCCTGTGATCAAAGCTGAATTTTCAGCATCATTACTCCAGTATTCAGTGTCACATGATCATTCTAATATGCTGATCTGCTGCTTAAAATTGCTGCAATAGACCTAAAGTACTGATGCAAAACTATGAGAAAAAGAATTTCTCATGTATATGAGAAAACATTTGTGCTGCCATCACAAATCCTGAGATGTCACCGGTTTTAATAAGACACATTCTCAGGGACACTATTAAGAACAGGAAATTATGTTACATTTTTGTACTTACGTAAAACCGTGATGAAACTCTGATTATCCAGCATGACCCATAATCCAAAGCCCATGATTACAGCTCCAAAAATCTACAGGGCAAAAAGAAACAGGCATGAACAAACACAAAGAACATGTTGCATGTGTGTTTGTCTCCTTCTGGACCCGTTTGGTTCCTCACAGCTGATCTTAGTTTGAACTGTGACTGGATTGTGGATGAGAACACTGTGCTGCCATTAACATACCCCAGATAACTGCTAAAGAGAGACAGCAACTCTCCACAGAACTGAGTTCTCATGCATTCCAGCCACAAAGTTCAAAACTAATGGATCCAAGGTGTCCTCTAAATGAACTGAATCAGAGAAGTTTAATTTCCTCTTGTCAGGGGGCAGTTCCTCTGTATCAGTCTGGCGTCTGTGGCTTCGACAACTGAGGGTTGTCCTCTATGCCACTGTGAAGAGGGAAGCAGTAAAACACCAGGCTACTGTACAATTAAAGGGCCTTCAGGAGGGAGAATCAGAGAGACACACACACTTTTCATTAGCCTTTGACCTTTCGTAACATGTCTAGATGAAGGTTTTAGAAATGCAACCGAGAGAAAAGCCCTGCTTCCTCAGAGCTTAAACTATTTCCTAACAGAGTTTTTCAAAATATCACACTGCTCTGGGTATTTTTGTTTTTGCCCAAAAATAAAACAAATACATATATATATACACACACACACACACACACACACACACATATATATATATATCTTGAGGGAAAAAAAAAAAAAAAAAAAAAATCTCTCCCAACTAATGCTGTAAACTATACTGGACATGAACCCTCTCATTTGGTACATTACTATTATATTAGAAGTTAAAATGAACAAACGAGCCCAAACTGTTATTTATTTTCAGATATAATAATTACACTCAAATAAAAACTGAAATGTCTGTATACAACTCAGTTGCACATAAACTAGACAACTCGGTTGTCTTTGACAAATTTATTCAAACATACATATATATAATTAACAGTAAATAAGCTCCTTTCTAGTGTTTTTATAGCTAACTAATGAACATTAGATAACTTTCCTGAGGTAAATGCAACGTTAAGTGACATTGTTTTCATTCGTTTTATTGGCGTCTTTCCACGTTTGAAATTGACCGATATTGATTTTTTAAAACCAATACCAATTATTTGCATGTTTATGTAATAACGGATATATAGCAGATAACGGATATATAGAACTGATATTTATTTATAGTTTTATTTTGTTGTTTTTGACAGTTATAACAGCACTGAACTGAAAAACTGTTTTTAAATACTGTAATTTTTGCAGTTTCACTCCCTTCTTACATACAAAACAAAATACACTTCTACATTAATAAATAGTCTGAAAGAGTGCAAAAAATTAACAAAATATATATATATAGTACACTGTCACTAAAGTGTCTTTATTTAAATACAATCTTTGATAAGGTAAACAAACAGTTCCATTTATTGGTGAATCCGATATTACAAAACCGATACCCGATTATGAAAAAATGTTGGGAAAATGATATATCAGTCGATCTCTAGTTTGAAACTGACTGAGCCATTACATGAGACATGATTCATATAGGTACATTGTACTGTATCTTTCAACATACCTTTTTATGCCCAGGCATATTTTTTTGTGCTATAACTTGTATTAAAATGGAAGAAAAGACTTGAGCTCCACGCTGCTGCTTGAACGAGGCGCTACAGCGATCTGTCACGTCACATTTAAGAGTGTCAAAACACCATTTATTGTTTGAATTTCATGATAAAATGGGCAGAATTTGAAAGATGAGACTTTGTTTCTTATCAGAAGTAACATAGCACAAAGCTCTTTGTGATAATTGGATAGGAAGCGTGCTACAAATAATGTTTGGTGTAGGGAAAACCCGAAGACCTGAGGCCTGTACCATGATGGTAGTTGAACAAACTCAGGATTATAGGATTAGTTTCGAGTTGACAAAACCAAACCACTCCAATCCGGCTTTGTTGGTACCATGATGCTGATCATCAGCTTTCTCTGTAAACTCAGGCTTTGATCCTGAGTTTGTGGAGCGTGTGCACATGAATGCGTGACATCAGTGGTGAACAGCCAATCACATGCCTTGCAACAGAGAGAAACCCTGATTCACTTCTCGCGAGAGAGCCAGTGTGATTCAAAACTCTTGCTGAAGGTTAAGAGATTGAAGAAAATGAAGAATTCAAACGCATTTACACTAAAGAAAATACTTGTCCATGAAAGAGGAAAAATAAAAAATGATCTTGCTCTATCAGTGCAAGTGAAACTTGTGAAGTTAGTTTATATAGTTGCTTGATAATATATAGCAATAGAGACTCAAACATGTATTAAAGAGTTATCTATTTATTCTACAGCTTATTTATATTACATATGATCTGTATATATTAATATTCATTTAAACTAAATGCTTAATAATAACTGTTAAACTAAAATTGCTTGTGTGTAATGGATTAATGATAATATAGATCATATAATAATTATATAAATCATAAAATAATTCTAATTATCATTAAAGCCAGACAATTTCATCTTTAAAATATTTGTTTTTACTATATAGTGACCTTTAATTTAGAGGAAGTGAAACCGACTTTATTGCGTTGGATGTGTCAGTATCACTTTGCTCACATCTGATTGGTCCAATTTCGGTTTGAGATCTCTTGCCCAGAACATAACCTGCCCCGGAGCAGGTTAGCTGTGGAGCGTAAGTTACTATGGCGATGAACACCGCTAAAAGCCAAGTCACTTTCATGGTACCAAAAACCCAGGATTGGTACAAACTAATCTGAAACTTACCTGGCTAGCCAGTGAATCCGGCTTCATGGTACAGGCCCCTGGCGACCCTGGCTTGAACTACAGGTGATTCATAGGGTCAAATAGAGCCTGCTTTAAGGTCACTATTTTTTTCCACAGCATAAATTGAAGCTTATGCAAAAAGCGTTTTTATAAGCATCAGTTTTCAGAAACATCTTTATACATAAATATTTACATTTTCTTCCAGACTTCCCAAAAGGCTGCATTTTTAATATTCCACTCTCAATAGTAACCTCCGTTTCAACCTGCATTGTCTCATGGTCGACCTCAGGGCTTGACATTAACTTTTTTGCTCACCAGCCACTGTGGATAGTGGTTTTCCAAAGTTACTAGCCACTCAGCATTTTCACCGGCCACAATTTTGACAACAACACAATGGGGAAAAACTGTCATATAGATATTTTTAATATTCTCATAATTTGGCAGCAGGTGTATTAGGCTGCTGTCACTTTAAGACCTGACGCACGGATCCATTATACTGTTACACATGCGTTTTCTTTCTCAACTGTTTACGTTCACTTAAAACCTAACTGACTGTGTTTACGTGAATACTCGCTAAGAGAGCATTTTGACATTATTTTGTGTGTATTTGACTGTTTAAGCACAATAAGTGGCGAAAAAGAACAATTTAGCACTGAGAGGCGGCTTTATGTGTGCACACTTTGGGTGTGAGCACAAAATCTGCGTGAATGAGTAAAATTATGCGCAATACGCGCAATCCCACGCCGAAATTCAAGCCCTGTTCACCAACAATATTCATCCGGAGCAAATGAAATGAGTGAGTGAGGGGAGGAGGGTTTGTGTGTCAACTCACTGTTCAAGAGATGAAAGAGCAAAAAAGCACAGCTGGTATCGTGTGTCTATTCTGTGGAAACTGAGTATTGGAAGCTTTCAGTATCAATATGTATTGAAAAATCTATATTTTTGACAACACTACAATGCACTTAATGCCTTTTTTTAAAAAGACTACAATTGAAAAATGTATATATTATACATAAAATTCAACCTGCCAAAGTGGCTAGTAGGAGTGACTGCGTTACACGCCAATGCTGAAATCCACCAGCATTTGGCGGGTTGGCAGGTGTTAGTGTCAAACCCTGGTCAACCTGAAGACTAGAGCTAATGACAGGGAGCCGCATGGCTAATGAGCTGAGCTCAAGAGCAGAGTTCCATATGAGACATGGAATAAATGTGTAGGAGTGTGTACACTTACAAAGAACAGGAGGTTGAACAAGAACAGGAAGTACTTGGTGGCAGCAATGCATCCTTTCCCCATGACTGCTGCTCTGTAAAAGAGGAAATATCATCAACACTCTGAGAGAGATGAAGAACAACAGTTCTGATGGAGACAAGTTTTGGACATGACAAAAGATAATTAGAGAGTTTCCATCTGCACAATGTTAAAAATAGTCAGCAGGTGTAATGTCTAATCTCTCGCCGATATAAAGTGGAAACAACCGTTCTATAAATCACAGCTGCATACCTAGTATGGGTATTCTGGGGTGGTTGATTAGTTTCAGTTCCATTTATGAATTATATTAATATAACGGTAAAGAAATAAGCCTTCCATTGGGCTTTTTCAGAACTCAGCTCATGCAATTTGCATATGAACGTGACCGGAGATCACTTCTGCTCTGACAGCCGCAAGACCGGCCGAACGCTGTGAGTACGTGTTAGAAATCAGGAATGGTGAGAAAACCATTGTGCTTGGTACATTTTTCATCTTCAAACCAAACTTGGGTCTTCAGCTCACGAAGTTTAAATCCCATTTGGCTAACATGTTTACGCATTAGGTCAGGAGGTGGAGAGTAGGTGGTCTTTTGTGGCTGTTCGAATGCATTTGACCACATGAGCATTTACACTACGAAAGCAATCCGGTCGAAAATGTTTTCAACTACCTCTGGATAGTGTTGTCACGGTATCAAAATTCCAGTAGTCGGTACCAATACCATAATTTTACGGTTCTCGGTACCAATTTCGGTACCACAGCAAAATCTGTTGGAACTATTTTACTATTTTATATAGCTTATTTTAAAAACATATTAAGTATGGTAATCATACATATAAATATTTGGAGCGTGTGTGTATGTTTGTGTGTGTATATATACCTCAATGAAATAAATGTTGAAATATAAAAAAAATAAATGCTCAAACATCCATTTTGTAACAGACGTGCGTGTTTATTTTAGCTATTCCTTCAATGAAACGACACACTACAGCCTGTAAAACTATTAAATAAATATCGGTAAATAATGGTAACCTAAATAATAAGAAAGTTAATTATTTAAAAAAAAAAGAAAAAAAAAAACATTCACTTTTTATTTCTACACAAAGATGCGTCATATAGCCTACTGCTCTGCTCTTTGAGAGGGATGTGGGACACGAGCAGGAAAGTTTATTAATATCTTCATGTTATCTCCTGATGTTACAAAGAACTGAAACTTGTTGTAAAAGGTCTGAAGAGCGAGTTTTATCTTCACACATTCAGGCTATATTTGATTTATCGCTGCCAGAAAAAAAGCGAAAGTAAAAATTACCAGCGTGTGTGAAAAGTGCTATACAAATAAACTTGACGCGCCTTATCAAGTCTAATAACAAGCACAAACTGTGTTAAATAGAAACTGACGTGCAAGCAAAAAGGTTTCTGTCCTACGGTGTTTTTTCTACTTACCACAATAAAGAATGCGAATAGCCTATAATAGGCCTAAAAGCGAACGAAAGGATTGCTAACCTATTATTTCTTTTGTAAACAAAGCTTTGTGCTTCACTCGTGTCATATTCAAGTAAATACTGGCACAGCCCTATCAGTGGGTACCGAATATAATTTTTGATTCCTAAGACGCTTTTTCTTTCATATACAATAAACAATACATAAAATCAATTTCTGAAGCAAATCTAGTTAGAACTACTGACTTAAAGCAATCCACAGGAGTAATCTTGACATTTATGTTTTAAATGGCATAATAAAATTGCTCTTAAAAATATTTGTGCTCTCTTTAAAGGTTCTATATGAACATCTATGAAGACCATGGGAATAAAGTGTGAGATTTCTGTGAGAGGGATTCAAAAAGTAACCATGAGTGCATGACATTTTCATTTCTCACTTAGACTGTTTCTTTTACTCACACACACAATCCAGTAACCCAAAGTAATAAGCAATATATCAGGATATGAAGCCAGAGAGTCAGAGAGCCAAGCTTACTTGGCTTCATCTCTTCTAAGTACTCCAGGGAACTATAAACCAGAGTCTGGACTTTTCTGCACTGAATGAAGTCTTTTTCTCTATTTTATTACTTTACAAAAGGGACTTCAGAGAAATAATAAGACAGCCAATGTATTTCCCTCTCTTTCCACTGGTAAGCATGTTCACAGTCATGACAAAAATACTGTACTACACAAGATTTGACTCTTATTCTTCAACCTTCAGCAGTTTAGCCTGAGAAAACAATCATAAATATGGAAGGGGAAGTACAAACGGCAATAAATGCAAGTTTCATCAGGTTTCAGAGGATTTGGCTTTCTATTCAGCATTTCACAGCATTAAAAACTTAAACGATTCACATTCACAAAACATACTGCAGAAGCCATCAGAAATAATGAAAATCGAGAAGTACAATACCATTTAAAAGGCCAAAACACATTACAATCTCTCTCAGGATTATAATGATTTAGGTTTTGGGATCTGATTTGTACAGCGTGCAAATACAGAGTTCTCTTTCAAGTCTTGCACTTGAACGGACAAATTCACACAAAAATAATGTCAACATGCCCGTCTTGTCGAGTATCCTAGCAAACATAGTAGGTTATGTCTTACGTGAACTTAAACACTCGAGAAAGAACGCATGTGTTTTTTTTTATAGTCTATGGTTCAGTATCAGTGTACTGCATTATGTCTTAAAGTGACAGTAGCCTAATATTCCTCCTGTCTGTATGTGTTTTTAATGTTAATCAAACAACAAAAGACAATGAAATCACTCACTGCTCTTGACTGAATAGCTTTTGTAACTTAATTAATAATCTTTATTTAATTTATACAGTGAAGATCATATGCAATGTTGTTTTACACTTGATTAGCTACTTTATTCAGTTTCTGTACCTGAAAACTACTGTTAGATACCTGAAAATCCTGAAAAGCACAGTTTATTTTATTTGTATCTTTGCTCTACTGTATTTATTTGTGCTGTTGCTTGTAGTTTGATTATTTGTTCTTATTTTATTTATTTTTGACAGTTGTCCTGTTTTCCCTGAACATAGCACATACTGTACCAAACCGCATCGAAACCGTGACCATAAAACAATGACCGTAAAACCGTGATAAAAACCGAACTGTGAGAAATTTGAACCGTCGTACCCCTGATCTCTGCAGTCACTGTCAGCTGCACTGTTACTCAACTGTGCAGATGTCTCCCTTTCTCTGTCAATCACAACATCCCCTCCATAATACAATGATGGCATGCTGCCCCATTACATACAATAGACAAAAGCGGTCTTATCCTAGGACTTCTAGCACAACACAAAGGGGTATCTGAACACACCCAAGCACGCTTTACACTGCTGATGTTAGATACTTTCTATGGCTGGGCGGTATGACGATATATATCATTACCACCGTATAAAATGTCTATCGCTAGAGATTTTGCTATACCGTTTATATCGCAGTATGTAAATATATAGCACTACTGACACATCAAAGTGATGAAATGCACAAACGAGAATATAAAGAGCAGGACGTGCTTGATGTTAAAAAGAGTTTTAAGTGTAATATATCCTGAAAAGGAACTCAATGCAGTGCTCGTGTTGACTGGCACACTGCCAAAGTGCGCGCACAGAAAGCTGCCTAAGGCGATCGCGTATTTGGGACGTGCTCAATATTAAAAAGTGTTATTAAGCACAATAATCAGTGAAAGAGAACTCAATGCGGTGCATGCGCTGACTGACACACAGCTTAAGTGCGTGCGCAAAAAAACGTGATTGCTAATTCTGTTCGCTTTCATGTCTAATTGCGTTTGAATGGTCGAATACTAGGGCTGGGACAATATATCGATGCATCGCAATTCGTGGATCAATTCTGATATTTTCCGAATGCAGCGCGATTCTCTCTCGAATTGATTCTGAACTTAGTTTTTAACAGCAGAAGGCGCTCAAGGCTAGTTTTTAGCTGAATGCACGAGCGCTCTTCTTCATGAGCATTTGAGCATGCAGTTGAGTCTAAGAATGTATTTGCCCCTCAGAGTGCTTTTTTGATGTGAGATTAATGTAAACAGCCCACTGCAAACACCCTTGTAATTCGCTTCAACCTTTTATAGAACGTTATAGAAAGTGGTGTGTGCGTAAGGAATTTGAATCAAGTAGAGTACGGCTGTTTCTAAAGCACGCAGTGCCATCTGCTGTTAAAAACTAAACTCAGAATCGATTCGAGAGAGAATCGCGATGCATTCAGAAAATCTCAGAATCCATCCAGAATTATTTCTCAATTCGCTATTCATCAATATATTGTCCCAGCCCTATCGAATACATAAGCAATTATGTCAAAATACTCATCATGTGGAGAAGCCTATTCATGTAAACACAGCCGGCTATGTCTCAAGTGAAGGTAGACAGTTGGGTGTAAACCAGATGTGTATCAGTGTAATGGATAATGGATGGGTACACAACACAAGTTTGTCTCTTGTGTGAGAGCCACCATGTGCTCAACAGAAAACAAATTAAAAGGAGGTGCAGCGAAATTATTAGTGCTGTCTTCAGGGAAAGGAGGAGGCAGAACATTTAACCATCATTATGCTAATATCATACACTATTCTGGGTGGATGCCAAGAGCATGCATAACAGAACTATACAATTTTCATGTCTGCGTTCTTTCCTTACATCCTCAAGTTCAAAAGTCAACTATAAAAAAAAAAAACAGTTCAAACATTACTAACCAAGGCCTCTATCGTTTGTTAGTAATTTAGGCTGATCCCAAAGACCCAAATTACTATCCAAGTACTAATTCGCCCCCTTCTAGGTCACACAAGACACTATTTTTGCATAACCCTATGATTTCGCCCCAGCCAACATCTTTTATACTCTAAGGGCATTCCTATGGCAACCATAATTGAGGCAGCGTGAATGCTCCACTTAAAGAGGGGAAATGGTCTCACGCCCCAGTTACCCACGAGTGTCCCCCTCCATCAAGAAGAAGGTCGAGCCAGAGCTAAATGAGAGCCGGGTCTTCAACAGCCACATCACAAGCACTACAATCATAGGGGGAAACAATTATACCATCAACTTAATTTCCTGTGCTATATTTGTCGACACATTTTAGTTATCCTACATCATTCTCTGCAAATATTTGCAAAGCAGCCTTCCATAGTTTCAGGGGATTGGAGTGTCTGTTGAAAATTTCTGGCTCATTATGGTACTTTGTATTGATGCACTTTTAGGGTGTGTTCACATTTTGGATATATTTGAACAAACTCTGGATTGGTTGCTCTGTTAGTGTGGTTCACTAATGAGGTTTTTTGACACAAAATATGAAAACCCCTTTGTGCAATATAGGACTTTCATTCTAAAGGGGTGGTTGATTATAATTTCACTTTTTTCACTAACTTTAGTTAGTGTGTAATGTTGCTGTTTGAGCACAAACAACATCCGCAAAGTTACGACGCTCAAAGTTCAATGCAAAGGGAGATTTCCTTTACAGAAATCGATTCTTAAGGACTACAACAAACCGCTAGTAGGGACTACAACAAGCTTCTTCCTGGGATAGTGACATCACTAACCCCAAAATTTACATAAACCCTGCCCCCGAGAACATGCAACAAAGGGGGTGAGGCCATGTTGGGCAGCTTTAGAGAAGAGGAAGAGTTGTTGTAGTAGTGTTGTTGCCATGCCGCCATTTTACGCCGGACTGCTTCACAAACGAGGGTCAATTCAATGCTGGATTTGCACAAAAGGTTAACATGACGGCACATGCTAGTCGATGAGCTGAATCAACTCCGCAGCAACTACATAAATGTATCCACTAACCGTTCAGAAACGTCCAGTTTCATTCTAAAAGTTGTAACTTCTTCCTGAGTCTCTCCATCAGTGTCCGACTCCGGTTTGAACAATTTAAAGCTGAACACCATTACTGACAATCCTCATTTTGGCTGCGTGAGATTCTCCAGCTTTGTTGTTGTTGAGCAACCGAAGCGCGAGCTGTTAAAGCTCCACCCTCTTCTGGAAAGGGGGCCGGGAGCAGCAGCTCATTTGCATTTAAAGGGACACAGACAAAAATGGCGTGTTTTTGTTGCACTCCAAAGTGGAGGCAGATGAACGCGAGCCTAAGTGTGAACGCTGTCATCCGAAACCTGGTGCGCACCAAACAATTGGAAAAGTTGGGTCTCAGTCCACTTCCAAAGAAACTCCAAACCAAAAACAGGACATGATGAGGAATTCCAGGTGCTGTTTTGACTCCTTTATACATTTTATAAGCTCTTTGTGAGTTCTCAGCTGGTAAAAATGTCATATGAACGCACATACAATACGCGCACACGGATTGTTTTGGATGTTTGGAAAGTTGCATTGAAAAATGTACATCTTAAAAGCTGTTTTTTTATTATTTCTTATCTTTTGGTCTGATGTTAAAAATGACTGTGAATGCTAAGCGAACCAGGACTAAATGTACCATTTTCTTTTTTGGTCCGGACCAAAAGAACTACAAGTGTGAAAACACCCTTAAAGGTGCAGTATGTAAGATTTATGTCTGCTAGATGTCGATAGAGGCCTATTTAAAACAAAGGCATAGCTTGATGACGCCAAGTTTGAGCGTGGAATCTTGGGACATGTGGTCTTCACCTCAACGAACAGTGCAAAAGAATAGGGATAGGATTTGGGAAGAAATCACGTTCATGGATGCGATTATTAACGTTACTGTAGTATGAAGCAGAGCAGGACCGAGTGTTGTGGGAGCTGAATGAGGCCGCTGGAGTGATTGCGCAACACACGCCTCACGAGCAGAGGAACATTTATTATGTCACAGTCGCCGGCGCTGCTTCTGCTTTTCCGGTCATGAGTATGAGGTAACGCAGCTCTGTTTATCATATCAGATACATTTGAGTGTGTTGAAAATGATGTTATAACGTTACTCTGTGCGTTCGCTTGGTGGCTGCTGTGAGACACTTGTTTGAGACACACTGCAGTAAAATTTTAGAATATCATATTAAATACTGGGTGGCTTGTGTTGATACATGGCATGCAATTAATTTTAAAACGTATTGTATGATGGAGAAAATGCTGTATTACTGTTACTAAAAATAAAGCTGCATCAGATTATGCTATGTTAGCTATCTGACAAAAGTGTTTTTCTCTGAGGCATGGTAAAGCATGGTACTCGCAAAAAATGAAGAAAATTAAATCTAAACAATAAGACAAAGTGTTGAGCTATATAACAACAATTAGTTTTCTGTCTATAAATATATCAAAACAGTTGTGCCCTTGTCTATTAAAACGTGTAATATATAAAGCGTCTTTGGTGTTTCCATGGTTTCTACAAAATAAAACCGGAAACCGAGGGTAACGCGGGTATGACGCAATTGACAGGCGACTCCTCACACGTCCCGGAGCCTTGGTTAAAATTGCTATTTTCTTTTGATTTTGATATTTTCGATTTACAAATAGTTGGAAATATTTGGGATATTGTAAGTACTCAAGTGAACAAAATATATAACACTGGCCTAGTGGTTTTTGGATATTTTACTGCAAAAATCTTACATATTGCACCTTTAATCGAACTACATTTACACTACGTGAAATGTGCCATGGACATCAAAAGCATTGCACGCAACCTCTGCATGACAGAAATCATCACTTAAAGGGCTGTGACACCATCACTTTTATTAATGAGGTTTCAGACACAGTATGAAAACCCCTTTGTGCAAATAGGACTTTCATTTTAAAGTCACGATGAAACAGAACTAGTCACAAATCTTTTCTTCCATATTGTGACGTACATCTGAGTGTAACAAATGATCGACTTGGCTCTACGCATCAGTTGTTGACTGGATATTTAAATGTAGCTGTTGCACTCAAAAGTGGAGGCAGATGAAAATGAGACTAAGTGGACTAAATGATTGGAGAAGTGCTGCAAATGAAACAGAAGTATCCACAACCATTCAATCAATTATTAACAAAATCAATATCCGCCATACAATGTTTCTTGTTTGAGAAGCTGTTTCATTCAGATGTGTCACAATAGGGAAGCAAAGACCATCACTGGTTTACTTGTTTGCAAAAATAAATGTTGTTCCACATTAAATCTTTTTTTAGAAAGCCCCCAAACCTAAATTTCCCCCTATGAAAATGATCTGACTGTTAAGTTTCTGCTGCGGGTCTGTCTTGGCAAGGCAGCTCTCAAACGCAGTGGCATCCCATTTTTAGCTGGCTCCAAGAGCAGGAGTTTTCCAGCAAGGAAAAATGAAGTAAAAGAAGAGGAACATCTGTATCCTGTCTCTCTCTCTCTCTCTCAGTGGGCTCATTCTAGTCAAGACACATCCAGGGAGGTCTGCCAGCCCTTAACCTCTTATGGACCTGAAGAAGCATCCAGTACTTAGCCCAAAGTCAATTCTGACCTATTTTCACATCTGTGTTTTCATTTTTTATTTTCATTGTTTTTTCATGTGCCATTCTGACAGAAAACCAGTGCCCCTATAATCCCAGAGTATGTTTATTAAATGTTTTTCTCTCAGGACAAGTACTGCCATGTCAGAGCAACAGAAAATAATCTTGTTAAACAGGTTACCTAACGTCAATATGTTATAAGATAACAATACATCCGGTTTGATGGCACAAACATTTGTAGTTAACTCTATATTGTCTCCTTGGCACTGAGATATGTGACTTATATTGTAATTTTTTCCATACTATGGGGTCCATCAACTGTTTGGTTACCCATATTCTTCAAAATATCTTCTATTATGTTATTATGAAGAAAGAAATTCATACAAGTTTGGAACAACTTGAGGGCGAGTAAATGATGACAGAATTTTCATTTTTGTGTGAACTATCCCTTTAATGTCTCAGACATTTAAACGTAAGACCAGAAACGTATTTTACTCAAGTACTAAGACGTGAAATGGCTAAAATAGACAGTAATTGACCTGAAAAAGACGTTAATGCGTTATGAATTGTGGTCTGACATGTTTCGTCTCAACGGAATGAAGTTTCTCAATTCACCTAACGTTATACAAACAAAGCTAAACTTCACGCGACTACTAGAACTTATTTTTCAAACCAAAGAGGCAGTTTCGCTGCTCTCCGTTTCAAAGCAGACAGCTTGTTGATCATCATTAACTTCTAAACAAGCCTAATCATCATTAAAAACTAGCGAAACCACAGTTGCACGTGGGAACGAAGTAAATGTGCGTGTCGAGCCGCGTTTGATCACAGAAAACGGTTAAACCTGCCAGTGCCACATCAGCGAAGATTTAAAGCTATACACACAGAAGAAAACGCACTTACAAACTGCTCCACAGAACTAGTTAGCTTACTATGATAGAAAACGCGAATAAGGTACAAAGTTAACAAGGCGCCAGTTGCATAAACATAGCCATTATGTTAAGTCTGTGTCTTAAGAACTAGTACGAACAGTTAGTTAATCAGTCTTACTTTACTGTATCAAATTAGACCAATCTATGTTTTTATGTAACTGACTTAAAAAAGTTATGACCAGTCTTAAAGAAAAAAAAGGTGACTAACTTGTAAGACTAGTCTTAGCACTTTACGCAACCGACCCCAGGACCTTATTTACTAATAAGTTTAGATTAACTTACTTGCACTACTTCATCAGTCACTTTTTTACGATATGTACGGCCTTTTAGATGCAAGGGAAACTCATTTACCTCTTTTGTGTCAAGTCAAAAGGAAGATCCGTTGAGCAGATGTCAGTAAGTTCGTTGTCGTTCTGCAGTCTGAACAAAAAGACGAGAGAAGCTGGAGAACCCCCTGTTTAACCCTTTACTGCCCTGACTGACTGATTGAACACCAATTACCATAAAGACCATAGTTTCCGCCAAAGTCAGAGTTCTGCCATAATCACTAGTTATTGTGCCTACCAGGAACGTGCACACATAGACATAAAAGGGGCTTGAGCCCCTGCCCTTTTTTTGGGGGGTGCTTTTTTTTTTTTTTTTTTTTTTTTTTTTTTTTTTTAAATAAATGAACATATATTCCTGTTTGCGCACAGCTTCCATGTCAAACAAATATATTTAGGCTACTGAAAAAATAAAAAAATAAAAATAAAAATAAAAAAATAAATAAATATCAGGTCGGCTTTGTCGAGTTCAGATCCTCTCCCTCCTCAACACGCCATTCATTCCCGCACCCATGCGCGAAACGCCCCACCTCGTGTTTGCTGCTGGCTGAAAACTTGTGACAACTATGCACGGGAAAATGCAACTGCTGTCTGGCGATGAGAAGCGAAAAAGAAAAAAGCCCTAGATGGATCCATCCCGTGCATTTCTTTCAGGTAGCCTATGTATGTTCTCAAACATGTGAATTATTTTAATGTGCCATGCATTGCGTTTTGAACCATGGTAAAGATATCTGTAGGGCTGTCAATACCAGAAGAGGAGAATCCCACGGACGAGCATCCATGAACCGCGTTATTCCAATTAAAACTATTTAAAAATCATAATACATAATGCTATTCTTAAATCTACGCTTACACAGGATAATACATCAATAAAAGTTTAAACCCTCACTCTGTCTTTGCATGTTTGATGTCCACATATTCTTGTTGAAGAAATTACAGTGGCTGTAGCATTTCTATAAAAAAAGTGTCCGAATATTATTATTTAACTAATAATATATTTTTAATCATGGTGGTTGGCTTTGATTGTGCTGTGTAACAACAAAAATCAGCAGGCGTTTGGCGCCCTCTGCAGGCATTTGTTATAATATATAATGTATTTATAACATTTCAGGAGAAAAAAAACTCTTGATGTGTTTAAATATGCAGATTAGCTCGTTTTGGTTAATTTAGAAGAAATCTACAGGTGCAAACAGATGGAGGGTAGTAGGCTTAAAACAAACACCATCTAAATGTGTAGGGTTAGGGTTAAGTTTTCTTTCCATTAGCGTAAAAGACATGGAAGCAAAAATGGACCACAATCTTAAAATTGTCCTCTACATGAAAGAAGTATTCCAATAACACCAAAAGAATTAAAACGATTTATTGATTTGTGCAAAATAAACAAATTATTAGTGAAACTATGTCCCTCTCCTTGGTGCAGTCATTTATTCTAAATATATAGCTACTTGAAAATAGTTGCTGTTTCCTTCTCTTGTGATAAACCTAGTGAATACTAAAGAAGACCATGGTCTCTGTGTGAACTGATTATTTTGTAGAAACCTGTGGAGTATAAAACAATTGCGCGAGTGTAAGGGAATTAAAATAAATTGGTAAGGAAGTCAAAATTGGCTTAATATATTTAAGGGTTTATTATTTTTTTTAAATAAATAATTATGAGAAGTGCCCTTTTTTCCACTTGAGCCCCTGCCCCCCAAAATGTCTGTGCACGTCCCTGGTGCCTACTGTAAAAATTATAATTGATTAAAAAAACTAAAAACTAAAAGGATCTCTTTTAAAAATTACAAAAAGCTTTCTGGACCATCCTGTCTGTTTAATTGCATTTTTTTAATGACGGAGTTGGCAAATACCATGTTTCCTCCTTTTTTATTG